>NC_132793.1:46037692-46340096 GCF_048418805.1 Vulpes vulpes
TTCTTAATGTTTCTGTGAAGACATCTCTCCCTTCCCCACCACACATATTTCACAAATGCTGATGTGACTTTTAAAGAAGTCTGCCTGGCTCTCTCTGAGTTCTGGAGCAACTAACTGGCTTTATTCCGGCAGAGAAGCAGGCTATCCATTCCCCAGCCCAAAAGTTGCTTTGTAATTCCCAGGGAGCTCCTCCTAGGGAGATCGGGGTTTTCCAGAGGCTGGCTTGGCAGGACTTCCAGTGCATCCTAAGTCGTGAATCTCTTGTGTTCATAACCCTAACCCTAATTCGGGAGAGACTCAAGTGACTTTTATAGACATTCTGTCTATAGACTCTGTCGCCAGATGAGGTCATTTGCTACTTCATAGGTGAGAAGGATTCCTGGGATCAGGTGACATATTTCCATTCTCAGCACACATATGGCCCTATTGAAGCAGCTTTGGATTTGGAATGTGAAAACCTAGACTTCAGTTCCAGCTGTGTCCCTTAGTCATTTATTCAGTCAATAAACATTGAGAGCCAACTATGTATTAGGCACTGTTGTTACTGAGGCTGCCATGGGGAGTCAGGCATGGCTCCTGACCTTGAGGCTTTTGTCTAACACAGCACTTTCCATAGTGCGATGCCAAGAGTCCACGGTAAAGGAACAGCTTTTAAATTAAAAAAAAAAAATCCATCATGGACCAATACTTTTATGAAGCACAATAAAATCAAATTACTAGCAAAATGAAATAAAAACAAAGACATGCAAGATACAAGTCCCAATTTTGTTATTAGATTCTTCAAGCATGAAATTACTCTTTCAAAGTGGCTAAATGCTCCCTCTCAATTTCTGTACTCATCTCGCAGACAAGAAATGGCCTGATAATTTATACTGACAATCACAGTCTAGTAAGACTGTGTGATCCTAAGAGGGTAACATTACCTTGACCCCAGGAAGTGGACATAATGGAGCTATGGCAGGCAGTGCATGCTGCTTGGTGCCTATTCAGAGGTATCTCCTCCTTCCTCCTTCCTAGCAGACCCCCACCTCTTCAGCTATGTACTCTCTCCTTGCCTTGGGAGATGGCCCCACCTTCAGGTCTGTGGTAAGCCTGGCCTAAGGGTAATCCCATAGCCCTTACCTTCCAGTGGTCTAGGAGGAGGCATCTGAGGGGATCCAGGCTGATGATCTGCAAGGCAAGCTTTTCAGTGAGTGTTTGGGAAATTTCCCCTTGCTTTTCTGAGAGTTTCCAGAAGCAATCTTACATCTCTCCCCGACTAGACATAGCCAGGAGGCACAAAGTCCAGATGGCTGGACCATGAGGCGAATCAGGCTTAAGGTGAAGGAGATGCTGGATGGCCAAGTGGAGAGGAGAAAAGAAATGAGTTCTTGATAACTTTGTGGATTAGTCCTGAAGCCCTTCCGGCACGGGAGACCACTGTTTCCTTGTAGTTTCTTTCGACTTCAGTTGTGTTTTCTCTTCTCTGCAGCCTGAATATTCCAACTACTGTATTGAGTTGTCCTTAAGGCCAAACAGAATGGTATTTTTTGAAAATATACTTGAGTCAGGGGGGATGTTAAAAATCCTTAGTTAGTGTAGTCAGGCTGCAAAGCATGGAGGCTAGACAGGTGAATATAGGTTGATCACCTGCCTTGCCCACAACAGAGTGCCATTTGAAATCATTATCAAGAGTTTTAATTTTTTCCTTCTTTTCTCCTCTCTAGAAGAGCAACAACTCACATGTATCTGGATAGCCCCATGTTCTGACTTCTTCCTCTTATGGGATGCTAGGATTCTCCAATATGTATTTAATGCTTCCTCTTCTTTGTTAGGACCTCATGTTTTCCTCAAGACCTTAGGATCCTGGCAAGAATGGGTGTGATGAAATCTTTGCTTTAGGAGCAACACCATCTAAAAGTATGGCTTTCCCTGACACCAGCAAGCCCCAGGTCAAAACTGGAAATGGGCTAGGTTTATTTTTGGTGTTCTTGCCATTTCTTGCTCTTACTCAGCATTCTATCTCCCTGGAAAAGTACTGTATACTAAAGTTCTGGGAACTTTGATTAACTTTAATCTCCTTTAGAGGAGAGTGTTTTTGCATTTTTGTTGTTGTTGTTGTTTTTTGTTTTTGAAATTAGGAGATTTTTTTTTTAGGAGAGTCCACCGGAAAGGACCTGGCTGTTGCCAGAGAATGGGATTTAGAGCCCAGGTAGAGGCTATGTCTGCTCACCCAGAATTTTACTCTGAGGCTTCTCCTGGGAATCGGAGACACAGGAAATCAGAAGCTGGGAAGAAAGAATGAGGGAAGAAGAAGTAGAGGAAAGTAAAAAAGAGACAGAAACACAAAGGTAAGGGCTGGGGAGTAGAGGAGAACAGATTGTCATGGCAATGGTCACAAAGGGGACTAAGCATTACAAATGGACTGCTCACTCACCTGCCATCTGCTAGACCATGCTGAGTGAGTACCATGCATGGTTTTTACTCAAAAGATGCATCATAAATTTCATTTGTGCAAATTTATCTGGAAAGAACTAAAATCGGTGTCGCATACTCTGTTTCCCACATGAGCAGTTCTCCAGAGTGGGTCACACATTTCCCCCTCTTGTCCCCAGTGCTGTCTTGTACATGTGGATTTCCGATTAACCAGCAGATGTTGGGGGAAACGGCTGGCCTTGCCAGTGAGGTCCCGCATGACCACACATGTGCAAATACCAAGGCTCACAAATCATTCCGGTGAGCTCAGCTGTAGCTCACGTGACCCCCTCTACCACCTACATCAGATGTCCTGGAGAATTTGTGATGGGGACAGATCAGGGTCAGGAGAGGAAAGAGTCAATAGATTTGACTGTAGGGATGAACTTGATCATGGCACTGCCTCCAATTGCTTTTTCCAACAGCTCTGAGTAGTGGGAATGTTGGTGGGAGAACATAACAGCAAATATTTTCCTACATGGACTAATAGCAACTTAATAAATAGCGAATAGGAGACTGAAATGCTCAGACCAAGTTGAAATATATTTGGGTACAAGGTGGCTTAGTTACATATAAACATAGTCCTTCTCTGGTTGTATTAAAGACTTAAAAAATTGTAACAGTGACTTTTTTTTTAAAGTTTCAAAAGAGCAAATAAAAGGTTCATGAGTTTCACAGACATCAAACAGCTCTCAAAAATGTCAACAACATCAGTGTAAAACTAATAAAGATATGGCACTGATTTAGCACTTGTACTTAAAGGAAATATTAAAAAGGGGAAAGAGAAGCATATGGAAAAGCATGTTTGGGGTTTGACCAGATTAACCCCACATATTAAAAATAAAACAAAACAGAAAAAACAAACAAAAGTCAACACCAGAACGGTTCTGGTGGGAATTTTGGGAAAGAATGACTTACTTGCTTTAGAGGAAAATGATAATGCTCCCTTCCTTTTTCTTCCACAACATTGAAGATGAAATTGGACTGTAGCTTCAGGAACTGCCTTTGGCAGTCCTAGTGGGAGTAGGGTGGGGCTTCAGACCTTAATTTCTTTCCCAGACTACAGTATGGGGGACACACTCCCTTGGCATGATGATACATTATCAGTATGTTCTCAAAAATGACAAATGGATTGCATTTAGAAAAACATAACTGAGACATTGAGGGTTCCTGCTGGACCTCTGATCCTCAGCTTTTGTATGTATAACATGGCGCCAATGGACCCTTCCTTGTGGGTCTCTTGTGAGAATTCAGTGACATAACATATGTAATGTAGCTACATGCAATAGACACCTAGCCCAACATGGTCTGATAGAACTTCCCGTGATGATAGGAGTGCTCTGTGTTCTGTGACTACTACTACCAAGGAAATGCATTTTCAATCTTATTTATTTTTAAATAATTTAAATTTAAAGAGCCACTTGTGACTAGTGTGTTGGTACAGGTCTGGACATTATTGCTAAGGCTAATGATAATGATGATAACGATGGTTTTGTTTCCTCAAGTTAGAGTTAAACTTTCATGCTTAGGGGCTGTGGACATATTAGAAGCTCATGCCACTTGGGTGGGGTCAGAGGCTAAACACTTTCCATGGCAAATTGTGTCTTAAACAGAGAGGGAGAGAGGGAGAGAAAGAGTGCTCTGGTGTCCTTTATTAGGACCACTAATCTGATAGGATCAGGGCTCCACGCTATGGCCTTATTTAACTTTACCTCCTAAAAATTTTATCTCCAAATATAGTCACACAAGTTAGAGCTTCAATGCATGAATTTTGGGGGGGATTCAATTCAGTCTATAGTGCCATGCTTGCTTTCAAGTACCTATTTTTAGCTTTTAATTTCTCCTTTTTCCTGAGCATACTCTGTGTTGCCACCAGAAATAGCCTCTGACACTTCACAAGCACCCCGTTCTTCATAGTGATTAATTGTACAGTTTCTTGGATTCCCAGTGTCTTTACTTCCATATTCACTTCATCTCCAGCCTATCCCAAGTAAGTAATCTTTATGTTCCTGGTGCCATGGATCATCTATGTCCTATTGCCATCTGGCAGGGAAGGCATCTGTGCCTTCTTCAACTATATATAGATGTATAAATGCTATACAATTAAGTGGTTGACATATCTACATTTGCTTAATTCTCCCAGAAATTATGTAAAGAAGAAACCACTATTATCCATATTTTACAGTTGAAGAAATTGAGCTAGATTATAACTGGTGCAACGTAATAGGTGACAGAGCTAGGCTTGAACCCTGGCAAGGTTGTTCATATGCCTCTAATCTTAACCATTAGGCTATATATCTTCTCTAATTTCCTTGTTCATCGTTGGTAAGACTTAAAATTGAGCACATTTGTTGAACAGCTGCTATCACCCATGGATTCCATAATGCTTGAAATTAGAAATATCACAAATCCCTGGTTTTGTGGACTAGGGACCTGGTGGGCCTTCCTAAGAACCCTGTACACTCTTGGGGAATGTATTTACTCAAGAGTCCTTCTACCCTGACTTGTGTCCCAGCACCTAGATCTGCATCCTTGAATATGAAACTCAATACATTTTCCCCTTACAGAAGCTTTAGTGACAAATGGAAAATTTCTAAAAAGTATACATTATATAAACTGTTGTATGGAAAATAGGTGAGTATTTTATATCATGTACCTCATGGCAAAATTACTTAATGATTCTATATTCAGCATTTCTATGTTGTAATGTTCTTTCTTAGGCACAGTGTTGATTAACTACACAAGAAAAATTCTGCATAACAACTACAAAAATCATAGTGGCATACATCAATAAGTATTTATCTAGCTGCCATGTCTGTGGCTTGGCTGAGGGTTGGCTGCTATGGAAGATTGGGCTTGGCTTTGTGGCTGCACTCCACATACCCCTCATCTTGTTTCCAGTGCAGTAGGACTGATCCTTGGAATCTTCTCATGTGATGGAAAAAATTCAAGAGGGCAAACCAAATCACACAAGTGTATTTCAACCATCTGCTGTACCATGTCTGCTCACATCCCATTGGCCAAAGCTAGTGACATGGCTGCATATTTCTTACTCTTCTGTTGTACTATTTGGATGTGGTTTATAAAATATCTTCCATAGTAGCTCATATACTTCCTTTTCTGCCAGGTGAAGAAAATCAAGGGCTGGAAGAGTCAGATTTTTGGTAATGAAGCTGTTCTAATCTCATTTTCTGAGAAAGCCTAGGTAGCCCCCCATCCTCTTCATTAATCAGCATGGCATTTTAGCACTACAGTGGGAGGTTTGGGCCATTCACAATAATGAGTTTATAGCTGAGATGTCGCATTGGAGTGAGTCACATGGAATTACTGAGAAAATATTAACAGGGCCATGATAAAAAATTTAAAGAACTTATTCCCCATTTTACAAAGTTATACGGCCACCTTTTCCTTCAATAGGTGGCCCAGGGATGCCTGAGTGATTCAGTGATTGAGCATCTGTTTTTAGCTCAGTGCATGATCCCTGATTCCCGGGATCCAATCCCACATCAGGCTCCCCGCAGGGAGCCTGCTTCTCCCTCTGCCTGTGTCTCTGCCTGTCTCTGTGTGTCTCTCATGAATAAATAAATAAATAATAATAAAGAAATAGGTAGCCCATTTTATATGGAAATCAGAGTTTTACATCAACAAGATTTACACTAGTACCATGATTTGTTCATATTAAAATTTTTTACTTTTATGGGGCACCTAGGTGGCTCAGTTGGTTAAGCATCTGCCTTTGGCTCAGGTCATGATACCAGGGTCCTGGGATCAAGCCCTGCATCAAGATCCCTGCTCAGTAGGAAGCCTGCTTCTCCCTCCACCTACTGCTCTCCCTGCTTGTGCTCTCTCTGTGTCAAATAAATAAAATCTTTTCCTTTCTTTTCTTTCTTTCTCTTTTTTTTTATTTTTACCTTTTTTCAGTACAGAGGGCATCAGAAGGTATGTTTCTGCCATTGACTGCTTGGGGATTGAGCTCCAGTGGCCTCCTCTGCACCAGTATTTGAATGTTGTAAACTGGGCGAGACATATACAAATAGGTATCCAAGCTCTGTTCATGTGTGCTAAGTTGAGGGGTTGTTGGAACCAAAGAAGCATTTGTCTCCTTTAAAGTATGTAATATTATCATAATTTAGCCATAGCCTTTCCCCCTATGGTTTCAGGTATTAACTCACTTTACCTTAACATATTATGAAGTAACTGCTTGATGACATTCACCTTTAATCTGTGCTAATAAATTTAAAAGCATCTGTGGTGAAAATATTCAGCTCTGAACTTATTCTACACACACTGAGGGCAGATGCTTCCAGGGCCCTCTGTGTTCCTATGTATTCTCACAGTGAGCACTGCTGTGTGAGGATTGCCTCGCCTGCAGAAAGATGCTCAATCCCTATGCACAAGCACTGAGCGTTATGTCCTGGGAGCAGCTCTCAACAGATAACTGAGTGGAGCTAGTAGATGAATAGTTTCCTCATGCCTCAGATTCTACAGTCTTTCAGATGCCTTCAGTGGGATAGAGTCTCTGGTGCTGTCAGTGGTAACTTAAGCCTAATGCACTCGTACTGGTCCTGCTCTTCCCCATTTCACTTCCCCCTACTCACCTACAGTGCTTCCTGGGGTCACCTCTCAAATTAAACCATTTGCACCCAAATCCTTGCCTTACAGTAAGTTTGTTTGTTTGCTTGTTTGTTTGTTTTTTGGAAAACTCCAAGTAGGCAACATCAATATATTTATTTACATTTGAAAAAATTAAGATTCAGAGCACAGGTAACCTTGCCATTCAGGGTTTTCTTCTTTATAAACTTCTTATTTTTCGCCACTCTTAGTGTATCGAGTTTTTTAAAAAGAAGTGTAAAGTACCCATTTTTCATCACAAAAGCAATGTGTAGTCCTTGTAAAAATTAGAAAAATAGATACGAAGAAATATATTTCTAATGGTGCTACAACCAGAAATAAAGGAAAGGAGTAATATTTACTCCTTTCCATTCTTTTAATGTTGTGATTTTTTTTAGACAATAGCTTCCATCCCACAGGCTCTTCTGATGCTGTGACCTCGATATCTCTTATAGAGATGAGGGGTATCTGTCCTTTCCCCTTGAAGCTGGGCAGAACTCTGTCTTCATTGGCTAGCAGAGCTCAGTGGAAGTGGTGCTGTAAGACTTACGGGATGAGGTCATAAAAATGTCATGGATTTGCATCTTGTTTTGTTGGCATACTGATTCAGGAAACCCAGCTACTATACTGTGAGGAAGCTCAAGTTAGCCCACAGACAGACATATTACATTTTTAGATGTTTTGGCTGACAGCTCCAGAGAGGTCCCACAGATAGCTAAAATCAACTGCCAGATATTGAGAGGCTTCTATATTATTCTGGCCCCCAGACTATGTGTCTTCTCAGCAGAGGAGTCAGATGCTGTGGAGCAGAGAAAAGCCATTTATTGCTACATATTTTCCAAATCTGTGGCCCATATTATCCACAAGTATAATCAAATGGTAGGTTTTTTTTTTCAAGTGGTGGTTTTATGTCAGTATATTCTGGGTGTTGCTCTGCAGCAACAGTGACTGGAATATTCTTTCTTGCCAACATTCTTGTACTCTCATGTGATCCACTGAGGTAATTACTATCAACCTTATTGGGCTGAGACTATTAGCTAGATCATCTCATTGGTCTTTGGCCAGCCTATGCACAGATGCCCCTGGGGTGTGCGACTGCTCTGATACACTCCATAAATAGCCTTACACAAGTTAGAAACTGAGCAAGATGTTGTGGGTAACATTTCCTCTAAAAAAGAACATCGACCGGCTCACAAACGCCCTCCTGCACAGATACTTAAAAATAAAGATTAAAACACAATTTAAGATATACCAAAGCAAGAAGTGAATTAAATTTCATTTTGGTGAAATTCGTATGGTAGTTACCATACAAATACTATGCTATGATCATTAAAAATATGCTTTGTCAAACAGAAAAAGAAAGCCAAAGCATGATGTCACAGATTTCTTCTGTCTGTTACAGCACTGATCACGGTGTTGGAATCACAAGCCCCTCTTGCTTGGTTGGTTATTTTCCATCTTCAGAAAATCTGAGAATGGTTTGAGTATCCTACCTAAAACCTGTGGATGGGTTTTGTCCTTTGTAATTAGGTTATGAACTTACACACAAAGTCATAACTTGTGCTAATTTAAAATTTTTTGTATGGCAACAGGCTACCTTGAAAGAAAATGGGAAAACTAAGTCATTGAGCTATTTCTCCCTTTACCCCAATACTTTTCCTAATTTCCCAGCTAGAGAAGGTCATATTATCTAAATTTCTTCAGAGAAAGGCTATGTCATAGAAGAGAATGTCCATTTTTCCTGCTTCTTCACTCATCCAGCAATTCCCAGACTTCAGCAACTCAGCCCCCCCACAACTATCATGCCTTTGTTCCTGGAGCCCCCCCATCCAGCTGAGCCCCAGGCTCACACTCCAGCTGAGCCTCAGTAACTGGACGCTGCCGTGCATTAGTCATAACAAGTGTGTGTGTCCAGACTTGGGAGGACACTGGGTTTTCCAACCGCAACCTGAAAAGATGCTGTGGAGACAAGGTGGTGGGAAAAGTGAGTTCATACGCCTTCTAACTCTGAAGGGGTAGGTTGTAAACGAAACCAGGACTCAGAGAAAAATGAATCAGGTGTCTTCGTCCAAGCAAATACTGGACTTTTATCCACAACACGAAACCACCACACAATTCAAAAACATTGGCAGGCACTAGTGAAGGAGAGACCCAGGAGGGGGCCTCCAAACCAGAAATGAGGTGACACAAGCAGAGCTGTGCAAGGACAGTTCTCCCACAGAATGCCTGGCACACAGAGTCACTCTTGGTCTTGTTTTCATGCATCCTACATTTGCCAAAACAAAACTGAATCAGAGGGGACACTGTATCTTGTCCTGCCAACTAAGATCTGCTCATTAATCACTGACTAGCCCCATTACTAAGCTAAAGTATCATAACCAGTTCTACACTAGCTGACCTTCTCCCCTGCTTCTAAAGAGTGACACATTAATTTTTATTATGAACTCTGTGCTTCAAAGCCCTTTGGGGACTGGGAAACTCAGCAGGCAAATCTCAGGCCCTAGAAAGCAGTTAAAATGAATTGCAAATAAAAGGTTTAGAAAGTTCTTAAAATCACACCCTTGGCAAGAATCTCTAATAGGAAAAAATTAACTTTGTTCTTCCATCTGAGTTAACAGAGTTGGGGAAACCAGTCTTTTTGTTGGGTACACCCAAATGCTACCATTTCTGTAGGCAAGCTGCATTCCCAAATTGGAAAAGTCTTTTCTTAGCTCCAAGTGATCTCTTTTACCTGATTTGGACAACTGAATCTCTTGAATTTTTTCTTCATTGCATTTGAAATGAGCCCTATTCCTGAAAGAAGGTTATCAATCATTTATACATTGCTGAGAATTTTAGTCAGCATCCACTTAATACATTTACCCAGATGAACATTTATTGAGCAACTGTCTTGTGCTAGACACAAAGAAGAATAGGATATGACCACCCACTGCCCCTGACCTCTAAGTACAGACAGTTAAGAAGCAGAGACAGATACAGAGATGATAGTAAACATGGTGTAAGGTGAGGGTAGAACCAAAATTCTATGGAGGCAAAAGGAAGAAATGAAATATAGGAGGCTTGGAGGCTGGAATACAAGGTGGCATTTGATTGAGTTTCTGACAAGGAGGAGACTTTCCACAGGCATAAGTGGGGCAGGTGAGGAACAGGTGCATTAGAGTTGGAGAGCATGGAAGGCATGCGTGGAGACCCCAAGGTGCATGTGTGGTGTGGGCGTGGCTGACTGGGGCACTGTGGAGGACAACTAGCAGGAAGGGAGTTGAGGCTACATGAGGGAGCCATGATAAGACGTTAGGATGCAGGCAATGGTGAGGGGCCATTGCAGGTTTGGGAAGACTGATATAATGAGGAAAATGTAGCCTGGTGGCTTTGGGGTAGAGACAGAGACAGATTTTGAGCTGATGCCAGCAGTCAAAGTTTGAGCTAGGCTGAGGCAATGGAAAATAAAGCAAGAGAAGAAAATTGAGAGGGATTTTGCAGAGGCTCCACTGAAACAAGCAGTGTGGTTGCACAGAACAAGGTGGGCAGAGGAGCCAAAGATGATGGAAAGCTTTCTCACCAGATGATTCTATCTTGAAAGAAAACAAGCTAATCTTTTTCTCTTCACTTTCTTTTCTCCTGATGTTCTTAATTCTTTACTACTAAATTGGAAATAATTTGGAGCTTTAGTCTTATCTGATAAGTACTTATTGATGGCTATTAATTCTAAGTTATCTCAAAACAGTTAATTAAAAGTTAGATAAAGGGATAATTTTGTTTTATAATGCCCAGCATCCTATCTTTACAAAGTCACAACAAGCAGTGGCTTACCACACTCATGGCAAGCTCAGTATACATCTTTGTCTCAAGAAGATTCTGCAGTTTTCCTAAGAAAACAAAAAAAAGCTGCCATCTCGCTTTGCGTGTGATCATCCTTGATGTTGACTCTGGAACTCTCGGTGTTGGTGGCTGGACTCTGGCCCTCCTGCCAGGGCTGCCAGGAAAGGGGGTGGAGTGGACACTGGCAAGGGAGACCAGAAACCAGCAACAAGTCAGCTTAATTTTTCAATAGCCCCAGGACTGAAAAAATAAGTCAAAAGGTTTTAGTGATGAGAGGAAATTAGAACTTAGTCCCTCCTTGTTGTAAAACAAACAAAACATAGGCAGCCATTTGCAAGGGAAATTGTCCAGCCATTATTTGATTGTGGCTCTGCTTCATGCTTTATGTGGGCTCTAGTGAAGGAACTGGAATTTGGAAATGGACAGCCTGGATTTGCATCCAAGCATTACCACTTTGTCACCTGTGTGACTTTTCTACAAGCTGGTCTTCTCTGAACCTCAGTCTCTTCATCAGGGTTTGGTCTGAATGTTTGGTTTTCCCCAAATTCATCTGTGGAAAAGCTAATGCCCAAGATGATGGTACTAGGAGTTGGGATCTTTGGGCGGTGATCGGAACATGAAGATGGAGCCCTCATGAATGGGATTAGTGCCCTTTTAAAAGGGACCTCACAAAGCCAGCTCAGTCCCTTCTGCTATGTGAGGATAGGAGAAGTCTATGAATTGGAATCCTTCACTTAACTATGTTCATCCCTTAATTTCAGACCTCCAGCTCCCAGAGCTGATGAGGAATAAATTTCTCTTATTTATAAGCTACCCAATCTCTGGTATTTTTATTATAGCAGCTTGAATGGACTATCAGTCAACTGTGGATGATAATGCTCATCTTCAAGGCTTGCTGTGAGCACCAGCTGAAGTAGCACACAGAGTAGGAAGTCACCTGGCCTGTAGTCAATCACCAATCATGGAATATGCACTACGCTGGCCCTCTGCTAAGTACTTGGAATATATCTATGAGCATGATCTTGCTCTCACCGTCCTGGTTTTAACAGAGGCACAACCATTGAAAAGAGAAGCAGCACATGGATTTTTACAGCAGGATATAGTTGTCTGATCTTGGATCATGGCCAGGGTTCTACTGGGCTCTATGCTTTAGAAGCCCCACCATGGGCCTCCTCCCACTAAGCCCCTCCCCCAGGGTGAAGTGTCTGCCAGGCCCAAAGCACAAATGTGTGTTCAGAGCCGTGCCCCAATTCTGGACCTGCTTGAGATACCAGGATTCTGTGATTCTCTGCTCCAAAGCCCCATACTTACCTCTTGGGCTTACGTGGGTCTTTTCTTCTGAGGGTAATATGTATTGTTGGAGTATGCAGTATAAACCTGGGGTCTGGCCACTGGTGGTATTTGCAGTTTGTGTGGATGGAATTGCTAAGTGTGGCCTGGGGTGTTCATGTGCATGAATACAAGGCCCCCTGTGGACTAGGACCAAATCAGGGGTGAAGAGACAGGGTGAAAAGGGGCTGCTATGGACCATGGTCTGGTTCTTCCTGTCTGGCTCTTTTCATTTTGGAAATTTGAGGAGTTCAAGAACTCTAAACTCAATCCTGTCTTCCAGATCATTATGAGGGCATACCCATGTAGACATAGACAGGAAGAGAGAACTCCTTTCAACATCTTCTTTCCTGGTTGACATTGTCTCTGGCATATTTGGAGGTCTAATGGGCAGGTCTGTGTTTACACTCCTGCCCCGGGCTATAAGTATGTTAGGAGTAAACGTAGCATAGTGTCTGCCATGCACACTTTTGCCTAGTAATACATACATCTTATTTCCTCAGCCAGACCCTGGTTTTCTATCCCTCTGTTCTTTGTAGAGGACACACTCTTTACCTGAACATGCTTTCCCTCCACTTTTTTTTTTTTTTTTTTAACAAGGCTTTCCATCACTTGTCCCCCAGCTCAGAAGTCACTTCTCTGTGAATCCTTCCATAATTTGCACTGGCAGAGCGAGTTTCCCATGGCACCCCATGGCCCCTGCAGTAGAGGACACTTTTTGGCATGCACAGGATATTTGTTCCCATGTCAGCATGGTCATCACCACATAGGGGGCTTGGCAATGAAACCCAGCAGCACGTTGCTCCTATGGAGAGTCTGAGATTCAGTAGAAGGACTGGAGAGAAGCCTTCCAGGTTGGAATGATGGCTGATTCCTGAGTTTTCAGTCAAGAAGAATAGGAAAAGGGTGTGCTTCAGCTAATGCCCTAGCAGTGTTCCTGCCCCATATATTATATGCCAGCCCCAGTGATAGAGCTTACTCATTTGTCCACAGCTAGCTGGAAAATCTAGTCTTTATTCTGAATGTCCACAGGTCCTACTAAAACCCAGGGGTCCTATAGAAGGAGGAGGGAATTAATTGGGTGAATGATTAAGAGTCTCTAAGGGGTTAGAAATTCATTATGCAACTATAGAATAATGACACATAACTAATTTTAAAATACAGTGACATACTATATTGAATGATATATGCAAATGACATGTATGAATTGCATATTATGCAATGTATAATAAATGAATAATTTTTAAACACTCAGAAAATAGTGATCTGTTTATCTATTGCAAGTTCTTCTATTACTCCATGGTCACTTCCTCAGGCAGGTTCTGGGTCTGCTTTCCTATAATTGCTCTACACTTCCAGTTCCTTCTGCCTTTGCTCACATGTACAAATGCCTGGAATATTCCTCCCCAAGTCCCCCATCTGGTAAAATTCTTCTAGACACAGTTCATAAATACCTATAAGCCTTCACCTCCCTGGAAAACCCTTTGTTTGCCCTCGTCCCCCTCACAGAGATTTCCTGTGGCTCCTGCATCCTAGTGGTTATGGTCCCACCTGCTCCCTTGTGAGACTGTGGGACCTTTGAAAGCAGGGCCCACCATGCTGCTCTTGTCTCTGTACACCTGGGTAGATGACTTGTATGAGAATGAGGACTGGTAATTCTGGGGCTTGGAGGGCTCTTCAGTCACTGACTCTCTCGTGCCTGATGTTTCCAAATCCACATCCAGATAGGTAGTGCTCTTCTAGGTTCTGGGGTGGTCCCCACCTTGAAGAAGTTACCTCTGTTTCGTTTGAAGCTCCAGCCTGGCTGGATCCCCCTGGGTCCAGCATCAAAGTATCCTGAGGGTTTCCTAGTTGTAGTGACATGTGTGTCCACCTGTGCTGCCCGTTCCATGGGAGTGATGTGTGAGCAATGGAAGTTGAACTTCATACCTTCCAGATTAAGAGAGGTGCTGGCTGTCCTGGCTTGATCCCTGTTGTGGAATGAGCCAGAGCTCCCAGTTAAATCCAATGCAACAGTCTTCCTTGAATGGAGCCAAGTCATTTTGGTGGGAGGGATTGCTCCCTTTGTATCCTTGCTTACTTTATTGGTATGTGTGTCTCTGTCAGTCTTACTCTGGTTTCAGTGACATGAGATAATGTGGCTCTGTAGATGTCCTTCAGGGCATCAGGACATCAGTTTCAACTGAAGGAGAAATTCAGGTTGTGTGACCTACCACTCACAGGTCTCTCTCAAGAGTGGGTTGCTGTTACAGTGACACAATGTGACACAGAGAAAAAGAAAAGTAAGCTAGTAAAAAATGATATCTAAAAAATATAGATAAGTCAAGGCAAGCCAATAAACAAGGACATACACTTTTGGGGATGAATCAATGCCTAGCACATATCCCCTTAGCCCACACTGAAGGGCCCCTGCACAATGGGATCCCTCATTTCCTTTTTTGGGGGGGTCCACTGGCTGAAGGAGGGAGTAGTCTTGGCCCCCAAACTGGGCAGGCCAGAAGGAGTTCAAGTACCCAGGAGTACTCCTTAACCACTGGGCATTGATGGCACACACCCAGTTTGCCTGCTCAGGGCCAGTTCTGAGATGTGTTCTCAACAGTCTGGTAGAGGGTCCTCAGTGGGACAGAACCTTGGATGCCCAATGTTGGTCAGCTGCTCACTTTCACACCACTGACTACTTCTTTCCCTTCTTGCTTCTCTTCTTACCTTCCCACCAAGCCTCCTGGAATCACTGCCTAAATGAACTACTGGCTTTGAACACCTTGTCCTGGGTGTCCTGGGTGCTCTGGGGAGGAACCCAACAAGGACAAAGGACTTACATTCAAGACACCAATAAAAACGCCAGCCTTGACTTTTTGCAAGAAAATCAAAGCAATATAATAGAAATAGACTAAAAGCCATATGCCTTACTTAACTTCACCTGGCCTATTCCAGACTGCTGGGCTTTGGGTTAATTTCCTGCAAAGTGCTTATTGCTCTTTAAATTTTTGGTTTTCCGGATGTGGAATATTAACACTCATCTAATAAGCTGAACTACTTGTTATTTATTAAGAGAACTAGAGAAATTCGGCCCATATGTTTGATGGCAACTTGACAAAGCTCAGTTAAGAGCTCACACCTATGAATACTGTGTGGTTTGCCAGAAAGCAAGCATTCAGTTTTCTAGCCAAATATAGTACACTGAAGCATTAAGATGTACTAAGTGAATCTTGACCTGCTGGTATGCAAACTTTTCAAAGTTCCTAAATTTGAAGACAGGTTGGACATTTTTCTTGTGGGGTTTCTGGACACAAAGTTATTTTTCATGAAGCAGTTCTGTAAAATTTATGATGTGAGGCTACAATATGCCTTTTTCCTTGAGATTCATCCTGCTTCCAGGCATCTCTGTACCAAGTTGGCAAAAGGCAGTCATAGGGGCTTCTGGGGACGGTCCTGTCATCTGCTGTGGTCTTTCCATGAATCATGGAGAGGACAATTTCCCTACTCCCTTAGTCTGGCTGGAGAGAAACACCCCTGTATAGGTGAACTTTCCTCACAAAACTGAGAGGTTAAAAACAAGATCTTTGAATGAAGAAAGCATTTGAAATTTATGCCTTAAGAATTAGTCATTTTCCAATTCCAGATTACATAACCTAGCCCCTGTCTTACAGATGCAGAAGCTGCAGAAAAACAAAAGGATTTGTCCAAGGAAACTAACCAGAACAACCTGGCTATTCCAGAACCTCTTTCCCCCTGCATGTGTGCTGGGAACTTAACATTCTGAAGCTCTATGTTTTCACTTGCAAAAAATTGATAATAGCATATTTGAAGGTTTGTCATGCAAAAGTAAACTGGTATTTTAAAAAGGTGCTTTATTACGTTATAATTGACATAAAATAAATTGCATCTATTTAAAGGGCACAATTGTGATAAGCTTTGACATGTGACACCAACATCAAGATAACAAACTCATCGATCACCCTAGAAAGGCTCTGCAAATCTTCTGTCCTCCCCAGCAGTCAATTACTGGTCTGCTAAGTCAGCATTTTCTAGAGTTCTATATAAATGGAATCCTACAGATTGCATTCTTCTTTGTATGGCTCATTTCTCCCAGCATAATGATTTGGAGGTTCATCCATAATATTGAATGTATTGTTTTTCTTTTTCCTCTTCCTCCTTTTTTTTCTTCTTCTGGGTAGGGTTTTAAGACATGGATATACCACAATTTGCTGATCCATTCATCTGTTGGTGAGCATTTGGGCTGTTTAAATTTTGAGGTATTACGAATAAAGCTATATGAACATTCATGTGCAAGACTTTGTGTGGCCACGTGCTTGCATTTCTCTCCAGTGAAAATCTAGGAATGAAATGACTGCATCATATGGTGAGTGTATTTTTAACTTTGTAAGAAACTGACAAACTGTTTTCCAAAGTGGTTATTATCTTTTTACATTTTCACCAGCAGTATGAGACTTCTAGTTCTTCCCTATTCTCACCAATACTTGGTATGGTGAGCCTTTTAAATCTTAGCCATTCCAACAGGTATACACTAACATCTTATAGTTTTAATTTGCATTTTCTTAATCATAAATGATGGTGAGCATCTACTCATGTGCTTATTCACCATTAAAACAAATATATATATATATATATATATATATATATATATATATATAATCTGTGAAGCATCTGTTCAACTCTTTTGCTCATTTTTAACCTGGGTAGTTCATTTTCTTATTATTAAATTTTGAGAGTTCTTTACATATTCTGGATAAAAGTCCTTTATGAAATATATGAGCTACAAATATTTTCTCCCAGTCTGTGTCTTTTTCCCTTTCTTAACAGTGTATTTTGAAGAGTAGAAAATTTTAATGAAGTCCAATTTATTAATATTTTCTTTTATGAAGTAAATCTTTGTCTAGTGCAATGTCAGAATTTTTCTCTTATGTTTTCTTCCAGAAGTTTCATAATTATCAATTTTTTATTTATGTCTATGATACATTTGCATTAGTTTTTTAATATCATGTATGAAAAGAAGTTAAATTTCTTTTATATCTGGATATCCACTTTTTCACAGCACATTTATTGAAAAGACTGTCCTTCCCCCACTGAATTACCTTTTATTTTTGTTGAAACTGAATTGTCCATATATGTGTGGTTCTCTTTCTGGATTCTCAACTCTGTTCCAAAGATCTATATGCCCACCTTTCCAACAGTATCACACTGTCTTGATTCTTGTAGCTTTATAATTAGTCTTGAAATCTGTAATATGAGTCCTAAAATTGTAAGTTAATAATGTGTGTCAATGTTCTGTGAAGTGTTTAGCACATACTGGACCTTTAGTGAATGTTATGCTTATTATCTTTTTAAATTGGGCATTTCCCCTGAAACTCTGGAAGAATTTCCTCCAATTCCCTTAAGATCTCAGTCAACAATTATTAAACAAGAGTCATTGTGGTCTA
This sequence comes from Vulpes vulpes, assembly GCF_048418805.1. Taxonomy (NCBI): domain Eukaryota; kingdom Metazoa; phylum Chordata; class Mammalia; order Carnivora; family Canidae; genus Vulpes; species Vulpes vulpes. The sequence continues at coordinate 46,055,347 of NC_132793.1, forward strand.
CTACCCTGGTCCTTTTTCAAAGAATTATTACAGAAGAAATATACTCTGCCCTAAAAACATTATAGCCTAAATGAGATGCAGAAAAAATAATTTTTAAAGTGAACGCTTCCTTTCTTATGTTGTATCTCTAGTTCATACTAAATAAGACACAGCATGTTCTAAGATGGAATTTTGCTCAGTGACTCCTTTTAAATATGCATGGTTGTCTATTTCAAGTTAAAAATACAAAGTACTAAACAAAAAGAGTAGGTAGGTGAATGCTGTGGGTGTCACAAAGCTCATTTTAGGAAGAATAATCCAGTTGAAAGGCGTTGAATAGATTTACTCAGGCCTGGGCAACATTCAAACCCATTCATCCAAAATTATGTATATCTGTACATATATATTATATGGATATACAATGGGTTCATCTACTCAGCATTGTCAATATTCTTATTACTATTTTTAACCAACCTTGGTAATGCCCTCACTCTTGGGCCATCAAGGAATTGTTGGAATTTGGACAGACAGCAACAAGGAGGATCTAGGGACTCCAGCTGACATCAGAATTCTGGCATTTCTTGCATCTGGATTCTACTTTCTTCTGTGTTGTCTCATTCCCCAGCTTCAGCGGGAAAGATGGCCCCAGCAGCTCCAACTTAATGTGATCTTCAGCAAGAGATATAGCTTTGCCGACCAGCACCCTTGAGCAAGGCTTTTGCCTGTTCTGTTTTGGGGAGGGGGGTGTCACACATTCACTTGTGGGCTAATGACTGTGTCTTGGGAGATGTGCTTGGGTTGGATAGCCAAGAAAGATACCTATCTACTTACCTGGAGGAAGAGTAATCACTCATCCAAAAACACATGAGATGAAGGAGTAGCAGAAAATTAATGGAGTTTCATTCCATTAGCTCTGTGAGGATCACAGACATGATGATGATCATCATCAGAATTTTAAAAATGTTTCTGCATAATTGTCTTTGAATTGTAAATAAAAGCACTATTGTCTTGATTCTTCACTCCACCCCAAATGGCAAAAGATGCTATATTGGTATCTTTTGTCAAGTGACTTTCTGTCCCCTCACATCTATGGGAAGAGTATATACCCTTTCCTCTTGATGTTGGGCATGGTCTTGTGATTTGCTTTGGCCACTGATACCAGTTATAATGCCCAGTTCTGGGCTTAGGCCTTAAGAGGCATTACATGTTTCTATTGTTTCTCTTGAACCTCTGCCATCTTGTGAAAAAAAGTGCTCTGCTGGCTTCCTGGTCCTGGTGGGAGTAGAGAGGAGGAAAATGAGAGATCTTGGAGTGAAGCTGGCCCGCTGCCAAAGCCTGAAGAGAGCTGCCCCCCAAACCTCCAGACACATGAGCAAAATAAATTCTGAAGGTCATATGCTACTAAGAGTTTGAGGTTGTTTATTATGCTCCAAAAGTAAACTCATGCAAGGGCCTATGGAGATGACTGAGGTATCTAAGCATCTGTGAATGAAGTGTAACCTCCACAAGGGCTGACTTTATATTGTTCATTGCTTTATTGCTGGTATGTGGAGGATTGCCTGACATACTGTAGATCCTCAATAAATATACCCCACATGTATTGCTTCACTACAAAATACTGGTCCCTGTGCAAGGTACTGAGGAAGAAAAAGATGTATGTGGGGTCTATCTCAAAGGATCTTGCCTTGGGTTTGGAAACACCGAATGAGTGTGTGAAGTCTGGAGGGCAGAGTGAGAAAAGTACCACGTTGGAAGTAGCTATGAAATCAGAAATGACCTATGTGTTGAAGTTCCTATCAGAGAGCTGGTCTGGCTCCACCTGTATCCCTGGTTTCCTCCACGTTTCAGTACACGCTGGCCTGACTCCTGTGGGCCACCACCTGCATTTCTTTACCTAAGAATTTCTCTGGTTATTAGAGTCTACTTTGCTCTTCTGCACAGGCCAGAAAGATTGGAGAATTAATGCCCCTCTGGGAGCAGTCCTCTGGCAATGACGGAGGAGAGTTGGTGCAGAAATACCCAGCTCTCCTATGTCTCATCTCAAGTGGGATGGCACTGAGCTGTGTTCTACAGTGGATCTCAGAATTCCTCAGTAAAATCAAGCTCCTGTTACCTTCAGGATAATTTGCTTGATAAGGTACCTAATGTGACTGCTTTCTTCCCCATCTCTCTGTCTCCCTCACTGCCAGTATATCCTGGAACTTGCAAATAAACAACTTGCATATGAATCCATGTCTCATTATCTGTCCTTGGGGGAACCCAAGCAAAGATATGTGAGAACTATATTTTTGGTTTCACTCCTATTTTATTTTTTTTAACATACATCTCTATCTGTAAACCAATTTTGAATGTGCACTCCAGCATATTTTATTTATACATTAAATTCTATTGCTTTAAGAATCCATGGACATTAAATATACAGAAAAATGGGAATTTGAAAGAGATGAGGAAAGTAAATACATTTTTAAAAAGTTTTGCCAATTGTGATGGCTCAGCATCGACATGTGAGTCAAGGGACACTTTCTGTTGAGTGAGAGCAGATCTCTCCATAATTAAACACCAGGGGCCTGTGACTCGTTATGAGTTGTTGACATTATTGGGATGAAGAAGAGCATGCTAACTCTGCTTTACTCTTGCTCTTTGCTGTGCCTTCCTTACTAATGTTAACTTTGTTCCATGAATGTTTTTCAGCAATTTTTTTTAGCCACCTAGCTATTTTTCAAGGGTTAGTTAGTTAAAACCAGATAATATAATCCATAAATCCACCAAATTGGGTACATGTGAACCGCTGAAAACCAACCTATGAATGAGGGCACCACCCCTGCCTCCGCTGGACCAGGAAGGGTGCAGCTCAATTTGCATATCAAAAAGGATTAGAGCCAGGTTTCTTATTCATGTAGGGAAAACAAACATAAATAGAAGTTCTTGTGGTTTCTTTCTGTTCCATGATTAATTGCCTCCTGCCCCACCTGGGGTGGTGCTGCACCCTCCTGAAGATGGTAGGGGTTGACAGGATGTGGGGCCTTTTGAGGTGTAGATCAGTGGAGAGCCACAAATGGAGACAGTCCAAGGCACTTTTGGGGGGGAAACCATGGGGGAAGATGGGGGGAGGGATGTCATTGGGAATAAAGGGAAGCCTTCTGAGCTTATGAAATCCAAGGAATATTGAGTGTGTTGCAAAGATCCCAGAGACGATCACAGAGTTGTATGGTTATATGGCATATCAGTGTAGACTTTATACCACCTCTCTTTATCCACAGCTGTTGGAAGCAAGACTACTCTCAACTTTTGTCCTTTTAGTGCTAAAAATAAAACCAAAGTGGTCGTGAGTAGAATTTCAGGCTGGAGAACCAGGGATTTGTTGGTTCTTAATGTGTAGATTCTGTTTGCTGCAGGAATAATTTCATTCTGTAATTTCATGGCATGTTGCAATTTTCATCACAAAATAAACTTCAGGATATTTAATAGTTTATTTATAGTAGTGATAACTGTTAGTTTATAACCTTAGAGGGTGATTTCCTTCCAAACCTGAGAAAGAGAATTGAGAATTTACTTAGACACCATCACAGAATTAATGGAAACATGATTTTTATTAAACTTTAGAAGAAAAAAAATAAGCTTCTTTTTCTTTTTCTTTCTTTCTTTCTTTCTTTCTTTCTTTCTTTCTTTCTTTCTTTTTCTTTTTTTTTTTTCAGTCTCAGACCAGTTGAGGTCAAATTCACCATCTGAAGTTAGTTTGTGTGGTTTTTTTTTCGTTCTTTTTCATTTTTTTTAAAGATCTCATTTAAAAAATGTGTGGGTCATTAGACTTCACTCAATAAAATTGGCTTTATTGATTCTAAAGAATGGCATATTAAGAAGCAGGAGCTGTGGGATGTACCTACCTCCTGACCTTCTGTTGGTTGCTTTTGCAAATCAAAGCTCCATGGAGGGACTCGACAATCTTGAGATGACTCTCCCTCAGAAGTGGACTGCCATGCTGGTACAACAACATTGTTTTCCAAAGTTGTCAGCCATGAGGCCTTATTACAAAAAAGATGGAATGACTGTTACTGGAATTCCTTCCTCTGTAAATCATACATGGACAATTCTGCCATGGACAATTCTGTGTTCATGAGGGGAGTACGAGGCGGTTGTTGAAGCATGTTCATGGAGGTTTTTTATAGACTGCTTGATGAACTGGAGCTGAAGGGTTAGCACACTGGTAAGCAAGCCAAAGCCCTCTTTCGAGATATTGAGCTTCTACTTTGCCATCTTAGAAACTCACAGTAAAATCAAAGAGTTAATAATTTATAGACTCTGCCCTGCATTCCCACATCAGCTCTAGTTAGCAACCTCAGGAAGGACACAGGGGCACGCTACAATATTTCAAGGTTGGCTGTGCAATTGTGGTCTAATTTACAAGCTGTTTAAAATCTGAACTCGGCATTTCATATTCCTTTTGTGCCTTATGAAGAGACTCTTCAGTCTTCTGAGTCACTGGGGAGACTTTCAGATACACAACAGTCAGAATAGAGACTCCAAGTCCATGTTTAAAGCTGTTAAGCACCTGGAGTGCTGAAACAAATTCATTCTTATAATAAACAGTGTGTTAAATGGATGTATGGAGATATTCTTTCTCCAGCAAAGATAAGGAGATGGCTAGAAGATTGAGAGAGGATGGATGTGCCAATTTGAAAGTTGGCACTAAAATGGATGATATTTTTACTTTTTTGGAAAGCTGGTATTGCTGGGCAGCAGCTGGTCTCAGAGCCGAGGCCGCCCATTCTGCCACTGGCAGCCATGCTGATGTGCCCTTGGCTCGGTGCCACTCACCCCTCCCTGATGTACTTGGTTTTTCTAAACTCATGGGTTAATGAGAGGGGAATGACGTCTCAGGCTCAAACCTTTGGATGCTGATCTAAAAGCATAAACCAAAATCCAACACCCGAGTTCTACAAGTTCCCATCTGAGGAAGAATCTGTTTTTACAGCAATTGAACAAAGGATTGCTCTGTCTTTGTCAGACCTGCTCCAGGGCTAAGCACAGAGGAAAACATAGACTTGGGAAGTCTGTCATCAGGGCTTCTGTCACTTGTCCTATTACCTTCACTCTTCAAAAGAGATGCTCAGGGTTCTATAATGACCAAGCCTCGTTGCTGTGAGGGACAGTCACTAATGTGGCTCAGTGCTCAGTGTTAGCCCTGGATTTAGTTTTCATAGTAACTCTAGCAGTAAGTGACCGATGTTATCCCAGTTTAGAGGTGGGGAAATGGAGGCCTTGAGAAGTCTACATCTGCCCGAGACCACAGAGCCTAGTGAAAAGCTGAGTAAGGATTTGAGCTCTAAACTGCATTCACCTTGTAGCTGGAGCTCACTGTCTTAATGGCACACAGCAATGAGGTGAGTTTGTGCTCTAGAGAATTCTCTGTCCCTCATTATCATAACTTCAGCGCTCTGTGAACTGTGCAGTGGTCAATAGTTTGGGCCCTACAGTCAGATCCCATGATTTTAAGCTGCAATCTCATTGCTTTTGGAAGAATTTGGGTAAGTCATTTGTCCTCCATGGGCTTTTTGTTGCTACATATGAAAATTGGAATAATAATAGTAACTGCCCATAAGGTTGTTGTTAATTTTATGGGTTAATGATGTCAAAGGCTGAGAGCAGTGCCTGGGCGCCCAGTAAGAGCTTAATTAATGTGAACTATTACTGTTTTAGTAACTCTATTGTTAACCCTAATGTGCTCCAGACGGGAGGGTGGATGGTGCAACAGCTGGGACTCCTCTGTACTTGAGTCAATCTCATAAGAGCCCAAGTCAAACCACACAGCACATTATGGCCTCGGTGTGTGTCACTTTTGCCTGTATCCCATTAGCCAAATCTAGTCATGTGGCCAATCCCACCATTGACGGACAGGCCACCAAGTCATATGGCAGAAAGAGTGAAGGACTGAAAACTGTAACCCACCACAAAAGGTACCATTCTCCTCAAGCCTCACCACAGCACCCTATACAAGGGATGCTAGGAAGACATCATTATCCTCTTTGGGGATACTCTCCCTAGTGAGAAATATGAGGCTCAGGAATACGCCGTCATTCCCAAGATGGTAGACACTGGGACCGGTCTTTGAATTCATTTTCTCTACTTTATCCAAATGTTATGGTGAATTGCACATTATACAGAAGCTGGTTCAGACTTGAGTCTCTATAGCATTATGATTATGACTCATGTACTGTGTCCTGACCCTGTATCAGGTACACGAGCTATCTCATTAACTCCTCTCACAGACATATATATGGTTGGTCTTATTGTTATCTTGCCTATTTTATAGATGTGAAGACTGGGGCTTCTTGCTCCCATGCAGCAATGAATCTTTGTAAAATCCGCATCCCACTGTGGTCCTTGGTTTTCAAGGTTTAACAGGAGGGAAACATGTTTTCCCCCCTTTCCTTCACATGGGGATTTCCTTGCATTTGAAATCCTGTGATGATAGAGATGGCTTATTTAGAAGAGCTTTGGCCTCCTTGGAAGAAAGTTCCTGCATAAATTTGGAGTGTTCTGGTGAGGTGGTATCCTGGAGACGTATGTGTGAATAATAAAAATGTCAGCACCTGCCTCCAAGAACCACCGAATGAAAAGAAAGGAAAATACCATACATCAAAGACAGTTAAAGGTTTATTTAGATTTTAAGTCCCCTGGGCTAGGACCACACCTAGTACATTGTCACATCCAATAAATGTTGAAATGCAATTGTCCAGCACATGATACACAGTTGTGGTGACATCCCAGACTGCCTCTACCATAGCAGACACATGTGGTCCAGTCACAATGGAAATCTACTCTTTGCTTATGTGCTCTGTTTCCTGAGCTCTTTCTTATTAACATAAGGCTCTGCGGATAAACCAGGGTAGGGAGCTGCTTTCTAGAGCAGAGAAAAGGCTCTGTGAGGGACAGTTAGTGTGGGCTAGGAGGTTACATTAGTTAAGATTGAACTGAAGTGTGCTTGACATGTAAGTATTCAGGCCAGAAATTAGTTCAGGCAGAAGTTCATCATACCCAGCTCTTAGGTACCTCTAGTCTTTGTGGTAGACCCTACTGGTTCTATGTTTACATACTCAAAAGCTTCTTCCTGAAGGCACCCATGGCTCATTGTTTGAGGGCTTTCTTGAGCCACAGGAGCACACTTGACTTACAGGTTGGGTGCAGGTTGACATTTTGGGGGTGAGGAAAGCCCCCAGGACCAACTCACAAGCAATCTCAGATAGGAATTGGTGGATCAAAGATGCAGCTCCCTTGCCTGTTAGTGGAATAGCACAGAAGCATATTCTATACCCTCTCCCAGGGGATTCCAAAGGGATCAAGCCCCAGTTGCCCACAGAGGTAGTCTGCTTATTTACATCCCTATGTATTGCCTTCCATCCCTGTCCTATTTCCCTACCCTAATCCTCCATTTCGTCCAGTACTGTTTGGGATTATCTCCCAAAGAAAGCCTTTTGTTTCAAGGTCTGAATCTTGGGGAATGTAATTTGAGACAGCCTTTAAAAATCTAGCATAAACCTTTCTCCCAAGTTCTGTGGAAAAGGGTTACAATACTTGTGAAGTCATACAGCACTCTTTTGATTACCAGTGCCACAGAGGAGGGGTAGGGAAGACTAACTCCTCAAAGCAAGGTGAAGGATGGGATCCTGGCAGGTCAAGAGGTGAGCAGGTGGGAAGGTGGGAAAGGGTCAAGCAGGAGGCATGGAGACTCTCAAAGGTTTAGGGAAATGGGTTGCTGACACATGGAAATAGGTACTGTGACACTTAGATTTATTTTCAAGAAAACTGTTCACCACAAACCCAAAGTTCCCTTAAACAATTCCTAAGAAAATCTTCCAGAAGTTTTGAGAATCTGGTGACCATATTTTCTGAATCAAAAATTGGGAACCAGTCTGCCAAAGAATGTTTTGTTTATGATTTATGAGTATATCTGCCCAGAAAAAGACAGACAATAGAGGGGAATATTGAGAATTGATCCTGCTCCAGAAATTCTGAGATTTGTGGTCACCATACTCAGGGGTCATGTGATTTAGTGTTTCTCAGCAGACTGTATGTGTTATCATGGGTGGGGGCATAAGATCAAAAGTGAAAATTAGAATATTCAAAATTATTGAGAGTTTACAACAAAGCTTATTCATGACATCGATACCATAATTTGATTTTTTGAAACTTTACCACCAATGAGATAATTAAATGCTTATAGACATTTAAATGTTTATAACTTGCATAAAAAGCTAGATGTCTTATTTCCAGGGTGATGGGAATCAGATTTTTCTGGGTAACTGACAAGGAGTAGGCTATGAGAAGTTTATTCACTAATTTAACTCATACTTATTTATGGCTTATGGGTAGGCGTTGTGAAAGCACTAGAGATATTGCTTCTTAGCCTTTTGGCTAAGATCAAGTGCAAGCACTACAGAAACCTGATAAATAGGTCTGTTTTAGACAAATTCTTCACCTTCATTAGATTTATAGGGAGGGAGACAAACAATCACAAATAAGCGAAGATATAATTACAATTTGTGAAGGAATTGAAAAGCATGAAATAAGAATCTCTGAGATTTTTTTAAAAAGATTTATTTATTTGAAAGTAAGAGTGAGTGGGGAGAGGAGCAGGGGAAGGAGGAGAGAACCTCAAGCAGACCTCCTGCTGAGCATGGAGCCCACTATGGGGCTCAAGCCCATGACCCTGAGATCATGACCTGAGCCCAATCAGGAGTCAGATGCTTATCTCCTGGGTGAGCCCCTCTGAGATATATTTTTCTTAAAACAGAGATCTAGAGGTACCCAGATAAGACAATAAATTAATAATACTGGAGCTTCAACCAATATTTCTTGATCCTCACAACAAGAGGGCACAGATAAAGTACCTAGCACAGTGCCTGGCATGTATAAGATCATTAGAATTGTTAACTCCTTCTCCTCCATTCAGTGTTAATAAGTTGTCAATTTGTAAGGTACTTAGAAAAGTGTCTGGCATATGAAAAGTACTCAAAATGTTAGCAAATACTATGATTATTATTGCTACACTCTTTGGCTCTCATGAAGAAACAGAATGTGTGTCAGCCATGGGGGGGGTGCCACTGAGTTCTTGGTTGGAAGGGATCTGCACTAGGGAGTATAGTTGATTGATGGCCCCAGAGGCCACACCTTCAGATCCATTGTCACATTGATGCTCTCCCCACACTGATCCCAACCAATGAATGAGCACTGCAGGGCTGCTAGAACCAGCCCATTTCTGCCAACATGGGACTCTGTATTGGCAACCTCTGCCTGGGCATTCCCAGTGACTTTCTCAGAATTGCAGTCTGAAGTTTTGCTCCCCACCTTCCCCAGTCCCATCCCTCTGACTGCCTCTTATTTAATTTCATAAGAAACTCTTCACCACATTTCCCTCATGTCCAATCTCATATTCTTTCTTAGACGACCCAAACTGCACAGAACAAGAAAACACCGTGTGCCCATGAAACACAATTCAGTCTAACACAGGTCTATCTTGAATGACACTAAAAGCTTTTAAGTTTCTCAAAATCTCGAAAGCACTTTATGAGGCAGGATCTTGTCTCTTGCATGGAATGGGTAACACAAAAATGGAGCACCATAAAAGATGGCCTCTAAATAGAAGAATCCTCTGATAGGGATCTCAGGTCACTTCTTAGATGACTGCCTACTCTCTAAAGGTCAATCAGAAATCTCTGCTTACAACTACTGTATTGCATCTACCCTCTCGTCCTTTTAAACCTTCATAAAATATCAACCTGGTCATTTCTGAGCATTGTCAAGAGTGTTGAAGGTGAAGTAGGGCAAGCAATCAGTTCTTTTAGCACAGGAATGGGTTAGAGCATCATACGTATCTTGTAGATACTATAGATTTTAACATGACTCACTGTGTGTTTATTTTTGGGGCCCCAATAATTATGTATTCACATTTCCAGTATAAACTTGCTGCTTCTATCTGGTGGGTGGTTAGACAGTAGCCATTTAAACTCTTTCTTGGGATCATAAATGCACCTTTATTTTCTAAATGGTGGCTATCTACAGCTCTCAAAAGAATATTGGTGTTCTACATGCTCCTCATACTTGCCACCATTTAGTGTGGTCTGCCTTTTTCACTTTAGTCATTCAGACTATCCTGGTCAATACCTATCTATTTCTATTATGTTGTGGTTTTAATCTGCATTTACCTGATGGACCTTGAGAGCCATTTGGAGGTTCTAGCAGGGGAGCACAGCTACTTGTATACCCTTGACCACAGAATGGTCCCCCTCTATTGGGGAAGGTTATTCTCTTTGAACAAGTGTGCAGTTTTGGCAGGGATGGCCATGGACCAGTGAGAGAGGAAGGGGACACAGCAAGATCAGCTGAATCAACCGTGGTGAGCAGCGGGATGACAGATGTTGCAGCCAGATTGCCTCACATCCTGCATTTACCCAATGAATAATATTGAGAATTTTTTCATGTGTTTATTGGCCACTTGGGAGTTCTCTTTGTGAAGTGTCAGTTCAAGTTTCTTTTTTATTTTTAAAAAGATTTTATTTATTTATTCATGAGAGACACAGAGAGAGAGAGAAAGGCAGAGGCACAGGCAGAGGGAGAAGCAGGCTCCATGCAGGGAGCCCGATGTGGGACTCGATCCCGGGACTCTAGGATCACGCCCTGAACCGAAGGCAGACGCTCCGCCGCTGAGCCACCCAGGCGTCCAAACAGTTCAAGTTTCTTGACGATTTTCCTATGGGTGCTTTTAGCTTTTTCTTATTGATTTGTAGGCATTCTTTGTATACTCTAGTAAGTCTTCTGTCAGGCATATGTGCCATGATAGCCTCTCCTCCTTTGTGGCTTGCCTTTTCAGTCTGATAGTAATGCTTTCCAGTGAACAGAAGTACTTAATTTTGATGTAATCCAGTTTATATAAGTTTTCCTTCATGCTAACTGCTCTTTGTGTACTGTTAAAGTAATCTTTGCCTTTCTCAAGGTCATAACTCTACACTTATGAATTTTGTACTCTTCTCCCCCTCCATATATTTCATATATTTTTCTCTATTTCTCTCTATATAAACATATATATGGTTTATATGATATATATTTTTATATAGTTATATATAACTATAAGTTATATATATAATATAAGTTTATATAATAGTTTAATAAACATTTTTACATAGGGTGACATAGTTTCAAGTTCTGGCTCCTCACAATAAGACTGTGAGGTAGGAATTATCCCCATTTTGCACCTTAAAAAACTGAGGCCAAGAGAATTTAAGTAACATGTCCATGGTCCGGTTAGTGGATGAATCCAGTCTGGCTGCAGAGTCCATGCTCTGGGCTCTAAAATTCTGCTTGTCCCTTTGTTTCTCCTCAGCAAAATGAGATCAATTGAATCTACTTCTCAAGTTATTACAAGGGTTAGTGGAATTATTAAAATTGTCTGCTTTGGTTCTTTTTTTTTTAAGATTTTATTTATTTATTCATGAAAGGCACAGAGAGAGAGAGAGAGAGAGAGGCAGAGACACAGGCAGAGGGAGAAGCAGGCTCCATGCAAGAAGCCCAACATGGGACTGGATCCCGGGATCCAGGATCACACCCTGGGCTGAAGGTGACGCTAAACTGGTGAGTCACCAGGGCTGTCCTGTCTGGTATGGTTCTGAGGATGTAGTAGGCACACATAAATATTGTTCCTCTCTATTACTACTAATTCTTTCTAGATAAAATAAAAATTGCAAGAGGCCAAAGGCTGATGTCACATTTTTTTTTCTTTTTATGTGGAGCAAACTGTAATTGAGTTCTGAAATGGCTGAAGTAAACTTTAGCACTGAGAAACCCCAGATCCTACAGTAATGGAAACTTTGGTGCATTATCTCATTACAGTGAGGACAGTGAAAGGTTCTGGATCTAGTGCATAAAGATCAGTGAGTTGTCAGATAGTGGCTGGAGCAGAGATGAAGATGACCAGGGCAAGACATGTCAAAGCTTACTGTGGGATTCTTGCCATACTCATCCCTCAGTCTTAGCCCCTCTCAGTGACCTGACTGCATCTTAGGGAGGCTTTCAGGGAGTAAACCTGAGGGCTTTGGAAGGCACAAAGGTCTGACATAGTCCAAAAGTTCAAGATAAAACTATAGATGACTTTTAGTTACAACCCATTTAGATAGTTGATTTTATTTTCTTATGAAACATAATTCTAGGATAAAACTGCTAATTTTGAGTTTAGTGCAAGACAATTTCTGTTTTTTTTCTCTTATAACTCTTTTTTATTAATTACAAAACTCAAGGTAGTTGTAGAATACTAGAATTCTTTGTGACGATAGCACTAATTCTCCCAAGGAGAAAAGCAGTGATGGTGGGGATGGGAGAGGGGAGGGGTGAGGGAAAGGAGAGAACCAGAGAATGCAAGAAGTTTGAAGTCAGACACCAAGGACTTGAATTGCTACTTCCACCATTTCAAGAGCTAATTGCTCTTAGTAAGATATTTACATTTTCTAAGTTCTGATCTCTCCATCTGAAATAGGTGTAGCAGGGCTTAATCACTTGGTCCTGGTGGAGGAAGGTTTAGTTAGTGAGACAGAGAATCCACTACATTTTGCACTGGACACTCCATAAACAGTGCTTCCCTCATTTCCCACTTCTTTTTCTTTGTTTATGGTCATAGCTCCTGGCAAACAAACCTACTGACTGGGGCCAGCAGGCACAGATTTTAATATGGATAAATGTGTCTTACAAATGCACATCTGCGGTCTTTGATTTATTAGGAGAACTTGAAATGAGAGACTGCTCTGTAATTTTTGGGTGGGGTGGTCTTTGATAAGTCACTCAGTTGCTCTGAGGAAGACATCTAATCTTAAAATGAGACTTTTATTTACAGTTTTCCCACCCCATAATCTGCCACAGGACTAAAATGCAATGAGAGACAAATGCGCTTCGCATAGCAGAAGTCAATGTGAGGCATTAGAGCTATGTTTCTCTTTCCTTATGAGCATTCATGAGGTGTTCTTATTGATTGAATGCTTTTTTGTAGGAGAATAGCTATTGATAAGTTTTTCTCTTGGCATTTTGGAAAAACAAAGCCATTTTACTGCACATTTGGCAAATCATCATATACTTATTGCAATTGATACATCTTCCAAAGAAGACAGTTGCACTCAGCTGAGGGAATGTGGTATGTGCATATAAAAAACAGCCCAAGGAAAAGAACAATTGGAGAAAAAAAAGACCTTCAAAAATTGGGTCACATTTCTTTAAAGGATTTCTGAAAGTAGAATGGAGAAAAGCAGTTAATTCAATATGCTATTTTGTCCATTCAATGATACAGATTTATAACATGGAACGTGAATGCAGCCAAAAAAAAAAAAACCACAACAGAAATTGAAACAACAACAAATCAAGCCTCAGACTGACTGCCTTTTAGGGTGCTAACATTCAGACCTAGAACGGAAGAAGAGTGGGCAGTTTGGTTATATATATTGATTTTTAGCCAGGAATTGAGATGACTACAGGACTTATCCTAGCCATGTGTTGTAGACACATTGATGTGCTGCCCAGAATCCCTTTCAAGAACTTGCTTTTAGTTGTGGAAGTTTGGGCATCAGGGCTACCAGCACTTATAGAGTCTTCCTCAGCTACAGAGGCAGCCTTGCTGGAACTCATGTCTTTCTCAGTGTGAAAAAAAAAAAAGTCTGGCAATTTCTGCCTCCTGCATTACAACTGGAGATCAAACTTTGTCAAGCCTGCACCACAGTTTGACTTTTCCCTCTGCCCTATCCTACTTTCTCTCCCTTGAGCCCTGAAAATATTTTACATTCAAAAGTCTGTTTTTCTATCTGCTTTCAGGAATCCAATCTGTCTCAGTTGCTATTCTTCTAGATGGGAAGAGTAATTCCAGCTATTAGTTAACCTTGATGACTCACACAGGGATTTTGACTTAGGTGGTAACAGTGAAAAGCAGTACTCAGACCCATGGGTTTCCCTAGGAAAGTGCTCATCCTCATCCCTGACTGGCATTACTGCCAGAAATTGTCACATATACTCCATAGTAGGATGCTCGATCCTTATAGGCAAGGGCAGAAGATGAAGCCAACATCCATTAAACTGTCAGAGCCTCACACATGTGTGGGTTTGGCTGAAACAAACACTGTTAAATGAAGCTTGAATCCTCTAATCCATGATTATTTTTAGCTCTCCAACATCCTACTGTACCCACCTTCTCATGTTGAGAATGACCATTCAGTTGCGTGTGAATCAAGCATTTCTTACCAAGTAACATTTAATGGATTGTCCCAAATGCAGCTAAAGGTGAAATGGAAAAGTGAACCCTTTATGAGGTCTTTCCCTTGGTACTGTGACTTAACTTGGTTCTGTTTCTGAATATATAGAAGAGTGCAGTGTTCTGGAACATAGGGTATTTAAAGTGTTGCCTTATTTGTTGTTTTTGTTATAAATAAAAATGAATAAATGAGATTTAAGACATAAACAAATGGCAAGTTAAGGCAGACACAATTGGTTGTCTATCCACTGTCCATGCTCCCCTCTCTTGCTTTTTGCTAACGTAACCCCAATGTGAGATGAATTGTGATTTAATCCAAACCCATTCTGCCATGTGGGGGTCATTTAAATTTAAACTAATGAAAGGTAAACAAAATTAAAAATTCAGTTCCAGGATGCCTTGTTGGCTTAGTGGGTTAAGTGTCCAACTCTTGATCTTAGCTCCATTCTTGATCTCAGAGTTGTGAGTTCAAGCCCTGAGTTGGGCTCCATGCTAGGTGTGGGGCCTACTTAAAAAAATTCAGTTACACTAGCTCATTTCAAATACTTAAATGACAACATATGTGGTTAGTGACTACCATACTGGAGCACGCAGATATGGACTAGTTTCATCATCATAAAAGGTTCTACAGCATAAGGCTGGTCTAAAACAATCATGATACCTTATTCGACTTTGTCAGTAGAATTTTTCATAGGATGACCATACAGCATCTAATGCTGGCTAATGGATTGTAAGAGAAAGTCTTCTGGGAAATTCTGGGAAACACTACTTTTCTCAAAGAGACAGAAGTGTGGGAAGAGAAAGTTTTTTGTTTCCTCTCTCTTTACTTTCTGCTTGGGAAGCTGCCATGTGAGGTGAGGACATGGTATGTAGGTGTTGGATCACTGCTGACAAACAGAGGGTGTAGGAATGGAAGGAATCAAGCCTGGACCCTTGATGGTATCGTCAAGTGGGGGAAACAGGTAATAAATAACTGCAGAAGCAATTCCTAACTAATTGCAGTGGGTAAGTGCTAGGAAGAAAGTGGTTGTTCTAGGAGGTCATTAAGAGGGATTTTCTTTGATAAATCTCATCTCTTGGATCATTCCATAATGGAGTGATCTCCCCCTTGGAGACAGAAAGCAAAGGCTAGAAAGTTTTTGTTTTTTATTTTTTATGCACCAGTTCTTGTTTATTATTGGCTGAGGGCTACTCCCAGGGGTGTTAACTCTGTCCATACAAACTGCCCAGTGAGGAGCTGAACATGTTCCTGAACCCAGAAGTAGTCCTCGGTGGAGAATTGTAGGTGCTCCCAGTAAGGTGGGTTGATACACATGGGGACCTAGTGCTGTGGGAGTGTGGATGGAGCACTGACAGCCGCAAGTACCATAAACAACTAATGTATGTGAAGTAGAACCTACTCCTCAGTAGACATACAGCAAATGGTAGCAATTATTGGCTTGCCTTTGGTACTTGTCATTTGTTTTTACACACACACACACACACACACACACACAAACACAAATTTGTTTTACAATCTATATTCAAGCTCCTTTCAAGTACTTGCTTTTAGAACTCCTTCCAATGTCCAGCATTTTTCTATTCCATAGTAGTTGCTCAATGGAGTGACTGTCATTTCTCATTCTTTGCTGTTGATGTAATTATTTTTAAGACAACTTTATTCAGACAATTTTCCCTTTTTAATACTTGACTATCCATCCAACCAGTTAATTCTCTTATCTTGTCAGCACTCTATTTAGAAAAGATAACTAGTAAGAAATAAACTCAGAAAAAATGTGACATTAGCTTCTCATTTCAGGAAGCAGCATGAGGCTATCTTACTGTTTGCTGGCAAACTTGAGTGCTGATGTGACTTTTTAAAGGGATACTTTCATTAGGTTTAAAAAATCTTGGAAGGAAAAATAAGTTGTGTCCATCACACTGAGGATCCTCTTTTAGCAATGGTCTCAAAATAACTGAGAAGAGTTCTCACCCCAAGTCATATGGCGTGTTCACCTTAAACTTCTTTAAGAACTGACAGACTATCAGTGATTTCCAAGTTTTGGCCACATTAATTTTCAAAAATTCTTTTTACATAAAATCAGGATAGTTTATTCCACTTTTAGGCCTTGGTTGGCTGCCCAAATATATCCTTCAAAATTAGACCCATTTCTTAAATATGTCTGGAGTAGCGTCAAAAAAGCATCTGAAGCCAAGGCTAGTGTGTTTTTGAAGCTTTATACAGAAACGTTCTCTAAGGATTTCAGCTATGTTGAGGCAATATTTTTGTGGAGGAAACTTGTATCCAGGCTGACATTTTCCACCCTGGGTTTTCTACCTGCTGTGATGGGGAATGGCCAAGATATGAAACCTTTAACGTTGGGGTTATAACACAACTTTATAAGCCTCCAAGGGCTTGTTCCTCACAGCCATTGTTCACAGATGCCAGATGATCTAAAAAGATCATGGAAACCTGGCACCTCACTGCTTTTTTGGCTAACACCACCAAAGAAAATTAATTGTTATTGTTTTTGGAAACTCTCATCCAGTGCACAAAATAGTAATATCAGCAATTACGTTTTTTTTTTTTCTTTTTGGCAGAGGTTGGGAGGTGAGATGATGATGAACACTATAATTTTATTGTAGCTGTCCTAAATGGCCAGTTTCAGGGCAACGCAAGTATGTTACATTCCTATGGCTGAAAAATCTTATAAAGTTGTAAAGCAAAAAGGCTCCACTAATTTGCCTCAGTTGATGAGATGCAATGATCCTGAGCCTCCTGTCTGATTCAATGAGGGCTTGAATTTCTGGTAACTCCTTGCCCCATGGCCGGTTTTCCTAGCAGCCTGTTGAGAGCATATATACAGCATTGGGTCACCCTAAATTCTAAATCCTGCCAAGACCCTCTTCTTGTAGCCATGACATACCCCAGGATCATATTCCTACCTTTAATCTTAGCTTCAAGCTGTGGTACACTCTCCTTCCACTGTGGTCAGTTACACTTCAACTTCTTTCTTGCCTAAAAATAATAGCACTAATTCCATATCCTCCAAGAAGTACCTTTGGATCACCCTGCAATTCCTCACGTGGGCAGTCTAATTTCTGGCCTGAATTTGCCTCTTTGACTTGCTTTATCTGATTATTTTTTCTACGTGACTCTTTTTGTTCAATGTATAAGCACAGTTCCAGATTTTGTCTCCAATTATGCTGGTCAAATGGCCACTGCAGTGCTCATTACCCAGAAGATACAAAAGAAGTCTCTTTAGACAGCCTTAGCCGGAAAGAGTAGGATCCTTTTCTCCTCAGGCTCTAGCAATTGGATGCTAATGCTTCATCATGTAGAGTTAACACTCTGCATAATCTATTGCTAGGGCATATGGAAAAACTAGTGTCCAGTTTTGGTGGACATATAATAACTTTGGTCATGATTGCTACCATGTTTCTCCTTCTTAACAACACCCTGACTGAACTTGTGGGGAATTAATTTTCTTCCATAGTATGTCTTCTTGGAATGTGGGGAAAACCAGGCCCCTTCCTCCTTCTCCATGGAAGCAGGGGGTCCCTGTAGTCCCTTTGTCCAGCTCTTCTCCTTGCTCATTGTTCTCCTCAGAACAAATCAAGGAGCTGGCCTGACTTGAGCCGGACTCTTACTTCTAGCATGCCGATTCTAATAGAGAGGTACCCATTTAAAACAATGTTGGAATGTATTCATTACAAAGGCATACAGATGAGAGGATCAATTAATTCCTGCTGTTCCAATGCCTAGCTTCCTTAAGTCCTATTCTGGGTTCTGTTTTGTTTCTATTTAATTCTGTAGTTTTCTACCCAGGTGGTGAGCTACATGATATCCTTTCAATAAATCCCTACTCTCCTTTTAGACATAAATTAGATGTGATTCCTTTCTGTCACTTGCAACCAAATGTATAACCAAACCCTTTTATATACTTTGTTCTATCATTGATTTGCTAAGTAATAGTTAGAAATCTTCAAATTGGCCAACGTTTTAGCTCTGCCCCCTCCAAACAAATCTTGCACAGTAGTATCAGAGTGGAAGTATGAGTGTGATAAAAGCTAATGTTGTTTGAATTCTTCCTGAAATTCCAGGACCTGAATACTTTGGGGGAAACCATTGAGTTTTTAAAGCAGGGTCATGTTTTGGTGTGCCTTCCTTTTGCAGTGCAGGCCTAGAGGCAATGAAGCATCTGATGATCATTTGCTCATCTGATTTCCTGGTTGAATGGATGTGAGAATAGGAGAATGTTATGCTTAATCTGCAAGGGTCCAGACATTATTGGACTTGCTCTCTCAGGGAGAGGGTCAGTTGGAGGGACACGTGGGGCATGGGCAGATGGACTGTGAGGGAAAGGGAAGAAGGTAGGGTATATCTGCCTTACAGAACAAACCAACCAAAGAAATCCTCCAAGAGATCCTTTCTTACTGGAAAGGAGCCCTTCATGGTGTAAAGTCTACTTCAGCTTTGTGAGGCTGGTTGGGGGGCAGAGACTCCATGTCTCCTCTTGTCCTTTTGGCAGAGGGCCCAAAAATATACTGAAGAAACTACAAAGCCGCACAGGCCTCTGGAACTAAAAATGTACCTGCTCACATTGTTTCTGAAAATCCCACATCTAAATAAGAACCAGGACTGCTGTAACTATGGAGGCTCTGCCAGGGAAAACACTACAGTCTTCACTGCAAACAGGACCCGACTGGCCTGCCTGGTGGAGGCCATGCGGCAGTCAGCAGGGTGGCAACGGACAACGATCTGATGCTGAGACAAATAACAAACCTGCTTTGCTACCTTGTCTGCTACAAATCAACCGGGAAAGGCACTGCACTCCATGGATTATGTTTGTAATTTATAGGGGAATTGGACAAAGAAAGAAAAGTTGAACTTGATGGTCTAGCCAATTCAGTTAAAGAATTAAAATAGGTAAAATTAATTAATTAATTAATTAATTTAAAAAACAGCTACAGTGAAATTTAACAATTGATTATTTCCCTTCCAGAAGCCATTTTCTACTGTTAAAATCCTATGTGAAAATTGGGGACAAGTCTTCATTGATGAATTGGCTACATGCCTTCTCCAATTCCTTTTTGTTTTTATAATAATTTATTTTTTATTGGTCTTCAATTTGCCAACATACAGAATAACACCCAGTGCTCATCCCGTCAAGTGCCCCCCTCAGTGCCCATCACCCATTCCCCCCACCCCCCGCCCTCCTCCCCTTCCACCACCTCTGGTTCGTTTCCCAGAGTTAGGAGTCTTTATGTTCTGTCTCCCTTTCTGATATTTCCCACACATTTCTTCTCCCTTCCCTTATATTCCCTTTCACTCTTATTTATGCCTTCTCCAATTCCTGCCTAAAAATTTTCTTCCACAGTATTTTGAATAGGGGGAAATCACATATCTTGAACTGTGCAAATAATTGATCAAAACTGGAGATAAACAAAAAAATTGAGAGTAGACAAATAAGACAGTGGACAAATAAGACAGCCTTGATAACACTTTGATCTAATGCTTGGAAAGCCTAAGCTACCACTGCAGCACAGAGCTGGTCATCTTTGTCAACACACCTGTGTTTCTTGTAGAAAAGGAGGAAAAGGAAGTGTGTGGAAGTATGACTTTTCCAGGTACTGGCTTATTCAGGGAGTGGGGATGGAAAAAGTGAGACCCACTAAATAGAAAGAGCATCAGAGAGATGTTCCATTATATTTCTTGGCTTGAGTTTGGCTTCCTTTGATAGGTTTCTTGAAAACAGAGGTCCCTATCCAGAAACAAGGGTCCAAGAAACAGAGCACACCACTGGGGAAATGTCTTTTGTAAGAAAACAGCTCCCTTATTTATGCCTTATGAGGCCCTTCTTGCCTCAAGCTTTGGGTACTGAGCTGAGCACATCTCCCCCAGGCTTGCTTATAAAGATCTCTCTTCCATGGTGGTATGCACACTCCTCCTCCACCTCTTACTTATCACCTCCATTTCCTTCTCATGCTTCCTAGTTCTGCTTATAGGGGTTGGTCTTGACTGGAAATGAGCTGCTACTTGGCTCCTAGGCAAAACACCAGAGGCCCCACCCCAGACTTGCCAGGGAGTGTAGTAGGATTTGGAAAGTCAATGTCAGAGATATCTTCCAAAGCTTGGGAGCTAGGGTGGTGGCAAGGCTCAGAGCTGGCGAATGGAGACTGTCATTAGATGAAGAACAAGGTGGAAGAGGTACAGGGCAGGGTCAGGACCAGTGGTGTGTTGGTTAACTGCCTCTCAAAAAATTCCAGACAACAACAGCAACAACAAAATCCTGATTTATAGCCTTTGCAAATTTCTATGGTGTAAATACTCCTACGTATGGCACCATGGCTTATTTCAGGCTACCAGGGGTTTACCACCAGCTCTCAAAACTCCTGAGTACTTAGCCCTTGGATTTCTGGAGCTGGGAGAAGCCATCTTCATTGGCTTAGTATCCAGGCACTTGAAGACTCAACTTTGCTCAAGGCACCACATCGAGAATCTTGGAATTGGAAGGATGCCAAGTCTAAGGTGAATGAAACATAAAATATGCTATTCAAACTCATTCCTAAGTACCATGGGAAAGAGAGCAGTGTCCCCTTTGTGAGGGAGTGGGAAACTCTGTAAAGTAGGTACCAGTTAGAGCTCTGTGGATGGATGGAAGAGCCAGGGAGGTACAAGGAGGCAGAACACTATAGGATACAGTTGTGTAAAAATAACTAACAATGGGATGCCTGGGTGGCTCAGTGGTTGAGCGTCTACCTTTGGCCCAGGGCATGATCCCGGGAGTCCTGGGATCAGGTCCCACATCAGGCTCCTTGCATGGAGCCTGCCTATGTATCTGCCTCTCTCTCTGTGTCTCTCATGAATAAATAAATTAAATTAAAAAAAAAAAAACCCAAACAACTAACATTTTAAAGCATTTACTATGTTCCCTGAATATTATACTGTTATTGATTACTTTGATCCAAAAACAACCACACAAAATTGTTGCTATCTTTATTCTCATTTTAGGAAGGCTTTTAAAAAAAGATTTATTTATTTATTAGAGAGAGAGAGAGAGAGCGCACATGAGTGGGTGAAGGGGCAGAGGAGAGGAAGAGAGAAAATCTCAAGCGTGGAGACTGATGTGGGGCTCGATTTCATGACCCAGAGATCATGACCTGAGCCGAAATTGAGAGTCAGACACTTAACCAACTGAGCCATCCAGGAACCCTAGGAGTGAAGGTTTATGTTGAAGAATGAGGGAATTAATTTTGGATGCATTGAAGGTGCGCCGCCTCCATTGTGCACCCAATCCTCTGGTCTGGATAAGATCCACTGAAGTTTTAGAATTTGGCTTTCTTTCTCTAGGAGTGCTTTCTGACTGCCTTAGGCTAGTGTGTTCACCAAATGGTCCCTGAGTGAATGAGTCATCAAGGGAAATGCTAAGAGCCAGAGAAATTGTCCCATGAGATCTGGCTGAGAAATTTGATCCTATTTTGTTAATTTGAGTCCTGCCTTGGGATATCTTAATATGAGCTTCAAATCAAGGACATGGATTGATTGATGGGTTTTAAGTCCCTGCAATTTGTACCTGATCACCAATTTTGCAAGTGAGTTGTCAGCACAGCCAATGCCTTTAGAGTGGCTTGCAAAATGACAATCTTGAGGAAAGTAAGATTCTATCCCTAAAAAAACAAGAATGAATAGCAGTTAGAAAACAAAAACAAAATTCTGAAACTCCAGACTCCAACAGCAAAACACACGGAAACAGTACCAAAGCCTGATAGTGTTGTAGATCCTAAACAATTATTTTCACAGGCATGCAAGTGTGAATTCTTGTGCATAGCACATTTTTCTCTTGCTACTTCCAATTGTGTTTGAGTATTTTGGAGGGAAAAGATGCCAAGCATAAGTGGGTTGCATAGGATGAGTCTTTGAGGTAAGTTTACAGGGGTCCAGGGCAGCATCTGTCAGAAGGAGTGGGCATTCAGTGGGCAAATGAGACCTCCATACACTTTCTCACAGATGATCAAGAATTCTGTGAAGACATAAAATCCTATGTGCCTAGAGGCAGCAAGACAGAGCTGCTGCTGGTTTTCGTTAATGTCTTTGCCACATGTGTGCGTCACTGAACAAACATGGATGACCAATTTACCAAAAGACAATGAGGGTGTGAGTCTGTGTGCCTCTGAACAGATAAGCACTTTTAATACAATTTTTTTTTTGCTTTTGTTCATGTTTAACTGTTGCTTTTTGATTCTCCTTGTCTCACAGTGACTTTTTACTCTTTGTATTGTAGCTAAACCCAATTTCGAAAACATTTATGTGATACTAATATTCTGACCAATGAAAATGAGCTTACAAAATGATGTGAGCAGAGGGTAGAGGACAAACTATTGGTTTCTGATCCTGAATTCAGACTCACCTGCTTTAAAGTGTCTTTGGCCTGACCACTTTCAAATAACTTTCTCTGCCTGCTTTGGCCGATATATCGTTTCCAAAATAGCATGAAAAAGTTTTCTCATTGTATTTCAAAACGAAAAATGTTCCGTCTACATCTGGAAATACTAAAAAATGTGCTTTCTTACAGTATTTTTTTTTACTAGGTATGGACAAGGTTCTGACCCTTATTATTGGAACTCAAATCCAGATGGAGTTTGGTAAGGTTCTAATCATTTGAGGGGTATTCTTTTT
The DNA here is from genome assembly GCF_048418805.1 of Vulpes vulpes. Taxonomy (NCBI): domain Eukaryota; kingdom Metazoa; phylum Chordata; class Mammalia; order Carnivora; family Canidae; genus Vulpes; species Vulpes vulpes. Next base: position 46,078,260 of record NC_132793.1, read on the forward strand.
TGAAGATTTGTACATCTTTAGGGGAATTTCTACTTTAAAGAAGTTATCATTTGTGGGAGGTCCGTTATGAAGATTTTAAATAGTTTGGGGGAATTTCTCTGTCTTTGAAGATGTCTATAATTCAGTGAAAACATTTGCCAACTGAGATGGTCACATTTCCCTAATACAAAAAGCTCTCCTTCGAAAATGAAGCAAATCCCTCTTTTAATGTATTGCCTGTACAGAGGCTTAAGGGTGTTTTCTTTCTTTCTTTTCTTTGCTAACATTGGAAACACTGAAAAGAACATTCTTGTGTTTGAGTGAAAGTAAGATTTAAAGAGGTATGGGGAGACAACCAAAATAGCAAAATAATAAACACATATGTTAATATTATTGAGTGGAAGATTAAAATAGCAGTGATCAAAGACAAGGGTGGTTCAATGTGTGACATTTCTTTCTTGTAACTTATTGTGTCTTTATGGAAGCTTTATTGTCTGGAAAAAAAAAGGTTCAAAGGCAGTCTTAAAAATGCTTAGTTAAAGCCTAAAGTCAGTATGGTTTAAAAGGTAACTGATCTATAGATGAGCTAATAACCACCAACAGCATCATCTTTTTCCCCAGTCTGTGGCTGACAGAGCCCCCTCCCTCCCACCCTACAGCCTGGGTGAAGTCAGGAGTCAGACTAGCTTCAGTTCAAGAGGTTGTCAGTCTCTAGACTGTTGGCTCCACAGAACTGGACTGTTTTAGGCTCTGGGTTGACATTGTTCAAGGGCACTTGACTCTGGTGCCCTGCTACCTTGGCTTTCTTTCAACATTTTGATACTCGTATTGACACTCTTTTTGCATGTTTTATAGTAATCCTAGAGACCATTCAGCATTCAGAAATATTTATTTGGCAACTACTATGTGTTAGACACAGTTCTAGGTGCTTGGGCTATGAAATGTCTGTCCTGGACAATCTTACCTTCAAACGGGGGACTTGAGATTGCAAACAGTTTAGCAAATGCCTCGGGTCCCCCAGTGACTCACACTTGCAGCTGAGGGGGACAGTCTAAGCAAGCACGGACTCCTCTTGTAGGATGTCTCCCCACTTTCTCCCTTGGGGACTGCTCTATCTGTGGGAGGCTTATCAGAAGAGAAAGGACAGGGGCACCTGGGTGGCTCAGTCAGTTAAGCGCCTGACTCTGATTTCGGCTCAGGTCATGATCTCAGGGTCGTGGGATGGAGCCCTGTGTAGGACTCTGAGCTTACATGGAGGCTGCTTGTCCCTTTCCCTCTGCTCCTCCTCTGGCTTGCATGCTCTCTCTCTCAAATAAATAAATAAAATCTTAAAAAAAGAAGAGAAAGGATGTTAGAGACTGCAGTGGCCTGAACAACCAGGGGTAGGGCAGAGGGAGCCTAGAGGTGAATATCACAGCCTCTTGTTCCAAGGACATTTCTCTAACTCCTGTGGTCTTCAGCAGTACTTGGTCAGGCCTATGCAAATTATGTTCCCTTTCTCCATATCTCATTCTCTTTCCTTCTTCAGTCTTGACTCCCAGAATCACTTTCTAGATAAATGACCAGTGCCCAAGTGTCTGCCCGAGGCTCTGCTTTCAGGGAAACCCTAAGACAAACAACAACACAATTAAAAATCACTGCATAAAGATGCCTGGGTGGCTCAGTGGTTTAGCGCCTGCCTTCGGCCCAGGGTGTGATCCTGGAGTCCCAGGATCGAGTCCCACGTCGGGCTGCCTGCATGGAGCCTGCTTCTCCCTCTGCCTGTTTCTCTGCCCCCGCCCCTCTGTGTGTGTGTGTCTCATGAATAAATAAGTAAAATCTTTTTAAAAAATCACTGCATAGTATATAAGAAGGAACATATGCTATGTGAAAGAATTGAGCAGAGCAGGGAGCCTGGGGGTGCAGGGTTGGGGTAGAGATTTTAAATAGAGTGATCAGGAGACACCCACTAGTCCGGTAACATTTGTGCAAAGAATGAAAGGAGGAGAGTGAGTTGGTCCAAAAGATATATAGGGAAGAGCATTCCCAGGAGTGGGGGAAGCAGTACAAAGGCCCTGAGGCTGGAGCCTATGTGACACAGAGTCGCAAGGGTGAGACTTGGGGACAGAGGGTGAGGTAAGAGGGCCAGAAGGTTGCAGACCAAGGAGGTCCCACACAGGATGGTCAAATGTGCCCCTTTCCCTTTTGACTTGCCCATTATGGCAAGGGGATCGGACAGCAACTTTACCTCCCTATTTTATTTCTGATTTCATTCATTCATCTGTAAAGTGGAAATGACAATTTGTGTTGTTACTAAATTCGTAGATGTCAAAGTCAAGATTTCTGGGGAAGAGCTGAGTTTTAGAATATTTTCTTGAGAAGTAATCATTTTCAAGCTTCTTGTGTCCACATCTAAGGAAAGTCATCAGATGGAAGAATGAAATTCCTTTTGTTCCTGAAGCTATTTTGATTTCCAAGCTTCAAAAGAACATTTTGGACCATGATAATCTGTTATCAGCACGCTGGAGAGTAGTCCCAAATGGCAGAGATGTGAATATGCAAATAGTTTATTTTGGAGGTTTCAGATTAGCTTCCCTGTTTTCTGTCTTAGGCTTTACTGTCTAATGAAATACAAGAGTATGAATTTTCTTTCACATATTTTGATCATTCCTACTTAAAATTTGAACTTCAATTTACAAATTAGTGTTGATGCATGACTAACTAGTTTTTTTGATATTTGGTTTTGATATTTGCTCTTTTCTGATAGATTTCTTTTCCCAACTTCAAAATATAGCATTTTGTTTTTGTGTTAACAGTCATTTGAGAAGTTAAAGCCTCCTTCCCTCCCTCACTTTCTCTCTCCCTTTCTCCGTCCCTCCCTTCCTTTTTGATAACTGTCCATCTATACTTAGTCATCTATGCAAAGCATATCCAGAATTAAACCCAGAATTATAACTGTGGAAATGTCCTGTGATGCCAATTACATCTGTACTTTAGGATGTCACTCCTTTACTTTTGTATAAAGATTAAATTATGATAGAAAACTACATTTAAGTGTGTGTTTCAATAAAATTTCAGATGATAATGTGATTATCAAATTATGCATTTAAATGTTCAGACTTTAGGGCCATCTGGGTGGCTTAGTCAGTTAGGTGGCCAACTCTTTTGGCTCAGGCCATGATCTCAGGGTTGTGAGATTGAGCCCCATGCTAGGCTCTGTGCTGAGCAGGGAGTCTGCTCCTCCCCTGGCTTGCACGCATGCTCTCTCTCAAATAAATAAATAAAATCTTAAATATGCAGACTTTGTATAGTTACAGAAAAAAGCTATATCTAACTGATTGTGAATAAGGTAATGAGGCTTTGGAGGAAAAAGATTCTATAAGTCACTTTATTAGTCTTCTTGGACTAAAGAAGTAGAACAAGAGAGAAGTGATTAAAAAAATAAGCGATTTACTTTTGAGTTGTTTTTCCTCTGTTCTTCTTCTTCTTCTTTTTTTTTTTTCATCTGTTCTTAAGGCACAAAATGATGATGAGGAAGTTAGATAATGGATTTTGGTAATTAGTATTTTCCTAAGGAAAAACGCTACGCCTTCTACACTTCAAAATGCATTGATATAGGGCCCTGCATAATATTTATATATGCAAGTGATTCTGGAGTTACCATATTTATAACTTACCCCTTTGATTTTCCTGATGGTTTTTATTTGTATTTTCTCTCTCTCTCTCCCTCTCTTTTATCTTGGATAGACTTGTAAAAGGTTATCTACTATACTGGTGTTAATATTTTTTGGTTTTATTGAATCTTAATTTTCTGATTCATCTTTTAGGATTCTATATTCACTGGTTCTGAACTTGTAGTTTCATTGCATTTACTATGTGTTATTTTCCTTGCTTCTTTATTTGGCTTATATATTTTCAATCTTTTTTGTTTTCTGATCAATGCATTTAAGACCATCAATTTCCATTGCTTGCTTCTTTGAACAACCTTAATAGGTATTCATAAATAGCCTGCTAATTATTATAATTGTAAATTATTTACATAGTTTCTCATTTCCATTTTGTGTTGAACAATTCATATACCATAAAATTTCACATAAAATAAAATTCATAATTCTAAAATGTATCATTTTAAGTGCATCTTTAAAGTTCACATTATGCTTTTAGTATATTCACAAGGTTTGCCATCACCCCCACTATCTAATTCCAGAATATTTCCATCACCTCCAAAAGAAATCTTATACTCATTAGCGTTCATTCCCAAATTCCCCCAACCTCCAGCTCCTGGCAATCATTAATCTACTTTTTGTGTTTATGATTTTCCCATTCTGGTTGTTTCATATAAATGGAATCATACATTATGTGGCCTTTTGGGTCTGGCATCTTTTGCTTAGAAACGTTTTTAAAGTTCATCATGTTGTACCATTTATTAGTACTCTTCATTACTAATAACATCCAGAATTGCCAAATAGTATTCCACTGTGTGGACATACCATGTTTTGTTTTTATCCATTCATTAGGTAATGTAATGTACATATGAGTTGTTTCTACTTTTTGCCTGCTGTGAATTATGCTGCTATGAACATTTGTGCAAATTTTTGTATGAACATATGTTTTCACTTTTCTTGGATGTAGATCTAGGAGTGGGTCATATAGCAACTCTATGTTTAATCATTTGAGGAACTGCCAGATACTTTTCTGAAGGAACTGAACCATTTTATATTCCCACCACCAATGTACAAGGGTTCCAGTTTCTCCATACCTGCTATGCTTGTTATTCTCTGTTTTTGTTTTTAATATTATAACTATCCTAATGGTTGTGTCTCATTTCGGTTTGAATATCATTTCTATATGTAGTGATATGGAACATCTTTTCTTACCGTATTGGCTATTTGTACATCTTCTTTGGAGAACTGCCTATTGAAAACCTTTGACCACTTTGTATTGGGTTATTTTTCTTCTTATTGCTGAGTTATAAGAATTCTGAATACTCTGGATATTAGACCCTTATCAGCATATTATTTGCCAATATTTTCTCCCATTCTGTGGTTTTATTTTCACATTTGTGATAATGTCTCAACACAAGGACTTTTAAAATTCAATTTTATTTATGTATTTATGTATTTATTTATAGAGAACACACAAGCAGGAATGGGGTGGTATGGTGGCACCAAGGGCAGAGGGAGAGAGATCATCCCAAGCAGATTCCACGGTGAGCATGGAGCCCAACTTGGAGCTTGATCCTATCACCCTGAGATCATGACCCAACCCAGCATCAAGAGTCGGGTACTGGTTGAGCCACTCAGACACCTCTCAACACACAGGAATTTAAAATTCTGATGAGGTCTAATTCATTGATTTTTCCTTTGGGTTGCTTGTGCTTTTGGTGTTATAGTTAAGAAACCAGTGCCTAATTCAAGGCCATGAGGCTTTACACCTAAGTTTCCTTTTAAGAATGTTATTTTTAGCTCTTACAGTTAGATCTTTGATCAATTTTGAATGAATTTTTGCATATGGTGTGAAGGGCTCAAATTCATTCTTTCACATGTAGATATCCAGGTATACTGGCACTATCCATTGAAAAGATAATTCTAATTATCTTGGCACTCTATTGAAAATTAATTGGCAAAAGATGTATAAGTTTTTTCTGAGATCTTAATTCTATCCCACTCATCTACCATACTTTTGATTGCTGTAGCTTTTTAGTAGGTTTTAAAATTAGGAAATGTGAGTCCTCCAACTTTATTCATCTTCTTAAAGATGATTTTTACTGTTCTTACACTTACACATGAGATTTAAAATCAACGTACCCATTTCTGCCAAAAGAGGAAGTTGAAATTTCACGGGAATTGCATTGAATCTATAAATCAATTTTGGGAATATTGCCATTTAAATGATATTAAGACTTCCAACCCATGAATATGAATGTCTTTCCAATTATTTAGGTGTTCTTTAATCCTTTTTAATGATGGTTAGTAGTTTTAAAGCATAAATGTCTTAGGCATCTTGTTGAATATGTTCTTAAATATTTTATTATTTTTGATGTTATTGTAAATGGTATTGTTTTGTTTATTACATTTTCAGATTGCTAATTTCTAGTTTATAAGAATATAATGGATTTTATATGTTGATCTTGTATCTTGCAAATTTGTAGAAATTCTGTATTAGCTCTGGCAAGATTTTGCATTTTGATTGTGTATGTGTGTGCATTCTTCAGGCTACTATATGTATAAGATCATGTCATCTGCAAATAGAGTTCATTTTAATTCTTTCTTTTTTATCTGGATTTTTGTTGTTGTTCACTTGCTAACTGGATAGATCTTCAGTACAATGTTGAATAGAAGTGGTAAGCATGTACTTCCTTGTGTTTTTCTTGATCTTAGGGGTAAAGCTTTCACTATTAGATATGATATTAACTGAGTTTTTCTTATTATTTTAGTCATTTTAAACTTATTGAGCATTTCTTTGTGGCATATCCTGGAGAACATTTCACATGCACTTGAGAAGAATGTGTATTCTGGTGTTTGGTGCAGTGTTCTATAGAAGTCTAGTAGGTGTAGTTGGTTTATAGTATTATTCAAACCTACTATTTCTCACTTAGCTTGTCTAGTGGTTCTATCCATTATTGGTTGTATAATACTGGGATCACCAAATATTCTTATTGAATTGTATATTTATCTCTTTGATTTTGTCAGTTTTTAATTCATGTGTTTTGGGGCTCTGCTGTTAGGTAGATATATGTCATAATTTTTTCTTTTATCTTGAAATTACAGAAGGAAGGATTTACCTTTTTAATTTTGCTATTTGTTTTCTATATGTCTTATACTTTTTTGTTCCACTCCTTTTCTTCCATTCCTGCATTTTCTTATACATTAGATATTTTCCAGGGTACATTGTAATACTTTCACTATTTTTAAGGTTATTTTCATTGTGGTTACCCTGGTGATTACAATGAATATATTAATTTTTAAAAATTTATTTCATATTAATACCAACTTAATTTCATACTGTGCAAAATCTTCGTTCCTATATAAATCCATTCTTCCTTCCTTTATAGATTTAGTATCACAATACATTTTACACATTTGTGCCCATCATCAGATTTATAATTATTTCTTTATGCAATTGTATTTTAAATCAGATGGAAAATGAATTATAAACACAAATATGCTTACATTATTTTTGGTATTTACCTTTATAATTAAGTTTACTGCTGTTCTTTATTTTTTTAAAAAAATTTTTAAATTTTATTTATTTATTCATGAGAGACACAGAGAGAAGGCACAGGCAGAGGGAGAGGCAGGCTCCATGCAGGGAGCCAGATGTGGGACTCGATCCGGGGACTCCAGGATCATGCCCTGGGCCAAAGGCAGACGCTTAATCCCTGAGCCACCCAGGTGACCTGCTATTCTTTATTTTTTTCATGAAGATTTGAATTACTGTCTAGTAATCTTTTCAATTTGATGGACTTCCAGGTTAGACCTACTAATGATAAACTCTCTCAGGCTTTTTTTTTTTAATATTGGATGCTTTATAAAAATATTGGATGCTTTGTTTCTCTTTCATTTTTGAAGGACAGTTTTGCCAGATATAAAATTTTTAACTGACAGTATTTTTCTTTCGGCATATAGAATATGTCATGTGATTGTCTTCTGGTATCCATAATTTCTGATGACAAATTGGCTGTTAATCTTATTGAAGACCTCTTGTACATGGGGAGAGTCCTTCTCTCTTACTACTTTCAAGATTCTTTCTTTGGTCAGCTTTCTATAGCCTAACTTGGTTTGTTTAGGTTGGATCTCTGATTTATCTTACTTGAAGTCCATTGGGCTTTTCAAGTGTATAGATTAATGTTTTCATGAAATCTGGGAATATTTTGCTATTATTTCTACAGATAATCTTTCTTATTTTTATTTACTTATTTAACCCCCTTTTTAAAAAAGATTTTTATTTTTAAGTAATCCCTAGACCCAAGGTGGGGCTTGAATTTATAATCCCAAGATCAAGAGCCACATGATCTACTAACTATGCCAGCCAGACATCCTTCTACAGATAATCTTTCTGACCTCTTTCTCTTTCCTTTTTTAATGAGATTCCTGTTATGTGGATGTTATTACATTGGGTGATGTCCTATAGTTCTCTGAGACTGTTAATTTTTCTTCATTCTTTTTTCTTTCCTTCACTCCGGCTGGATAATTTCAACTGACTTGCTCTCAAGTTTGATTTTTTAAAAAGTTTCTATATTGTGGATTTTTTACTTGATGGCACAGTTTTCAGTGGATGTGCAACTTGAAACTCCTGTTTTGGGGAACTCATTGAAATATTATTATGCCCTAATAGAAGCACAAATTTGTGACAATTTCTTGAAAATTGTTTGAAAATAATGCATGTTCTTTCTTTGCCACATTAAAGGTTCTGTATGTATCTTCACATAATCTTTGCTTATTAAGGTTTTAGCTTTACACAATTCTTGGAGATTTTAAATTAGTGATATATGAAAGAAGTATTTAACATTTTTCTTCTATGAAATTGTGGCATTGTCAATTTTTAAATTTATGTCAACTTTGTTTTATATATTTTACTGATAAAGTATATCATGACTAATGATTATATCATCTTGTAAATTGCATCTTTTTTATCAATATGTACATTATTTGTTATTCCTTTCATAGAGTCCTAATCACCCTGCAACAGCAGAGTTTAGTAGTTGTCACCCAGGCTGTATGTCTTCCAAAGCCTAAAATAGTTACTATTTGAGTCTTTACAGAGAAAGTTTGCTGAACTTTGTTTTAGGAAGCTTTTAATTAGTAGACTTCTATCTAAAATTCAGTAAAGGCCACATATATATAATAATGATTACTTTTTCCAGTAAGATGGAAGCTGCTTTTATAGCAAAACAGCAGGTTTGATAAAGGTATACCTTGGAGATATTACAGGCTTGGTTCCAGGCCATTGCAGTAAAATGAAAATCACACTAAAGTGGGTCAAATGAACTTTTTGGTTTCCTAGTGCATATAAAAGTTATGCTTACACTATATTGTAGTGTATTAGGTGTGCAACAGCATTAAGTCCAAGAACTGTACATCCCTTATTTAGAAAACGCTTTGTTGGGATCCCTGGGTGGCGCAGCAGTTTGGCGCCTGCCTTTGGCCCAGGGTGTGATCTTGGAGACCGGGGATCGAATCCCACGTTGGGCTCCTGGTGCATGGAGCCTGCTTCTCCCTCTGCCTATGTCTCTGCCTCTCTCTCTCTCTCTCTCTCTCTGTGTGTGTGTGTGTGTGTGACTATCATAAATAAATAAAAATTAAAAAAAAAGAAAATGCTTTATTGCTAAAACAATGCTCTCATCTGAGCTTCAGCAAGTCATAATCACTTATCACAGATCACCATACCAAATATAATAGTAATTGTGAGAAAGTTTGCAGTATTTTGAGAATTACTAAAATGTGACATAGAGATACAAAGTGAGCACATGCTGTTGGAAAAATGATACTGAAAGCCTTGCTCAACTCAGGATTGCTATGGACCTTCAATTTGCTTTTTAAAAAACAGCAATATCTGTGAAGTGCAATACAAGTGAAGCACAATTAAACAAGGTATGCCTGTACTTACAACTTCTCTGCCATGCCTCATTTAATAGTCCACAAGGAGGGGGATGACCCTTTGTGCTGGTAAGAGAGGTAAGGTACTATGGGTATATTATCATAATAGGAAAAAATATCCTTAATTTTAGGAATACATGTAGTTGGAGAGAGAAAATCCCGATTGCTTAGGAAAAAATATCCAGCAACATTTAAACAGGATTTATTGCATATGTCATTGTCTAAATACGCCACGAGAATTCCCAAAAGGAAGAGGCAGATTAGATTTTCAGATGAAAATCTAATAATTCAGAAAATTTTGATTTGCACACTCTAAAATGGTAGACCTCACTTTAATTTCAAAATATGTTAAAGGTTTATTTTTAGGTATTGTGTACCAGGACAAATAGGTGTCATTTATTTGCCTCAGTTAAATAAATACATTCTAAATCTGATTTCTCAATTTGAAAAAAAACTCTATCATTTCTAATTTGATAAATAAACAAACTTTGCAAACTGAAAACATATATTTTCCTTTCCTTTTCTCTTCAGCTTGATATAGTTGAAAATGGAATTCTGACTTTCCTGGCCTATAAAGGTATAAAGATTGGGCAGTCCAAATAGGAATAACTGGCTGTTGTAAGTTACTGGCCTCTGGTTCCATGAAGAGATAATGCTGGTTTTGTGGAAGGCAATAGTGCATTCTTAGCTGACTGAAGATGGGGTAGGAATTAGCCGCATAACTAAGAAGCTAAATTTGTTTCTTTTTCTATAGTATGAAGAGTGTGAAAAGGCCATTTTAATGTTTTCATAGAGTGGCTTCTCTTGGAAAACATCCTTGAACATACCATGGAGCGGTGTCAACTGTAATATAAAATGTCCTAGAAATCTTGCAATTTACGAGTTTAATGGCACACCTGAGGATTACAAGGTTTTTTCCATCCACTTATAATAGCCCAATGACTGATTTAGCAGAGAGGAAGCAAGATGGATAATCCTGATCACCTTCTAATATTTTTCCTTTCTTGCTGACTTCAGAGATTTAGAGGTACAGCATTTGCAGGATTTGTACATCTTTTAGGTGATATTTTAGAGTCAAAACTCAAGAGATGAAGAGGAAGAATGGTTCTTACATAGGTACACATACTTCATTATTTGCAAATGGGATTAATTTTTGGATATCCAGCTCGTTATTGCTCAGCTGTTTTTCATTTTGAAGATCTGCTTATAAAGGTACAAGGGCTTCTTGACATTGTGTTTTCTCTCTGTTGACACCACTGACTCGATAATGGAGGAATATGGAACAGCAATATGTAATCCCAAGTTCTGGGACTATTGAATTTCCCTTTCCAACCTTCATTTTCTTTTTAATTTGTCAATTAGAAAAGTAATAAGAGTGCTTTTCTCATAAGGTTATTATAAAGATTTTCTATAATGATGTAAAGTAGCAGACATATAATTACCATGATTGTGTTCGTTATCTTAATGCACATGTAACTAGTTATCTCTAGTGTGCCAAATCACCGGAATAAAAAAATGACTTTTAAGATTCATGTAGTGCTCATATATTGCAATAAAGAATAATCTCTTGTTTGTAGAGCTTACATTACCAGCTGTATGGTTCTGATGATGCTAAAATTGTTTTTTCTGATTTTTAGAAATTTGGGTATTTTCCATCCTTCTCTTACTTGGAGACTGTAGGGATATTTACATGTTTAAAGATCATCCTTGGGATCCCTGGGTGGCACAGCGGTTTGGCACCTGCCTTTGGCCCAGGGCGCGATCCTGGAGACTCGGGATCGAATCCCACGTCGGGCTCCCGGTGCATGGAGCCTGCTTCTCCCTCTGCCTGTGTCTCTGCGCCTCTCTCTCTCTCACTGTGTGCCTATCATAAATAAATAAAATTAAATTAAAAAAAAATAAAGATCATCCTTATCCCATTATAGTTACTCAGCAGCTGTTCCAGCGTGGACACAAAGGCTGTAGAAAGAAGAGTCATTCTTTTTTCTGATTCCAAGACACACCTCCAGAGCACTTCTGAAGTGGTGGACTTCAAATAAAAATTATGAATCTTGAGTTGTAAGCTTGATTTTTCTTCAGCACTGCTATTCTCTCCTGATAAACTCTTATTTCACTGAGTTCCAGAGAATACAGTTTGGGTTGCTTGATTTGGAACCTAGTGATTGATGAGGAAGAATTGACTAATGAAAAATTTAAAGTATCTTTATACCAATATGCCTCAATTCTTTCCCACTTTAGGTGCACTTATGGACACTGGTGTCATTATAATAGTTTTCTCATCTCTATTCTTAAACACCTTCCTGACGTACTTAAAATGGAAGTAAAATCAAATACCTTGAATTTACAACATAAATATGTTGTTGGTCTAGCAAGTAAGCTGTATCTGTGTTATCTGGGTGTATCTTTGCATTGTTAATTTTCATGATGGCATTCAAAAGCTTTTTGAATACAGAAAAGATGCAAGTTACATAAAAAAGCAATTCAGAAAGGAAAAAAAATAAAAATAATCAAGCAAAACAGCCATAAAGGATCTCTCTTCCTATTGATTTGGTAAAGATCAGACTATGCCTATTATAGCCAGTGTCAACAAAGTCCAAGAAAATGACCCTTCTCACACTCTGCTGGGGACCACTTCTCATGTAACATTTTGGAAAGGAATTTGACAAATATACAAATCTTAGAAAAAGTTCTGGGTGCCAGACATTCTTTTTTGATAATTGAGTATGTGGAAGTAATCTGCAGGAAGATGTTGCTGTAGGATGTTTATTATACTTCTGTTTATAAAAAGGGGAAAACACCCTCAAACAAGTGATGTGTCTAATAATAGGGGATTACAGGCATGCAACAGGATATTGTAAAGTCATTAAAATTGTGCTATGGAAGAGTGGAGACTTTATGAAATGTGAAGGAAAATGTAGTAAGGGTTACAAAACAGCCTTACACTTTCCAATGTTATATTTTGATTAAATTTATATATTTATAATATGTTCTGGAGAGATTTAGTGGGAATTTGTGATGTTAATGATTTTTTCTGATTCATCTATATATTTTTTTCAGTTTTATATGATAAACACTTTTTGCAAGAAGGGAAAAGAATGGTACTTTTTTATTTTAAACAAAGGGACTGGTAAGAATATATTATTATTTCATTCAGAGATTCCAAGTTCTCTGGGGTTAGATTCGGGCTGTGAAATATCACATAAAATAAACATAATAGATAAATCTAATTGTCATAGCAGCTGATTTGTTTTCCAGTTAAGTGAATTATTTTTCTAAAGCAATCTGATGAATTTCTGGGTAAAGATCAAGTCATTTAAAAATTCATATTTTCCTTTTGTTGAATAAAACCAATAATGCTGATGTGATTATAAAGGATAAATAAAAACCATAAGGGAATCAACTTGGTCAAGCTTGTTGGGAAAACATTTATGAGTAAACTATTTACAAAGGATTATGACCAACATTGCTCCAAACCCTAAATCTTTCTTGTCCTTCTGGATATTCTGTTATGAATGTAAAACCAGAAAGACTTAAATAAGAAATCCTACTCACCATCTCACTAGCTGCTCTTTGTTGACTCATTTCAATTCCTGTGTTCTAGCCAAAAGTTGCTCCTTGAAATTATAGAGACCCAAATGATTTCCTCAAAAGGTGTTACCTTAAAGTCTACTTTCTAAATAAAAAGTTTGGGTTAGTTGCTTGAAATCAGGGCAACATTTTCTATACCCTGGGCATCGGAATTTGGTAAATGAGAGAAGCAGAACTCAGACAAATAGCCTGAGTTTACTAATATTAATGGATAATATTAGGCTTTGAATAGTTTCTGTTAGAATCCTTTCCTAAGGAAATTAGTGAACCTGACCTTATGCTTTATTGATTAGGTTTCTGGTTTCCTGCCACTTGAATCCTTGCGCCATTGCAAGGTGAATAGAAAAGGATGTTCTGAGAAATTCACCTGTTGTTGAAGATTTGCAGAAAAATTATAGCCTTTAATGAAGGCTAGAAGTGTCTGAGGACCCAAGTAGTGAAAGCTATCAATTTTCTCTGGCTACTACACATGATCTAAATCTGCTGCTGTCTTCTCTTGCCACTCTTAACTTAGCACACATCACAGCCTTTTATACCCAAGTGATAGACTCTTAAGTTAGTACAAACTGCAGTCATCCTGACATGGATGAGCCATTTAAGTAATTCATTGTTTTTGGGAAAATGGTGAGGAGGACACCTTCTTTGGTCTTCCTTTCTCTGAAAATAAGATCTTAATATTTGTTTAAAGGACAGTGGAAGTTTACTTCATTAAATGTTATACCTTCTACAGCTTAAAGCACACAAAAAGTACATGAAATGGTTAGGGTTTTTTTTGTTTTTGTTAACACAGCACTAGTTGGCACCTTTTACTATAAATTATTATTTATTTATAATTTCCTCCTCAGTTCAAGCCAGTTGTGTAGTGCCTGTATGTATGGGAAGGTGGGTGGGTGGGTGTGTATGAGAGAGAGAAAGTCTATGAGTGCCTGTTTGTCTGTCTTCACATGCTGCCAGAAGACCATATGTACCTTCCCTGGATAAAAAGCATTTGTAACTCAAGGTAATAAATACCTAACTTCCAAGCCCAAAGTGGAAATGCCACGTCTGACTTGTCAATTGTTTCTGGTCTGTGCTTCAACAAAATACAAAGCACATATCTTCTAACCACAATGGAAACTGTTTCAAAATAGCTTTTTTTGAGCAGTGAATCTGTGTGAAACTTCTCCAAGCTATTTATAGAAACAGCTGTGAAAATCCTCAATGTTTTATATATATATATATATATATATATATATATATATATATATATATATATCTTTCCCCCCTTTCTTCACATGGATCACCTTTAGGATTATGTCATAGAAAATTGGGACAATTTATTATTTAAGAGATAGTGAAATAGCTAAGAGAGATGCCAGACACCAATCCATACCACGTGGTCTTTCCAACGTTTCCAATGTTATGTCATTCCAATTCTTATGAGACAAGCTCTAGAAAACTGCCCCCCAAACTGTCCAGGAGGCTTTTCATTTTGAGGAGACCACCAAAAGGACAGCTCTCTTCTGGAGCCCCCTTCATTTGTGATTCACTAAGATTAACAGCTCCTCCAGGGGTTTTTGTCTGGTGGCTCAGAATTTAAACATGTGCTAATACCTGGTGCTTTGTCTTCATTCTCAGAGACTACTGTGTGACTCATTCCGAAAGTCCAGGTGTGGAAGGGAAAGGCACAGGGAGGAAAAAGCTTGGAATTTATATTTGTTTAATGCCACATGTTCCCAAACGATTTCTGGGCTGTTTCAAAGTGGTCTGCACAGATATTAATCTCTGTGACCATATGTCTGAAACATTTCATCACTGGGGAACAGCTGAAAGTAGTTGGTGGTGCTTCGTGTGATCCATGTAGGTGTTGTAAGTATGGTCAGAAGAGGAACATGTGTCTGGGGCTTATGGGACAGTGAGGAGAAATGCTTGCATCTCCTCTTATTTTTCAGCTTGGTTGCCTGACTGTAATTGTTAAGCTCCAGGTAATTTTATTCCCAGAATGTAAAGGTTGAGGTGGATAGTGAAGACAGATGCAATTTTCATGGGACCATCCTGTATCATCTGTTTTCCAGGGTCCCTTTATTACATA
Organism: Vulpes vulpes; assembly: GCF_048418805.1. Classification (NCBI taxonomy): domain Eukaryota; kingdom Metazoa; phylum Chordata; class Mammalia; order Carnivora; family Canidae; genus Vulpes; species Vulpes vulpes. The sequence continues at coordinate 46,093,476 of NC_132793.1, forward strand.
AAGCATTGTGCGTCAACAATTTTTTTCAGGTTGTGTTTTTCCAAATACAATATAATGCAAAAGATCATCCAAAACAAAAGAAAAATATGATACTGTGCCTATGAGAGAGGTCACAAGTTGTTGGATTTCCTAAAGACCTAAATAACTCTACAGGAGAAAACTCATTTCATATAATTAAGTAGTCAGTTGGTTAATCCAAATATTGATTTTGGAGGTTCATCATAAAAATAATACATACATACCTTTAGCATTTTCTTTCTTTTTTAAATTTAAATTTTAGTTAATATATGCTGCAATATTGGTTTCTGGAGTATAATTCAGTGATTCATCCTTTATGTATAACACCTACTGCTCATCACAACAAGTGCCCTGCACCCACCTATCCCCTCCCACCACCAATCTTCCTCCGCCAACCCTGTTTGTTCTGTATCATTGGGTCTCTTATGGTTTGTTTCCCTCTCTGCTTTTTTTCTTTTCCCCCTTCCCATATGCTCATCTGTTTTCTTTCTTAAATTCCACATAGGAGTGAGATCATATGGTATTTTTCTTTTTCTGACTAACTTATTTCACTTAGCATAATATACTCTAGCTCCATCCGTGTAGTTGCAAATGCAAGATTTCATTTTTTTGGTGGCTGAATAACATTCCATTGTATACATATACCACATCTTCTTTATCCATTCATTTGTCAATGGACATTTGGGCTCTCTCCATAATTTGGCTATTGTTGATAGTGCTGCTATAAACATCAGAGTACTCTATTTTCTTTTAAAGATTTTGTTTATTTATTCATGAGAGATACACAGAGAGAGACAGAGACCTAGGCAGAGGGAGAAGCAGGTTCCCAGCGGGGAGTCCAATGCAGAATTTCATACCAGGACCCTGGGACCACGCCCTGAGCCAAAGACAGGCACTCAACCACTGAGTCACCCAGGTGCCCCTTAAATGTGTATTTTTGTATTCTTTGGGTAAATACTCAGTAATGCAATTTACCTTTAGCATTTTCATTTAACGTGAAGTAAACAACTATGTACTGATTTACGAGTTGTATTTTTTTTTTTTTTGACATAGGACCAAAATTTTACTTTGAGCATGTGGTAGTTGGTTGGAGTTCTGCTTTGCCTTTCTTGTAAAGATCACAAGCATAAATATATCTTTTATAATTTCTAGTTTGGATTTCTCTAAAAAAGAACAAAGAATTGAAAGAGATGGGGTGCAGGACCATTTCATATTTTACGTAGTGCATAACCTACCCAGCACTAATTGTTTCAATCATGCCTAACTGAAGGCATTTTAATAACTCACAGTTTGTCTTTTCAAAACAGTTATTTGAGAGTTTATAGATATAACACTCCCATTGCTTACTCAGATTTCATCAGTATATTCAATACTCACTTAAATTTAATAGTGGCTACAATTGGCATAATATACTTGGAAATGAACACAACCAATATTTATGCAGCATAGGAACCTATCAGTAGATATATGGGACATCAAGTGTTAGAACAAAGCCTGAGCAGATTGAGTATTCTGTATTTATGGGCATCAATCAGTACATTTAGAGAAAAGGAAGCATTAGTTAACTTGGTGAATCCTTCAAGCAACAGCAGTTAAGATGGTATACAATGGGCTGAATAATTCTAGAGTAAGAAATACTTCTCCAAACTTTATGGTTTCCAGTAATAAATTCTAGGTCTTCCTGTGTCCATCATGGATCCTCTGGGCCTTTTCCCCTTGCATGCAGACTGATGGAGCAGTCGCCGTCTGGAGCATGGCTGCTCTCTGTGGCAGAGCTCATTGAGAATCAAATACTTGCTCTTAAAGTTTCCACCTGGGAGTGACTTATTATAACTTCCACTCATATTTCATCAGCCAACATGAGTCAATGACCACATCTGACTTTATCAGGGCAAGGAAATACAATCCTACCTTGTGCTTGGAAGGACAAAAGATGGAAATACTTGGTGAATGGCTGTAATGACTACCATGGACAGCTTTCATTTTAATTCTAAATAATAATAATAGCTCTTTCTTTCAAAGTACTTCCAATCACTATTCTAATTGCTTTATAATATAACCTCAGGGAATCCTCTAAATCATCATATGAGGTTGGTATTATTATGCATATTTTACAGATAAGGAAATGAAACAAATTTGCCAAAGATGCACAGCTATTACTAGCACTCAGGTGGGTTAATGCCATTGTCTACATTCTGGACTCCTATAGCAGCTGACTCTCAAAAGGAGTGGATTGACAAGTACACTCAAGTGGACTGGTGTTTGAGATGGTGATGAAGTCAGCAGGAGTACTGGGTCTAGCTATGTCATAAATGATCCCAGGATTTTCTCTGTAAAATGGGACTAGCATGATTTTTGTCAACCATTTATTCCACGGATGGTTTTAAGAGCCATTTTCTTCCACCTTCAAGTAGCCTTAACTCCTAGACTGCACTGTCTAATATAGTAGCAATGAAGCGCATGCTACTACTGAGCACTTGAAATGTGGCTCATAGGCCGCATTGAGTTGTGTTGTAGCTATAACATACACACAGCATTTCAATGACTTATTAATATAAATGCATATGCTTTACTAATCATTTTTCATACTACTTATATAAATCATGATAGTTTGGATACATAGAATTAAATACAATATATTATTAATATTAATTTTGCCTGTTTAATACACTTTTTGAATGTGTATAAAAATTTTCAATTACATACGTAACTCACAAATTATATTTTTATATGCATGGATGGTGATACCTTAGAATCTCCAGTAGGGTGAAAGATGGATTCCATTGACATAAATTATTAATTTATATTTTCTACATAAAGTTTGGAAGATTACAACATCTTAGTGAACAAGTTGGAACTTTAATGATAGTGCTCAAGAGAAAATAGGAGTGAAATAGCATTATCCCTAAAAGCCCAGAGTCTATTGAAGGACACATATGATAGTTTTCTTTAGCACTCTGGCTTCTACAAGGTAATGTGTTTGTTTTTTATGTGTCTTAGCTGAATTCAGGAACTCTGAATGCATTTTTCACTTGTTAATTAATTCAACAAATATCTACGCAGGGTCTATGGGCTCCATGTGCTAGAGTCAAGGTCTGTAATGCCCTATCTTAGTAACTCATGCATCAAAGTAGAAAATACCTGATTCCCCCATGAAGAAAATATTGATCCTATGCTCTAACATATGTAATACAAAGTGTTGCTCTCTAACTTTACAAATATTTTACACTGAGGTTCTGAAGATCCTGTGGCGTATGTATGCACAGAAATCCATTCTCCGCCTGGTGGGTCCCAGTAGGTGATAACCTTGTCACTTCTCAGTGCCCTTCAATGAGTCCTGAGTCTCTGCTCAGCATGCACTGAGTGTAGTTTTATCTTCTCTATTTCTTCATGAGAATAAGAACTAATTGGCAAACCAAATTGAGAACAGAGAACATCTAAAAAAATGCTTTTCTCTTGCCTTGCCAACCCTCCTCATCCAAGGTATGCTTCTGTTACATGGAGACTCAAAACAATGCCAGCAATGTTGTCCTCCTGCTGCCTGGCAGCTGATGAAGTATGAGGTAGCATGGGGCAACAGGGCTGTCTTCCTGACCTGCCACGTGGTTTTGGGGCACTCACACAGCCTCTCTAGGCTTTAGGTGTCCCTGTCAGCTGGACTCTACCATCCTGTCTCCTGGTATATGAGCTGGCTGCATCAGACTATCCCAGGAAGCATCAGGGGAGAAGCATCTGAAGCATCTAACTCCAGACAGTCCAATGCCTTAGACTTGAGTCAAGCCTGGGGAATATGCATTTTGTGAGTATCTCCAAGAGCCTCTGAATGCCCCCTACACTCTCCTCCAGGGTTGGGAAACCTTTGGACTGAAATGGTGGTTTTCAAATACACTTTGTCTAAGATCCAAAGTAAGAAATCCATTTTAAATTTGAGACCTAGTACACATCTGCATAACTGAAACAATAGTGTCACAAACAACATTTACCTTTTATGGTAAGTAATGCTGTCTGATATGTTCTACTTTATTATTTATTCTATCTTCCTTAAAAATGGTTTGTTGTGACCCATAAATCAACCCCACAACTTATTAACAGTTTGCTACTTGCCAATTGAAAAAGCATGGAAAATATGACCCTTTTGACCTCTTAGGGATTAAATCAAATTCAGAAATCAGAGATTGTAAAGACTTTCAACTCAGAGATGATTACATTAAACCTACCTTTTCAGGTTTAATATTCCATTTTGGAATTCCCTATTTTGAGAATTATCTTTTTAATGGTAAAAGGCCCAATAAGATTGTCCTAATTTTTTCTATCATGAGAGTATTATGTCTCAGATCATAATGCATATAATGCCCACATCAACTCATTTGGGGTAGGAAAGGGGGAAAGTTGTGAAGAATTCAGTTGGGATGGTACATAGCATGCACTGGATCTGTGGAGGCTGAGGAATGCTTTACTCAGAACAGCCTTGTCTCCTCTGAATCCTCTATCTTTCTTTCAATTCCTTGATGCCCTTCCTCTTCATCCCCAGGCCAATGCCTCAAACTGGTCGTCTCTTCTCTTTGTTAAAGAAATCTGGACAGATCTTTCAAATCCATCAGTGCTGCCTCCCCCTCCCCTGCCACGGCCTGATGGTCAGAGTGTTTGCTGCAGCAATTGAATACCCCAGGTGCCACTCTGCCCTCTCCCTTCCTCCTAGGAGCACATGCAAGGCTCCTGTGGTCCCCTACCATGAGAATGAAGGACCTCATCCTTTATCATGGTGGCCTCTTGCCCTATAAGGATGTCTGGGGTCTCCTTGGGCTGTCAGTCTATGTGGTGGGAGCAAAATTGCTTTTCAGAAGGGACATGTCCCTGCAAAGCCAAATGGCAACTTCGACCCTTGTCTTTGGGTTTTGTGTTTTGAACTGAATGTTGAATTAACCAGCTGCTTCTTTAACCCTGCTTCATTGTCCATCTTTTGAATAAATCTGTTAGTTCTTCAGACCACACAAGTAAAAGGGTACTTGCAAATAACTCTTCTGCCCTCTGACTTTACTTTAACAACTCTCCAAGGAAATAAGGTCGCAAGTTCACTGATGGCAGGAAGGGCCCACTGGTGGCCTGAGCGATCCCACACGTTCACTGTACCATTCCTAATTCATAAAGAAACCACAGTGCGTTTAGAGCCCAACGACTTTTCCATGTGTTTGGTATTTTTAGTTCTAAGCACTGTCTTCAGCGCTTCTCCAACATGTGTTTGAGAAAGACCCAGTGGTCTCATATTAAGATAATTATTTTCACTGCTGTTTTGAAACACCGCAGTGGTGCACCAAGAAACTTCCTACCCGGTAATCTACACAGTTGGTTAAACAAAAATCGATCCCTAGTCAATCAAATGAATCTAATAAGCTGTGGATAAATACATGATTTCATCACCTACAGTATGAGCATCCAAAGGGAAATAAGTGACCTCAGTGGAGGTGTTGATTCTTTCCATAATAAATGGATCAGCCGTATGCTTATGCTAAGCAATCAATGATCTCACGAAGCATGCCGCTGCAATAAACTGAAACAATACAAGAATGTGGGAGGGAAAATGCTACCCATAGCGAGCATGACTACCCAGAATATGTCTTCACAGACTCAAACATAAATTAGCCTCCATAAATCTCATTGCATGTTGCTTTACTGACATATATGCCCTGCCAAAATATTACAGTCTTGAAAGAGCTGTGTAAGTAGATTAAATGGTTTCTGTCCTTGGGAATGTGGAAACCTTTATTTGTTTTGTTAAGAGATGTTTAAATATCCTTAGGTTATGCATCAAACAGATGTCCAGGGTAAATGCTTCTGACCCATTTAAACATTTCTTAGCTTGAATGAAGGTCCAGTTTCTGCAGCTTGCATATAGTTCGACTTGCTGGGCAGCACCTGACAAAACTGAGGCTAGTAATGCTAGGTTTGATGGCTCTGTGGTGTGACTTTTAATGGCAGGGCTGAGGAAACTAAGATAAATTAAAACCTAATTGGGTACGTTAACAGTTTTAGCAGTCTGCACATATGGATCCCATGAGGACACTTTAAAAGATGTTACAGTTTAGCTCCTATTGCAAGGCTTAGCTGCAGATATGACCCACACAGTTGTCTCTCCAATCCATTTCTCCAGGTCGAATCTTCCTTTTATTTGGAATGTTATTCAAGGCGTGTAAACATCACATTTACCCTTCCACCTTCAATGAGTTCAGTACATGGTGAGGGGGTATAGAATGTAAATGTCCCAACATGAAAGTCACAGAGTGTTCAGCAGAGAGAGAATTCCTCAGGGTGACTGTTCCAAGATAGCGGTGTTTTTCAGGCAGGAATTGCAAGGAGCCTTGGTTACCTTGAAAGTCTTCCTTTGCCTCCTCTGTCCCAATGTCCATAATCCATATGTTTTGTAACTTGAAATCACCAATTGGGGGGAGGGGGACCCTGCATACCTTATGATGAAAGTAAAATTAATTCTCCTTAAATCTTCAACCAATTCCAGCTCCCTGGTTTTTCTCTCTTTGCCACATGCATTGGCTGCTAACTTGGAGCACGCTGGAGAAAGTGAATGCTTGTACTCGGTCTTCTCCAGTGTCTTTAAAACAAATTTCTTGCACCTCTGAGTAAGAGCTCAATAGTAATAGGGTGATAATACATGTAGACAGGGCTTGAGAAAAAACTCAAAGAAGATGCCCTTTGTTCTTGCAATGAGAGAACCTTGGAAGTTATTTATTTGTGGGTTTGTGATGTTTCCTAAATCTAGATTTTCCAGATTGGAAATCTGAAGATTTCATTTCCAGATTAGATTGGTAGAGTTATTCTGCAAATCTTGTTTCTGGTAAAAGACTGAGATTGGTGAAAGACATGGTTTTATTGCTTTTTCTATTAGTTAAGCTTTCTCCTTTTGATTTACCCAAAGAATGTGAGGACTATAGAAATGAAATGATTTTTTAAGCAGTCAGAATCTACCTAAAGCTCTGTATATGGTACTGCATTACTAATGGGCACTTTTACAGATTTTAAAAGACCTTTTATAAAGTGAAATTATAGAAAGTTCCTGCAGTTGAGCTAGATGTCTACTGGTGTAAATCATGTTACTGTGGTCATTTCCCATTACCAAGTTCTTTGACAAAATTGGAATCCTCTAGTTGGGTAGCTGGGTGTGCAGTTGTCCAACACTGTTATATCTTTGATTTGTAGTATCTATGAATCATGTATAAATTTGTGCATTTGGCTATAGAGATGAGAAAATATTATATTAAGCTAATTAAAGTGGTGAATTTTATTTCTTAAATATTTTGCATTGATTTATTGCATGTCATTGCAGCAAATATTAACTTGAACATGGCTAAAAATATCACCTTCTCTCTCTTCTCCCGAATGCATCCTTTTTTTTTTTTTTTTTTTTAATTTTTATTTATTTATGATAGTCAAAGAGAGAGAGAGAGAGGCAGAGACACAGGCAGAGGGAGAAGCAGGCTCCATGCACCGGGAGCCCGATGTGGGATTCGATCCCGGGTCTCCAGGATCGCGCCCTGGGCCAAAGGCAGGTGCCAAACCGCTGCGCCACCCAGGGATCCCTCCCGAATGCATCCTTAACCAGTTTACATTAAAATGTAAAAAGAAATAAGGCATGCAGGCAGAAGAATGTGTGTCATTCACACATTATTATCTACTTTTGGCTCAAGTAGATGAATCTATGATTGAGAAGCTACCTTTGAATCTTGGGGCAAGATACATACAGATGCCAGTAATTTGTTTGCCTTTCCCCATAGGCTTTCTGAAATATGAATCTCTCAATCAACACCCTCTGAGAAATCACATAAGGCATGTTATTGGGAGGGGATTTCTGTCTTAATTTGTGTACAATCAGCTCTTCCAAACTTGGATGAATATCCTTATTGAGAAAGATAGCTGAAATTAGTGGCCTCCACTGACTTGTGTTTTCTTTGTAAAAGGAAGTGAAACTGTTTCTTCTTTAAAAATGGATCCACTGTGAATTCCCAGCCTCTCCATTAATACTCTGAAGAAATACTGAGCTGGTTGGTCTATGTAAGCAGGACCCTTGCATTTAGGGGATAGTAAGAGGGAAATAAATGTGCAGAGCAACTAGAAACCAGATAAACCTGTCTCAGAAGATATGACTTGTTCTCAGAACTGTTCTATTTCTATGGGACTCTGGGAAAAGAGAAGAGCCTCACAGAGCCCTTCTTTTCAAATCCTTTGCTCACCCTTCCCCCACCTTTGCTAGCCCCTTCCTCTTAAGAGGAGGGGATTCCCAGAAGATGCCTATCCAGGTAGCTTGTCAGAACTGTTTCTGCCCAGCTATGGCTATGTTTTTGTGGCCAGCTTATGAGAATGTTCACTTGATGGATGAAGAGATTAATTTAATCTCTCCAGTTTTAAAATGTAGAGTGGCATGGTCCTCACAGGTTTGAATTTGAGTAAGGCCTAAACTAGCTTGGAAGAAAGCTCTAGATTTGAGTGAAGAGCACTAGCATCCGAGGATGTGGAATCAAAATAATGTTAGAAATTTAAAGAAGACTGCACACATATGTGTGCATATGTGTGCATATGTGGATGTGTGTATATGTATATCTGTACTTGTATCATGTGCACATGTATATGTGTGTATGATGTATTTGTGTGCTTATGTATATATATGAGTAATGTGTATGTGTGTGCCCATGTATGTGTATATGCGTGTGTTTATGTGTTTGTATGTGTGTGATGTGCATATGTGTATGCATATGTGTGTGTTGGGGAAGGGATGAGATGAGGAAGATCAGAATCTCATGTAGACTTTTCCTACGTCATAGCTCCCCAAATTATCACTTACCTGACCCTTTACACCTCACTTGGTTGGGAACAATTGCTAAGATCAGGCAGTTTCTAATAGCACTGTGTCATTTCTCTAAGATCTGTGTGTTGGGGAATAAGTAAGATTAGAAACCACTGTATGTGATCATCTTGACAAAAAGCTGGACCCCAAAGAAATTAAATGATTCTGACAAAGTCTCACAGCATATCTGGGGCCAAGCCCATCTCTTCAATCCTGACTCGGACTCCCCCTCTTTCTCTCTATGGCTAGGGTCAGACTATACCACCTTTCCTCCTTTGGGTTTCAACCCAGAGGCACATCCATAGTCAAATACGAATTCCAACACTACAGCATTCCCTTTTATATTTCTGGATACCAAAGGAAACATACATAAGAATGAATACCTTTTTCTAAATTCATTTTCTCCCTGTAGTTCCAGTAAGCTCTGCGTGGGTGACAGTTTCTAATAAAATTCTCCTCCAGCTGTTCAGATGAGAACGTCTAGAAATGCTAACCTTTATGTCACTGGGTGATTGCTCTGTTTACTCTGGCTTTGGACAGTGCTTGGGTGTAGATCCTCTCCGTACTCCGTGTTTGCCCATGTTGGGGTGGGGTTATTTGGAGTCAGTGACTCAGGATTCTATAGGGACTACTTTAGTATAACAACTTTTCTGGAGCTAGGAAGACCGCTTATAATATTTTCCAGAGAGGACAAGAAAACAAAAGTTTCATGGGAAATTTTAACAGTGAAAGTTCTGTACATTTGGGCCTTGGGAAATTATGTACAAATAGTACCCATTAATTTCTATTTTCTTTTTTTTTAATTAATTTTTATTGGTGTTCAATTTACCAACATACAGAAAAACACCCAGTGCTCATCCCGTCAAGTGTCCACCTCAGTGCCCGTCACCCATTCCCCTCCAACACCCACCCTCCTCCCCTTCCACCACCCCTAGTTCGTTTCCCTGAGTTAGGAGTCTTTATGTTCTGTCTCCCTTCCTGATATTTCCCAACATTTCTTTTCCCTTCCTTTATATTCCCTTTGGGAACACATGTGACAATTCATTGGTTGGACATTTGGTGACCTCTTTTATCAACAGCTTCCTTCCGTCCTACTTTCCTTCCTTCCTTCCCCCACCCTCTTTCTTTCTTTCTTCCTGGAATTAAGAACACATGTCCACATGCTCTTGATGTCGGCTTGGCCCATGATGGATCAATGGGTGATTTGTTTCCCTCTTAAAGAAGAGGGAAACATATCACAACATTGGACCTCCTACTTTCCTTCCTACCTCCTATACTGCCTTCTCCAATCTACTCTTTCCTTGTAGCTAGAAGCATCTTTCTGAAATAAGAATATGATCAACTTTTTCCCTTGCTTTTACCCATTATGGGCTCCCCATTGATTTGGGGGGTCAGGCCTAAGCTCTTTGCAATGACTCATAAGGGACTGTGGGATCCAGCCATTGTCTTCACCTCCTCCTTATTTTAGCACTACTCTGTCTTTACCCTCTGTGAACCAACCTGTCTAAATGACTTTCCGTTGGACTTGGTGCCTTCCCATTGGAACTTGGCCTGTGGCACTCTTTTCCTGCTGACCTTCGCCACAGCAGATTGTTTTGGTGGTCCCATTCTTTATTCCTCTTGTCATCTATATGCTTGTAATGGCCTCATATGATCAGACTGGTTAAGGATTTAGTCTTAACTGGATGACTTGCTTTGGCCAATTGTATGTGGGTAGAACTGATGGTATCAAAACCTAGGCCCTCAGGGGCCTAATAAGTTTTCACCTGCACTCTTATGCCTCTGCATCACTGTGAGCAGAATTTCTCTTGGGTAGCTGCTGTCCCCTCAGCCTGGGATCCAGAATGAGCCCATGTGGAGCAGCCCTGAGCCCCTCTGCAAGGACTCAAGGCCAGCTGTATCCATAGCTTAGAGCAGAATCTAACCTACTTCAGCTGACCCATTCTCCCCCCTCCTAATTTGAAGACACATAAGCAATAACTGTTATCTTGAGCCACTGGATTTTGAGGTAGCACATTATATAGTCAAAGCTAGTGGATTGGCCAATACCAACCTGAGCTTTGAATTGTAGCTGGAACTTTTCACTTCTTCTAGGGAACCTTCCTGGATCTATTTGTTCTTCTCCCTTAGTGCTTGCCACTCCTACATGCTCCAATAAAAAACTTGTCGTGCTCTGTTATTCCCTCCCTCCAGACCCCATAAAGGCACAGACTTCATCTGTCTTATCCACCACTGCATCTCTAGATAGGCATAGTATCTTCCTTCACTCAGCAAAATTCTTGAGCACTTACCAAGTTCCAAGCACTGTCCCAGGAACTGATATACAAACTCTTGCTTTAATGGAGCTTGCATTCTTCTGAAAGAGATGGGGAAAAATATACACTTGTGTGTGCATGCACACACATATCACACATGTCCATATGCATACATAATTGCAGTAAAATGTGTGGTGTGTGTGAGAGAGAGAGAGAGGAAGATCTGATTAGCAGGGACAGAGGAGGAAGAGAGCCTGAACAAATGAGCAGATACAGGTATATTGCTCAATTTGCTGGCTGTGAATATGTGTTATTTCTTTTCTCATTGCATCGTTTTTCTTAGTGCAGTAGAAAGCACAGGTAGCAGTGCCCTACTTGATGGGTAACTTGCTGAATGAGTGAGTAGATGTGTTTCAAGTTTAGTATGAAGTATATTCCTGCAGGTAGAAGGAGAGCAAATAAGGAGATAATGGATGAGAGGTGAGTGGATTGATTTTAGAGAGATAAACAACAACAGTAAAATGATCATGCACTTACTTGCAGCTAATCAGGAAATGTATAGAAAAGCTCTCTGAAGTATGGAAGAAGCAGAAAGTGAGAAATTAGTGGGACAAATTAAAATAGATATGGAATTTGTTTTATGAATGTCACTGGGGCCAGTTTATTCTAATCTAGAATGTCTTGGTTGCAAGAAAAACACTTTGGATCCATTCAGGATTGCAGAGAGGGGATGATTGAAAAGTGACCCAGAAAACTCATGGAAGTCAGGTGAGAGGAAGGGGGAACAGCAGAATCATCAGAAACCAAAGATGATCCTACCTTTTCTCTCTTCTCTCCTATAGATGCTCATCTGCTTCTTGGCTCACCTCTTTTCCCTTATGTGTGAACAATTTCCTTTGCTAACATGTGAAGCCCAGTAGAAGAACCACAGCCCAAGTCTACAAGAGTCTAGGTCTACCACTGACTGGCCTTATTGCCAGGGTCCCTTTCTTCTTGCAAGAGAGATACATGTTGGCTCAATTCAGTTCATTGATCATTATTTTTTTTTAAATAATTATTCACTATGACCAAGTGGGATTTATTTTTTAAAAGATTTATTTATTTAGGGGGGGGGGGCAAAGACACAGGCAGAGGGAGAAGCAGGCTCCATGCCAGGAGCCCGAAGCGGGACTCAATCCTGGGACTCCAGGATCATGCCCTGGGCCGAAGGCAGGTGCTAAACTGCTGAGCCACCCAGGGATTCCCCCATTGATTATTCTTTTTAAGATTGGATGACTATATTGGTAATTGTAATCAGCTATTAGGAGGTGAGTAGGTGGAGTCCTGTGATTTGTAAATTGTTTCTTTCAGGAGCTGTGGGCAGGGTGGGTCCATTTCAGATCAATGGCCATATCTGGTGGAGCTCACAGCCTCCTGACACTCTCACTTTTGTAGGCTCTCACAGTTCTCATGAAGTTGTAGAGAATTTTAATTTTATAATAGAATGAAACTAGATCAGATCTATTTCATTTCTATTAAAGTATTCTTACAGAAGTTGTTTTTAAAAATGTTTTCCATGTTATATCTGCATGCCAACTATGTGCATAAGCCAAATGATTGAAAAACTAAAAACTAAAAAGTGTATATCCTATGTTGACCTGAAATAAGTACAGACCAGGAGTCATGGTCTATCTAGGTGCCAGGTAGAGGTGAGGGCTACCTCTATTGTCATTAGTTTTAGGTGAAGGTGTTTCCAGGTTCTCAAGTGAATGTATAACAGAAAAACAATGGAATTCTAGTTCCAGAGACCCTGCATTCAAATTTTGGCATGACAGTCACTAGTGTCACTACCTTGACAAGACCCATATCTCCTTGAGTCTTGGTTTCCACATTGGTAAAAGAGAACGGATGACACTAAAAAGAATTTCTCTGAGAATTAAATGGATGAATGCACAATGAGCACAAATGTTTTGGTGAACATGAAAGTACAATGTGTGTGTGTAGGTGTATTATTTTATTGCAAATGAGGACATATTTCTGCTAACCAGCCTATTTTTGTTCATAAACCAAAAGGAGCTACACTGTACCTGTCTGGAAAGAGCTTTTTTTTTTTTTTTTTTTTTTTAATTTTTATTTACTTATGATAGTCACAGAGAGAGAGAGAGGCAGAGACACAGGCAGAGGGAGAAGCAGGCTCCATGCACCGGGAGCCCGACGTGGGATTCGATCCCGGGTCTCCAGGATCGCGCCCTGGGCCAAAGGCAGGCGCCAAACCGCTGCGCCACCCAGGGATCCCTGGAAAGAGCTTTTAAGAGATAGATATATTTTAAGAGCAGAATATCCTTGTTTTCTCTTAAAATTTTATACATGTGAATACCCAGAGTCCACAGAGGAGAAATAATGAGTATTCTAGTAAAGTATTGAACAATCAATTGAAGGTCTTGAATATTTTTCCGTATATGAGAAATGCTTTCCACAGCTTAAAAACACTGATGTTTTTGATTGGATGCATATACTTTTGGGCTCTAATTTTTCTGTATTTTTATAGCAATATTATTGTTTTTCTAAATGTGCTGGAGAGTATGGAGTTTCTGGGAAAAGAATAACTCACCACATCTCCATTTGGAGTTCAGCCATATTCACACGTCCTCCTGGTTAATGGGTAGGAGGCCCCAAACAAGCAAGATGTTATAAGGGGACGAAGGGGATGTCAAGAACTCTGAAAGACGAATCACTGATAGGAAGGAGCTTGGCAAGTTCAGCCAGATTTAGCTATACGATATGGTATTTTTTTTTTTTTAAATTTTTTTTAATTTTTATTTATTTATGATAGTCACAGAGAGAGAGAGAGAGAGAGAGGCAGAGACATAGGCAGAGGGAGAAGCAGGCCCCATGCACCGGGAGCCTGACGTGGGATTCGATCCCTGGTCTCCAGGATCGCGCCCTGGGCCAAAGGCAAGCGCCAAACCACTGCGCCACCCAGGGATCCCTATACGATATGGTATTAAGGTGGTATATCTGTTCCAAGAATTTGGTCATGGCTAATGTGTGGACTTGACCCAAACCAGTGACTCAGGTAGCATGTGTGAGTTCTGGGGATAAAAGGATTGTGATATGAACTGAAAAAGCCAGTTCATTCAACTCTGCAACTCTCTAGGGCCCAAGTGATCTTACTGTGGGACTGCAGACTATTACACATTCCCTCTCTTGCTGTATAAGATGCTATTGAACCATCATGATGCCTGGAGTCCCACGTGGTTGGTGGCCACGCACATCTTTAGGCAGCTATACCGCAGAAGGGAGCATTTTAGGGACAATAAAGACAATTTGTTAATATATTTGAGACACTGAGACCTTCAATGCCAATGAGTATGTGAAGGCTTAAAGCTCATGAGTTTTCATTTTTATTGTCAATGTGATCTCAGGTATACCTTATCTGCTGGTGAGGCTTATGTATATTTTGATTATATTAGAAGAATTTTAGGTTTCATAAAGTCAAAAACAAAAGGTCTGAAGAGTTGAAGATCTTTTCATGTCTGGGTGAGAGCATCATCTTATTCCCAAGCTTCCATTTTTTATCAGTGTGTCAGCATGTATAGATATCCAGAAGCACAGTGGTGAAGATACTCTCAGTCTCAGCACCATAGGTGATCTATAGGCAAGGCCTTGGAAAGTCACATGGTGAGGTCTTGCAAAGAAAGTTTCTCACCACAGGGGAGAGGGCACAAGTGGTGGACAATTAAGTTAGCACACTATCTTTTTGACAAGAATTAGAAAAAATGTAAGATAAGAGCTGGAAGTTCAGGCATCAGGGGATTTGTGGCAGTTACAGTAATGGAAGACAATCCAAGGCCTTTTGAGGTCTTTCCAATACAGAAAAGAGAGTCAGGTCCCATGGATTGGGAAAGCCAATGTTTCATTCCAAGAAGCCAGTTCAAGGTGCCCCAAGATTGAGCTGGTGAGCACAGGAGTGATGCAGACCCTCAAGAGCCTGCTCATTTGGCCTTAACACTCCCAGATTCTGTCAGTGGGATGACTTTTGCCTCAGGGTTTTCTTTGACCATGGGAACATAGTGACCCTGGGCATGGGGCAGACAGAAGTTCTGGGAGAAACTCTTGGACAGTGATGGATGGGAGCTGGTGAATAAATTTGTTATAGGTTGAATAATGACCCTCAAAAAATGTCCACATTCAGTCGCTGGGACCTATAAATAGGTTACAATACGTGGTAAGGGAAATTAAGGTTGCAGTGGACTGTGTATTAAGGAGATTATCCTGGATTATCTGGGCAGGCTCAATGTAATCATAAGCGTCCCTAAAAGTGGAAGAGAAAGGCAGAAGAATCAGTGTCAAAATAAAGAAAATGAGAAAAATCTTCACTGGCTATTACTGGTTTTGAAGATGGAAGGAGTCCACAAGACAAGGTATGTGGGCAGCCTTTGGAACTTCCGAAAGGCTAGGGAACAGATTCTCTCTCTCTGAGAGCTCTCAGAAGGAAGGCAACCTGCTGATACTTTAATTTTAGCTCAGGAAGATCCATTTTGGACTTCGGACCTCCAGAACTGTGGGATAAATTTGTCCAATTTTAAGTTACTACTTTTGTGTTAATTTGTTACAGCAGTGATAGGAAGCTAATACAAATACCATACCTCAGTTTCCTCATCCCTTTGGTGGGGCAACCCTGAAGCATAATGCATGCAATCTTTCAGAGGCCCCCATGATACTGAGCTTCCATTCCTGCTGCGGTGAACTATCCCATGGCATACTCTGTAGCGGCTTCTTTCCCTCCCTCTTTCAGTACTTCTTTCCCCGTGGTACTTCCTGGGATGACTGCTTAATTCCATATAAACTGCTTGGCCTATATCCTTGCCTCAGAATTGGCTTCCCTCAGAACCCATATGAAAGGAAGGGACCTAAAAAGAGTCAAAGAATTCTGGGAAAAAGTCTGCTTAAAAGGATGCAAGAATTTGTGCTGCTCCCACCAGGACTTTGGAGCAGTTGGGGGTTGTTTCTGCCTGCATAGTATCATTTCACTTTATTCTGACCACAAATGGCATCTTGGCCTTGCTCAAACCATGTCTCATGAGACTGTGTGAACCCATGCCCAGGAAAGGGTGTCAACCAGACCTGGAGCACATACATTTTTTTGCCTCAGTGATTGGTTTTGGGTCTGGACAAGTGGAATTGTTGCTCAAATAATTTTCTTTTTCTTTCAGTGCTACCTGGTTGTGTGGATCTGGATGTGGGGTTTCTTGCAGTCACTTGGTTCCTCTAGGGGAGAGGCTCTATAGGAATGAGGCTGGCAGGTAGATAAGCAGAGCCAGAGAGCATGAATAGGAATTAGAAAGTGGGCTTTCAGGGCATCTTTGGGGTCTGGGATTCAGCCATGTCAGATGGAAGCTAGTCCTTAGGACTTTTTAGGACTTCCCAAAAGACCAAAAATCCCTTTTTACTCCTCCTTTAAACCTGTTTTAGTTTGGTTTTGTCACTTGTACCCAAAAGAGTCCTAACTAATACAAACTTGATCTGACTGCAGGTCCTCTTAGTGGCCTGAGTCTATCTCAGCAAAATGCTTTTCATAAAGTGGGTAGGATCAGGCCTGACTTATTGAGCTAAATAGCTGGTGTATGGTTAGGTGGCCCTAGGTGGAGTCAACAGGGTAAATGGTACATGGATCTTACCTCTTGTCATGAGAAGCAAAGGAGGAGAGCTTGGTGGACCCCCCACCATGGCAGGTGGCACCTGAGCTTGCCATCCAGGGCATACTGGTTCAGGCTAACTTGGATATCATACTGATTAGTGTCCTCTAAAGATGCCTGTCTTGATGAATCAGGTGCAAGAAGCAGGAGCGGGCTCTACCCTGCCACTGGAGACCACACTTCTCAGAGTGATGAAGAGGAAGCAGCACATTCCCCATACCTCTCACTCCCACATCTGTATCCCAGGAGTCTCAGTGGGAAGCGAGGCCAACACTGAAGCCAGGCTCTTTGTTTCCAGGGATGACCTGAGTCCACTTCATAGCTGATTCCCAGAACATCATCTGAATTTCACTTATTACCATGCGTTAAACTCCTACTGTATACCAGCAACAAGTTATTGGAGCTAACCTCAATCTAGCTACAATCTAGGAGTCAAATATGGCAACGAATGTAACTAGAATGATGTAATATCAAGGATCAGACAGAGGAACAATGATTCAAATAAGTGCTGACTTATCGGAAACAATGGAGGCCAGAAGACAATGAAACATCTTTAAAGTGCCGAAAGGAAGAAAAAACTATCAAAGTAGAATTTTATATCCAGTGAAAACATTCTTAAAGAATGAAGGTAAAATAAAGACATTTTAAGATAAAAGAATCAACCACCAGCTGACCTATACTAAAAGGCAGTCTTCAGGCTGACGGGAAATAATACCAGATGGAAGCTCACATATGCAGGAAGAACAGAATAGCTCTATAAATAACAAATATGCACGTTAATATAAAAGTCTATTTTTCTTAATTTGTTCAAAATACATGTTACTGTCTAAAGCAGGGGTTAGAAAAGTATAGCCTGTGATCCAAATTCAGCTCACTACTTATTCTTGTAAATAAAGTTTTATTTGAACATGGCCATGCCCATTCTTTTATATATCATCTATAGAGTCTTTTTTGATACAACAGCTTAGCTGAGTAGTTGTGGCATAAATTGTATCATTCCAGGGCCTAAAATATTTATGATCTGGCCCTTCACAGGAAAAGTTTGCCAGCCTTTGGCTTAAAGCAAAACTTGTAACATTGAGGGCTTATAACATATGTAGATCTAACACATATGACCACCATATGGAACAATATGACCATGCAAGGCTCTTGCAGTCTACACAGTGGTATGATGTTAACTCTAATCAACAGTGAGAAGTTAAGGGTGTGTATTTTATTCTCTGGAGCAACCACTAAATAATAATGCCAAGAAATGTAGCTAAAAAGCAAATAGAAAAGTTACAAATAGAATCATTAATATCAGAGAAAAGATTTCAAAGCCCATTTTGTTGTACCACCTGGCATACAGTCACATGCCCTCTTTTGTCCTCTTAAGTGTCATCCTGTCTTGCCTGAGCCACCTGTGAATGCTCCTCGCCCCTGAAATAATTAGATACAAAAAGAGGCACATGTTTGGTTATTAATACAAAATTGACAGATTGGGAGAACTGATCCCTTAAAATCCAAATGACTCTGTTTTTCCTTCCTTGACACTCGGCAAATCTGATAAAGACATTGGGTACCTGCTGGGGTAATTTACTGTCTTCATGTTTGTTTTGGGTTCAGACCCCAGATGACCCATAAAAAGCTGTGGCTCTCTGGGGAGAACACAATAATAAAGTGCAGACTTTCCTGAAGGCTTTTTCTTATTTTTCAAGCATGCTTTAGTTATCCGTTATCATCCAATGCATGAGACATTTTTTTAAAAATGTGCTCTAATTTTCATCAAGTTGGGAGATTTCTCTTATTTAAGAATATATGCCAGGGCAAATGCTGTTTATAATTTTGGTTTCTATTTTTTGTTAAATAATATTTTAAATATATAAATTCACAAGTAAATGACTGAAATAGCCTTAGGTTCCTCTTTCGTAGCTTTCTTACTAGATTCTTATAAAATAAGCCAAGAGAATACTGTGCAGAAGACTGTTCTATAGCAGAAACTTGAAAAATATTTGGAAGTTTCTCAAATTAATAAGAGTTGTGAGAGGGTGTCATGGATTTTGTTTTAAGTTTTTTTCTCTGCTCAGATCAAAGGATGCTCAAGTAACAACCCTGATTGGGTACTTCATTGGACATACTCCTCTTGTTTCTAGAGGGCAAGTTTTAATTTTTCCTCCATAGAAGAAATGGGTTTTTAATAAAAGTTAGACAATGAAATACCCAATTGTTGTTTTCAAGTCAGCCAGCTATTAAAATCCCTCCTGAAACCACACCACATTTACATTAGGAAGTCACTTTCACCTTTAACCATTCAGCCCAGTAACATCACGACACCCAACTCGTGTTATTGCGCAGCTAGAGCTTATTTTGTTTCTCTGAATTAATTCTAAACAATCTTACCCACATTACAAGTTTTATAAACAAAATTTCCAACTTCCTGCCTCATTAGAAACTACATAATTTCCCAAAACATTACGTTGTTGTATGATTTTCCATTCTGTTTCTTGATAAAGATTACGCAGGACAGAGATGTGAAATAATTGGTTTAATTGAGTTAAGTGAAGACAGAATTCAAGAGTGCACTAGCAATACAAGTACTTTATTGAATGACTACCACTGGAGTTAGAGTTTCATTGAGTTTGGCTTTACATTACAATGCACCCATTTGGTAGCTGAGAGAGTCTGAGCTTCAGACTAAACTGAAATAGACACCTGGGGGAAATAAATATCTCTTAATAGGGATTTGCTCACAAACCTTGGCCTGCAGTATTATTGAGCTCCCCTCTGTGCCTTCTGTGGATGCAGACAGGCTCAGCGGAAGGAATCCCATTACTGCAATACAAGGAAAGCCTGAGTCTCTCTGGGAAATGCTGTACATAGGATATTTGTAATGCTGTCATATGGCATTCAGAGATTTGAAGAAGTTCAATTGTGCTTCTTTCTCTAAAGGCAAAGCAGACGTGCTGCCTGGTTGGTGTTAACCAGTGTGTAAGTAGCTGTAGTTCTCCTTTCTTAAAATAACTTCCAAAACCTTCCCCAAACTTCCAATAACATTGCATGTTAACATTAACTAAACTAGTTCAGACTGCCATATTACTAAGTCTTAATAGTGTAAGATGAATACTGGAAAATAAACTAGGTACTTTACAGGGATTATCCAATTTAATCATTACCGCTCTTTAATGGAGACAGTAATACTATCTCCATTTTGAACTGATAATTAAGGAATATGTCCAAGATTACAGAGCTTGCAACAGCAATGTATTTAAAACCGGGAAGACTGATTCCAAAGTCTACCTTCTACCCATTGTATAGTCTGCTGAAATTGTGAAGCTGTCTGTAAGTGAATGTCCAAATATTGTAATACTCATTTGCAGTGGATAGGTGGTTATAACACAGTGAACATCAGGTGGGGCAGGAGGAAAAGGGAACTGCCGTACATCATCAGCTTCTTCATGCCCATTGTCACCATCATAGTTTCAATTGTAGTTTGTTGAATGATAATTTAAACTGCAATGGTGTGTCCTTCTAGAGTCCCTGTGATCCACAGTAACCTCTGCTTTCCAACATCAGAAAATTTTCTGGACATACAGAAATTATAACAATATTTACAAAGTGCCTCTGAGAAATCAGCATTGCACTCAGAACTGGAGGAAATTAAAGGATAAATAAGAAAAAAACCCTGTTCTTGAGACACTTAAGCTCTAGCAGGGGAGAGAAGCTGACTCATATAATCTCTGAGATCCAAATGAAATGTAAGGGGAGCAAAAAAGAACAAGATTGGAATTTTTCTGGGGCAATCTGGAGGGACTACGTGGAAGAGGTGAGATTTGTATTAGATGTTGAACAAGTGGAACTTTGAGAGACAAACAATGGGCAGATAGTGTTGGTGAAATAAGGAAAAATTTAGATTAGGAGTAAGAACAGAAATTAAAAAAAAAAAAAAAGAAGAAGAAAGAAATCCAGGCTTATCTATAGCTCTGCCAATTAGCATCTGAATATCCATGGTCAAACAATTCAACTTTTTTGCACTTCATTTTCCCCAGTTAAAAAATGGAAACTGCATTTTGGGTGTTAGGAGGAATGAAATGTGATAGTATATTGAGAATAATTTGTTAATGGAAAGGCTATGAAATACTGAATATTTTAATTTACTGTTAAATTATAGAAATATTTTAAAAGAAAAGACCAGCATGAGCTAAGGCATGCAACAAGCACTTCGTAAATATCTAATAAATCCATGAGAATGTCTATTTATTGGATACCTACTATGTACTTTGCACATATTTTTCTTTAAAAAAATATGTGGGGCTTGAACTCAAGACTTGGGACTTGATCTCATGACCCTGAGATGGAAACCTGCACTGAGATCAAGAGTTGGATGCTCAACTGACTGAGCTTGAACTTTGCACATATTATCTCACTTAATTATGACAGTGACCATGCAGAATTTGGGTGGGTTACTTGATCTTTCTGTTTTCCTTCTCTATAAGAAGTGGTAAAAATCCCCAGTGACTGTGGCTATAATAAGAATTCAATGAGATGATATGGTGCAAAGTGTAACAGGATCTGGTTCACAGTAGGTATTTGGGAAATGTATGCCAGTTATTATCTATCTATCAATCTACTTATCTATAGCTATTATCTATCATTTATCTATCTATCTATCTATCTATTTATTTATCATCATCATCTATCCATCCATTCTTAATGAACATTTCTCCCAGCCCTAGGTTCATACTGGCTGTAGAGAAAACTTTGCTTTGGTTGAAACGCTGGCTCCACATATCCTCATGTGGCCTTGATCACGTTATTAACCTCCATTCCTCAGTTTCTTCATCTGTGAGTGGGCATCAAAATAGGGCCCTTGTCATCATGGCTGTAGGGAGAAATGAACACTTCCTAATTGTAAAGTACTTAAAAGAGGACTGAGTACATGTCCAACATTCCACAAATGATTATCTATATTAGTAACTATCACTTTAGTCTAAAATACCCAGGACCTTTGTCACTATATAGATAGACTCTGTGGTCAGCTCTACCTCCATACTATCTCTCTTCCTCCATAATTGACACTCTAAATTCCTTTCTTTACCAGAAGCCAAAGTAATCTTATAAGAAATGGAAGTCATAGCATGTGTTCCTCCAGATTAAAACCCAATAATATCTTCCTAAATTCTTTACCTGTGTCACAAGGCTCTTCATGACCTAGTTCAGTCTTCCTACCTGACATTGCCACCTCCCCCTAGGTCACCACTCATTCTGCACCTCTTTCATTCCTTGATGTCAAGATCATGCCTTTACCTTAGGGCCTTTGCACTTTCAGTTCCCCTGCTTGGAATGCTCTTCTCCAGATCTTGGCATGGCAGACTCTTCTTGTCCAAGTCCATTCAAGGGTCCAAGAGCTCTATTCTTGTTCCCAAGGCAGTTCAGTAACCAGATGGCTCACAAAGAAATGCATCCATATAGTAAATACTTGGATGGATACACCAGGACTTCCTGACACATGAAGGAGGGGACAATGAAAGTTCCCAAGAGTGGCTAGAGGGCTGAATAGGGGAGGGTCTAACTAAGGGTGTAGGTATTTCCAGGTAGAGGGGACTGCATATGACCAGACACTTGGGGGTGGGAGGATATTTTGAGGTGCTACAAGAAGTTCAGTCTGGCTAGAACCAGGATACTTGTGGGGATGAGGTAGGAAAGGTTCATCTCTGGAGGCTGATGGGGGTGACTCTCCAGGAGCTTTTACAGACAGATCTGAGATGTATTATCTAGGGCGGGTCATGCACAGCAGTACCAGTAGAAGTAGTGTAAGGAGAAAGCACCGTGCAGGGGCTCTGGGGCTTTTTCTTTGATAAATGCACAGAGAAATCATTATTATCTGTTTAAAAGCTATTCATATTTCAACAACTCTGCAAGGCTCATGGCACCATTGCCATGGAGCCCATTTCATGGATGAGGATGATGAAGCTTGATGTCCTGGCTCCAAATCTGGTGCATTTGCCACCACATTACACTGCTTTGCTGGACAACTCAGAGCATGGGCAGGTGGACTGGAAACCAAAGACTATCTCACTCTTGATCCATGAGTACAGATATATTGTCTTTCCTCTGTGATCTAGAAGTTTTACTGACCAAAGTACAAATGATAGGGAGTCAAATATCAGAGTGGATGGGATAGCAGTCACTGGCCTGTCCTCTGTATCCCATCTCAGCTTGGAAAGGCCTCAAGTTAGAGAACACCCCCCAAAATTGGCCAGGTTACAGGGAGCTTGCTTGGGGTGTTGTTCAACTGACTCCTTGACTTCAATGGCCCCCTGCCTCTCTGTCCCCCTCCCTCTAAATGGGATGGGCAACAGGAGTGGAGTGTAGCACTAATTTCTAAGATTAGGCTGCCCAGTACTAGACTACCTCCTCTTCCTCTTCAACATCCATATCATCACTATCAAGTTTTCTCTGTGCCAAAATTGAGCTAAAGTGCTTTTCATTTATTAGCTCATTTGATATTCTCAGGTAGCTCTGCTCTCCTTGTTTCACAGATAAAGAAACTAGAGTCTCAAGAACTGTCAGTAATTTGCTTAGAGTCACTCGTCTTGAGGGTAGACAGATCTGAGATGTCAAACCCACAGCGATTGATTCCCAAGTGCATGGTCTCCATGTACAGAAGGGAAGTCAACACAGCAGGGCTTTCTCTCCCTCCATTACTCATGGTTTCTGAAGCTACCTTGGATCACTGTTTTAAAAAGGTCAGCAGTAGCAACTGTGAATGATGAAGTGACAAGGCAAAGATAATGTCCCCAGCCTGTCTTTAGCCTTTAGCTTTCCAGAGGCTTTTTGGCAGGATTTCTAAGAATAGGAAATGTGATGGTGTGTACCTGAATGAGAGTCCGAGCCTACTGACTCCCTGACAGTTGGCATCCTGGGCTTTATGCCCACACATTCTTTATCTTTATGTGTCAGGGAACACAATTCTACTGGACAAGCAACAGAGGGCAGTGAAAATGTTTTGGACCAAGTATGATATGTGCTTAGAAATGCATAGAAGTGCATAATTTTTTAAAAATCTCTTCACATACAGTGATTGCATTACCAATCAGTTTGCACAACCTATGCATATTTTTCCTCCCACACCCCCAAGATAGCTGATGATGACACATGTAGAACCACTGAGAGGTGCAGCATTTTCTTTGTGATAAATGACTTAACTGTCAGCAGGATAACTGCAGACTGCAAACTCACCATGGATTATTTTCTTTACATTTGTGTTGGTTTGTTTATTTTTCCTTTGGATAAAAATCTTTTTTTTTTTATGAGGGTAAGATAAAATTGCTGGGGAATGATTGGATGATTTTCATCTCTAATATGAAATAACAGTCTGCCCCACAGTAATCCTACCACCATTCTTTGTCAGTTCTAAGTTTGAAAACTGTACTGTATCTTTCCTCTGTGTACAAAGAACACTCAGAAAATGGTCACACGGGGGAAGGTTGTTTCTATCAGAATTGGAAGGCTCCTTAAAAGAGCTTGCATGTAGGCCTTTTTTTAATTTTTATTTATTTATGATAGTCACAGAGAGATAGAGAGAGAGGCAGAGACACAGGCAGAGGGAGAAGCAGGCTCCATGCACCGGGAGCCCGACGTGGGATTCGATCCCGGGTCTCCAGGATCGTGCCCTGGGCCAAAGGCAGGCGCCAAACCGCTGCGCCACCCAGGGATCCCGCATGTAGGTCATTTTGAGATGCACACTTGGTTCTCTTGGATGGTCTACTTTATGTCTATGGATCTGTTCCATCAGCTGCAAAGTGATGTAGTTGAATGAGAGAATTTTAAAGGTTTCCTTGAGTGATGCAACTCTGCCTAAAGTCCAAGGTTGGTACATTTAAGCATTGCAGGGAGTGCTATATAAGCTAGGACAACACTTCTTTGATAGAGTGATGTGTCATAAAGTCATGATTCTGTGCCAACTCAACACCCGAATGACAGCTTGATTGTCATTTCAACAGGAATATCAGTTTGTGGAGGCCGAGAAAATTAAGGCCATTCCACCTCAAGGTCAGCGTTAGCACAAGTACAGCCGTCTCAGGCCCCTGTGAATAAGCTTAATGCCGGTGGCAGGAAGCCCCATATCAGAATGAGAACAGAGTTTAAAGCCCTTGAAAGCCCCATATCAGAATGAGAACAGAGCTTAAGAAATTCCTCCACCCCTTCTGGAGGTCCCCTAGACCAGCCCATAAAAACCCAGCTGGAACCTACCTCGGGGTCCAAGTCCCTGCTCCCCTGTGTCGGGTATACTTGGACCCAAGCCCGAGCTTGTTAATAAACCATCGTGTGTTTGCATCGGTGTCGGCTTCTTGGTGGTTTCTCGGATTCGCAATCTTGGGCACATTTGGGGGCTCCTCCAGGATCTGAGAGACCCCCCAGGACCCCATTCGGAGGATTTCACGCCTGGTGAGCACTCAACTTTTTTCACCTTTTGTGTGCATATTCTCTGAGAGCTCTATACTGTATTTTTACCTGTAGCAATTCCAATCTGTATTAGGTCGGCATTGGCTTAGGCGGCCGCGCTGGCGGGCAGTGACCGGGGGTCTTGAGGAGACATCCCTTGCCCCGGCCTGGAGGACAGGGTCTTCCTCTGTAAGGAGGGCCAACTGCCAGCCCTTCGGGTTACTTTGTGTCTTGTCTCCGCGGGCGCACTGGAACGTTTGTTATTGTGTCCTTGTTAATCGTCTTTACTGTCTGTGCCTTGGTGTGGACTGGGGACACACGGGGGCAGGCACAAACCACTCCCCTGTCTTTTATGCTCTCCCACTTCTTGGACGTTAGGGAAAGAGCTCATAATCTAAGTACAGACATAGGGAAAGGGAAGTTTCAAATTTACTGCTTGTCAGAATGGCCAGCCCTTGATGTGGGATGGCCCCAAGAAGGAACTTCCCACCTACCTATTATCTTACAAGTTAAGGCCGTGATCTTCAGGGACAAACCGGACGGCCACCCTGACCAGGTGCCCAACATCCTGGCCTGGCAGGACATGATCGAGAATCCCCCTCCTTGGCTAAAACCATTTTTACCCCCCTCTGCATGACTGTCAAGAAATTTTGGCACAGGCGCCTGGAATCAGAGCTGATCCGATCAGTACACTGAATCAGTGGCTGATCAGAGCCACTGCCGACCCGGACGCCACCTGGTCCACGGAGGGCAGCAGTTTTGTCGGAGGAGTCAGATCCGCGGGGGCAGCCGTGACCACGGAGACGGAGACCGTCCGGCAGGGCCACTGGCAGCCGCAGCGTCGGCTCAACGGGCAGAACCGACCGCACTGGCCAAGGCGCTGACCATGGGGAAGGTAAACGAATCAACATCTACACGACAGCGGGGCCGCCCTCGCCACCGCTCGTGCCCACGGAGCCCTTCACAGGGAGAGGGGGCTCCTGACCGCAGAGGGAAGGACTGTTCAAAACCAGACGGAGATGCTTGAGCTCCCGAGGGCCTCTGGCTGCCCAAGGACCTGGCCGTCATCCTTGCCGGGGCACCAGAGAGCAGACACGCCAGTAGCGGGGGAACCGGCTTGCGGACTCAGAAGCTAAGGAGGCGGCCCCTCTGGTGACCCAGGTCTTAGCAACCACCGACCCGGTCCGGGGGCACCGACCCTGCCCGACACCCCCAACTATACTGATGCTGACTTACACTGGATCAACGCTTGCCTGTGACCCAGTGCTTGCGTGGCTGGGGGAGGGCCGCAGACTCCAGCATCATCCTGCCAGAGGAACTAGGACGGCGAGTCCTATCCAGAGTGCATCGGGGTACTCACATGGGGACAAGGAAGATGGGAGACCTCACCCGACATGCAAAGATCACTATTAAAGACACTCGAGCAAAGATGGAACAGACTGTGGTGAGCTGCCACGCATGCCAGTTAACTAATGCCACCACCCATGGATCTAACCTGGGTACCCCGCTCCGAGGGGACCGCCCAAGACCCTACTGGGAAGTGGACTTCACTGAGGTAAGACCTGGAAAATACGGATACAGGTATTTACTAGTGTTTGTAGATACTTTTTCAGGATGGACAGAGGCATTTCCCACCAAACATGAAACGGCACAGACCGTAACCAAGAAATTGCTGGAAGACATCTTACCGAGGTATGGTTTTCCTGTTAGAATTGGGTCAGACAACAGACCAGGATTCGTCTCTAAGCTAACACAGGGAGTGGCACTAGTGCTTGGGGCAGATTGGAAATGACATGGTGCATATAGGCCCCAGAGCCCAGGACAGGTAGAGAGGATGAACAGAACATTAAAGGAGACCTTAACTAAATTAGCCCTGGAGACTGGCGGGGACTGGGTGACTCGCCTCCCCTTCACCCTATATAGGGTGAGGAACTCCCCATATAAGATGGGACTGACTCCCTATGAGATCATGTTCGGTCTTCTTCTACCTGTTATCCCCAATTTGAAACCTGAGGTGCTTGCTGAGTTTGATGACCACCAACTTCTTTTCTCCCTCCAAATGTTACAACAAACCCATGAGCAGGTGTGGCCTAAGCTTAGGGCCTTCTGTGAGACTGGGCCACCCCCGGATCCCCATCGATATCGGCCAGGTGACTGGGTATATGTGCGGAGATAGCAACACCAGATACTTCAACCTCGCTGGAAGGGACCCTACCTTGTGATCCTGACCACTCCCACCACTCTCAAGGTCGACAGGATTACTCCCTGGGTCCACTACACGTTCTCAAGGACTTTGTTCCAGAATGGAAAGGCCGACCAGACAAGGACAATCCCCTAAAGCTAAGACTGCACCATTCTCACTTCCCACCTCCAAGACTCCCTAGTCCGAGGTTGTCTTTCAAATTAGAAGGGGATTAGACTTAGTCTTCTTACAACAAAGGGTGGGGTGGGGGTGGGGGGCTATGTGCTGCCTTAACTGTAAATAAGAGCGAGAACAGCAACAAGGTTGGTGAGAATCCTGGTTTAATCATTCCCCCTGGCTCACTCTGAGAGCAACCTGGACCCATGATTGGGTCCTTCCTTAGGTTCCTCTGAGAGGGGGAAATGTGGAGGCTGAGAAAATTAAGGCCATTTCACCTCAAGGTCAGCGTTAACACAAGTACAGCCGTCTCAGGCCCCTGTGAATAAGAGTTTAATGCCTGTGGCAGGAAGCCCCATATCAGAATGAGAACAGAGCTTAAGAAATTCCTCCACTCCTTCTGGAAATCCCCTAGACCAGCCCATAAAAACCCAGCTGGAACCTACCTTGGGGTCCAAGTCCCTGCTCCGCTGTGTCGGGTATACTTGGACCCAAGCTCAAGATTGTTAATAAACCTTCGTGTGCTTGCATCGGTGTCAGCTCCTTGGTGGTTTCTTGGATTTGCAATCTTGGGTACAACAAGTTGGTTTCATTAGATGTGCTACAGCTTTTACGCTATCCTCAGAGGGAGAAAGAACCACATTTATCTTTATATTCCAGAGACTATTAAAATGCTTGGCACATAATAAGTGCTCAATACACACTCACTGAGTGAAACCTTGTCATTACCTGGCACATAGTAGGTGCTTTATAAAAATTCAAGTGTTTCAAATAAAATGGAATAGGTAGAGAAATGGATGGATGGCCAGAAATGACCTCCATTCTGGATATTGGGCTCAGAACAGAAATGACATTTACAGATACTATATTCCTTGATTTATTGAAATCTTCTTTGCTTTATTTGTAGTTTAGATTTCTTGGTGTTTTTTGAATGTCGAGATCAGTATGCTCTAGTCTCCTCCATGCTGCTCTCCATTATCAGTGCACCAGGCTCTCTGCAGCTGCAATGTTCAGTCCTGCATTGATATTTCCTCTTTGAAGACTGCAAGTCCCTCCTTCTGATGCTTTCTTAATTGCTTTCTCCTTAGGTCAGTGCATCTGTGAGACACCCGTTTGCCTGCATGAGTTCATATCATCTTCAGACATCGTGGTTGGCTTTCCAAAGCCACAATTGCAGCAGTGTTTGAGTAGGTGAGTGTGCGAGCTTGGATGGAGTTTCTCTTCACCCTTGATGATGTTGCTTCATCCTTGGGATGGAGAAGAGGCAGGAGAAAATATGTCTGTTTGAAAGGATCATGCTATGGATGACCGCTGTGAGGCTAAGGCCAGATGCATTGTTCAACCAATAGCATTTCCAGCATCCTGGTATTTGAAAGCTTGTGAGCAGCACCTAGAAACAAAGGGGTGACATTAAAAGATCAGACCAACCATCAGAGGTTGTTTCTAGCTTTCCTGTACCCTTTAGAAGAGGAAAGCAAGAAGCTAAACTAATGATAAATAATAAGACAACAGGTGGAAAAAAACCAACAAGCCAACCTCTTAGGTCCTTCTTAGTTAGCTTCTGTGTTGCAAAACAAATGAAAATAAAAAACTTCTAGTACCACAAACTGACATAAATTTGACAAATGAGATTAAGGCTAACCTATAACAGTTGAGCCTTATGGATTTATGGGGGATTAATAGGGTATTGGTATTTATGTGTCCTTTTACCCAGGGGGAAGTAGCACATTGTCTACCACCAAACTGATGTGATGAAATCAATCAACATGCTTTTATGCTATTTAAGAATGTGTCATTTAAAATTAATCACAATTGAAGCAGACATAAATATGTGTTAAAAATTATACTAGAAGAGCAATTACCAAATAAATGCCACTTAATCAGAGTGCCATGGTTTCAATGTAAACAATTTTACAAACTTATTACATGAAGACAAAATCCTATGTTTTGTTCTTGCTGGTACAAGTCATGAAACTCTCTTAATGCTTTTCCTATAAAATTTGGGGGAATGTATTTCTTGGAAATGAAAGTAACTTGTTCACAAAAACTTTCCAAATATGTCAGTGTATCAATTTGCAAGGATAAAAAATGTTCACCTCTTTGTAACCAACTATTATAGTCATCAAATATAATCATGCTGACTGTGGTTGCCTCTGCATTTTTTAGTGTGTGTGTCACTGTAACTACAAGGGTAAGTGGTCTCTTGGCTAAAAAATTAGTATGCATTTCTAGAACATGCAATATTTATAATTCATCTACATATTTACTTCATATTGAGATGTCAACATGCGGTTAATATTGTTGCATTTATTATGAATTCAAAATTGTAACTGATGTTTTTAAAATTCCAAAGCTCTGGCCTCCTAGGTTTTTCATGAGAGGAGCACTGACCCCATTTCTCTCCTCTACCCATAGAGGTAGCTGACTTTTAAAGGTTAGCATGTTTTCCCACACCTGGTATACTCAGTCTGGATCAGTTGCCCCTACTAACCTGGCAATTCTGCTACTGAGGTCAAGGTCATAGGATCCCATGGACTCATGTAATGACAGAGTAAAAGTCCTAGTGACCAGCAACAATATCCCTGCTCCTGCTTGTGGAAGTGTGTCCTTGTTCACAACAACTGGGGGAGCCTGAGTGGGTAGGTGGTTATAAACACTGCTCCTGGAGGACCAATGCAATTGGCCCATTCTATTGCTGAGGGTGGGGAATGTTGCTTCCATCTTTATATATGCAGTACATTTGTTTTCTGTAAGGATTGTCAGAAGCATTTGTCTGTAATTTATTTGAGTGAATAAGAAGGTGAGACATTAGAAGCACAAATGCAGTTGTCACTTTGGCAAGTTGTAGTGTTGGCACAAAATGAACAAACCTTTTAGAATCTCTAAAAGTAAGAAAGTTTTATTGGAGCCCAAGTGAGGGCCCAAGCGAGGACAGCTGCCCAGGAAACACACTCTTCACAGGGAAGGCAGCACTCTGGAGAATGAACAGTTTTAAAGGGTCATATATTTTTTTACATCTTGTAAAAGCTCAAAAGATTATAGATTAGCATATAGGCAGGACTCATAAGTTTTAAAGTCAAGGAATGCAGGGAGTAGGAGTATTGATAAATATCTTAAGATGGGATAGTTTTCCTGTAGGCTACTCATTCACAAAGCAGGTGTACAATGCACACATGGCGGTTCACAAATCAGGCTTTTGGTTTAAACAAAGTTTCTGCATAGTCATACTGACTTCGAAAGAGATCTAAAATGGCTTCTCTTATATCTCAGGTCTTTAGAAAGTATTTTGTCTCATCATTAGCTACCACTGTGTTGTGGCCATCATCTGGGATTTCTCCACATAGGAACAGTGCAGGGGATGCCAGGAAGTCTGTCTTGGAGCTCAGACTACTCCACCTCATTAACCAGAAGGCCTTGCCCTGATATACTCTGAGCCATGTAGAATGAGAAGTGGTGTCAGAATGCATAAATCATTAACAAAGGCAATGAAAAATCATGCAATTGTTTTCTGGCGATAAAAGAGGCCAACTCCCTTAAGCCCACTTAGAAAACATGGGAGGGATTCACTGCTTAAAGACAAGATGAACTTCATAATTCTCCAGGTGAGTTCTTCATGTATGATGACACATGAGTATGCAGAAGAAATGTGTCCCTCTGAAGAGTTCTATGTGGAAGGTTGTTTGGGATTCTGGTGGCCTAAAAATGGAATGAGGGGCACCTGGCTGCCTTGTTCTGAAGAGCATGCGACTCTTGATCTCAGGGTCATGAATTCAAGCCCCATGTTGGGGGTAGAGATTACAGAAACAAAGTTTTAAAAAAATGGAATAAAATTATTTTCAAAGGCAGGCTTTATCACAGTCATACCACCATTATAGTGTAGATGTACCTAAAATTGTTTGTTGTGTTTATGCCTTTATGTGCTTATGTTCAGATTTAATGTTTAATCACTCATCACTGATTGTTGAGACTTTACTAATCCAGTGCTTCTTAAAGTGGTGAGGAACCAGTTTTTAAAACTATCTAATCTATCATGTGTTTATTTTTTTAAGTTTTATTTATTTATTCATGATAGACACACAGAGAGAGAGAGAGAGAGAGAGAGAGAGAGAGAGACAGAGAGACAGAGAGACAGAGAGACAGAGAGAGGCAGAGACACAGGCAGAGGGAGAAGCAGACTCCATGCAGGGAGTCCGACGTGGGACTCCATCCCTGGTCTCCAAGATCCGTGCCCTGGGCCAAAGGCAGGTGCTAAACCACTGCGCCACCCAGGAATCCCTCTATCATGTGTTTAAAAACAAAATTCAACTTAGTACTTTTGAAGATCAAATTGGCCTTATTAAGCAATTCATGAATTGGGCAGCACCTCATCTAGCAAGTAGAGGGAGACTCCAAGGATCTGTACAAAGTGGAATGTTTTTATAGGCTGGGAGGTAGGGCAGGAAAGTGATTAGCAAAAAAAAAAAAAAAAAAAAAAAGAAGGGATTGTTTCAAGGGAGACTTCTTTTTTGGGAGGAAGGGATGGCAGGATTTTTATCATGCAGATGACCTCACTGGTGCTGATCAGGAAATTTCAGAAAGACTTTTGAAAAGTCACGTTCCTGGTATAGGTTGAAACTGTAAATAAGTCTTGATTTGTTCCCGTGGGCAGCAAATGACTCCATTTTGGGCTTTTTTTTTTCTTTTTAAACATGTGTATCAATGTGTGGTCATACTGCATGCAACTAGGGTTCCACTTTCAGCACATGGTATTCTCCATAAGTTCACAGCATCTTCACTGTTCATTTTCATTTCAATGGAGTCCACTGATAATGCACTGGGATATTGTAACAAGGTCAAATTGCATTAAAAATTTTTAAGTGTATTTGCTCTCAGTTGTTTACCTGGCTGTAAACCAGTGGCGGGCAATTAACATCTTGGCAGTGGTCAGGCACCAACCATAATCTGAGCAGCACTGGCCAACTTGACACCTACTTGATGTCCTTGAAGCATTGGGGAAAAGTATTGGGGGAATCCCCGAATGTTACTGGTCAAGGGATGCCACATTTAAAGTGCTGCTTTATGAAGGTTTATTCAGTTGGCATTCAGTACTGAGTAGCGATTGAGTTTAAGGAAGTAGGCAGTTCTCCAATCTGTTGAGCATTTATAAAGAGTTAATAGAACAATCTGTCATGGGGAACAAGGATCCACTCTCTTCTGTGTGCCATCTATTCCAGGTGTTTTGTTTGTAGACAGGACAGTGCCAGGACTTTGGGAATTATAAACCCAATGGCTTCTAGAGATTTCTCATGAATCACAGATGGGTGTGGGGTAGGGTAGCAGGGTGTGATGGAGCCTGTGGTGAACTAGAGAACAGTGCCCTTTGAGGAAGGTAACACTTAATCAATTCTAGATGAATCTTCTGATTTTCAAACAACATAAAACAAACAGTGCTCCACTATTACTAGCTATCTACTAATTTAAATCATTCAGTACATGAGTCTGAAATAGAAATGGAAGTATATATTGGAGGGGCCAGGCACAATCCAGGGAATGTGAACTGCTGTCTTTGAGTGGTGAATGCCTTTGGTGGTAGCTGGCAGGTAACATCAGTCTGGAGCAATTGGGGTGTGAAGATTGGCCCCTCACACCAGTGGGAGCCTGTACCAAGCACTAGTACCCAAAGGTTACAGATGGAGCAGAGTCCAAAAAGATCAGGCTGAGCTCCTGATCTTTCTTAGTCTGGGATCCTCCAGGAGCGAATGCTGTGAGAGTTAAGTTGTTCATCTGGGCTGTGGAAGAAATATGGCGGGGGAGTAAGGAAGTGACCCAGGCAAAAAACAAAGTCCACCTGTCAAAGGAGTATCATGAAGCTGGTTATGACTGAGCTGGAGCTCAAGTCCTCTGGGAAACTCTGGGAGCTCTTCTATAGAACTTGCCCCTCAGATTTACCCCACGTGAGGGGCAAGGGAGCTGGGGGATCTAAATACCCAATGACTGGAAAGTGTTAGGCAATGCAAGGAATATAGGTCCTGGCAGATGGCTGGAAGTCTGGGACATGTTTTGGAGGGTAAGGCAAGGGGACAGGGAAACCACCAATAGCATCAGCTGCCAGATAGATCCAGACTCTGGCACATGTGAGCTATGTGTGACAAGGGCAGCTCCCCTAAAGTCTAGGTTTGGGATTTCCTCAAGCTATGGGTGCCCCTATAGCATACGACACATGCCTTGTCCACACACTTCTTTTGCAGATGAGGCAATTCAGGCATCTAGAGTTTAGGGGACCTGCCCTTGTCACACACAGCTCACATGTGCCAGAGTCTGGATCTGTACTCATGTCTTCTATTTTCAGAGGCTACTTCCCAACAACCGTGCTGCCATGCTGCAAGCTGCTCGCAGCCCAGCTGACAAGGAGAGAAATTGCAAATATGATTTTATTGGCTACAAGTCACAAAGGTCTCCTGGCAACAGAGACCCATTGAAGTCACTGCAATTCCCTCATTTAATATCAGCGAGAACACCACATTTGCAGACATATCCTCAGCAGGCAATTTGCCCAGAAAATAGGGAGCAGATTTCTGGATCTGAGAGTGAACGGGAATGGGAAAGAACTGCTTTTATTTGGAAGGTGAGAGGCTTGGGAAATGACCCAGAGCCGTGTGAAACAGAACACCTTCTAACACTGTGGCTTTTGTTAAATTGGCATTCCAGGATGGAAGGCCGAGAGGGGCAGACTGAGGCCCTGGTTATGATTTCTTTTCCCCCTTCACTTGAAGAATGGTCCAGCCATAATTGTCTGGGTGCCTCATCATGTAGAGGAACTCAGGCAGCATTTAAATGAAAAAATTGGATAAACTTAAACAGGAATTGATTCTCAGCTTGGGATAATGGAACAGTCTCCTTGACATCTGTGTTGTACTGTGAAGATATGTGCACATCTTTGCCATCAAAATTCTAAAGGATGAATTTCAAGAAGAGGAAACACAAGGGATATAGTGTTATCCTATGTCCCAAAGATGCCATAAGAAATGAGGGGATTCCCTTCTGGGTAGCAAGTTCCAGCGAACATCAGGTTGTCCACTAACTCCTGAAATCTGTCCTTCACAAACTTCCCCAGACTTTGAATCCCAAACCTCAGAGTTTCAGACTCTGTTTCTTTTTCTGTTCACCTACCGGCCTCTGTTCTTCATCTCCAGCTTCGTGCCTAAGTGATATTATGGCCAGGAAACTTGGAAGGCTCCTTTTCATTTCTTGCCACATGCTGGTAAAATGTTTGTCCTGGATCACACAATAGTTAAAGAGTTAATTCCCCCCAAAATGAGTTTCTCTCGACTTTTGTGTGAGGAAAGAATCCCTATGTGTGCTGGTCACCATTTCACAACTAACCCAGCCTCACAATTAGTGAGTGTGCCCAGAGAATGACAATGCATTCTTGACATTGGAACACAAATGTTCACCACCTACTCTGAGCATGCAGGATTTTGATGCAGTTCCCTTCTACTGAACAACAGTGTTCCCCAAGGATGGCTGTTTTCATACCCCAAGTCAGAACCTGAATAAAGGGAAATGCAGCTCAGCATCATGCTCCAAAACCTTTGAACTTCACTGATGCGTAGCTCCTGGGATATGCCCTTATCAGTTTGTATGGACACAACATGGTGGTGTTTTGGATGGGAGTATTTTCAGATTCAGTTAATTTACCAATACCAGTTGACACTACACAGAGGTCGTATCAGAGCAATTTGTTCTAAATTCATTATCATTAACAGGCAAGGCAGCTGTAGGAAATTATACAACTGCAAAGCATTTCAAAAAATGTTCTGATGTTGATATCTGGACTGTTTGATCCAGAAACAAAGGGAAATCATGAACTTGCTGGCTACAGTCTTACTAACAAAGATTTTTGTTTTTCTTAATAATCATTCTTAGTCCAAGTTATTTTTATTCCAGTGACACTGGTGCTCGCCAGTGATTTGGGGTTGATAATAAGAACCATGTTCATGGGTTGGAAGTACACGGCCAGGATTAGTAAGGATTGCATAACTTCATCCCTTCATGTTTGGAATGACCTCTGAAAATAAGAGTGAGCCAAAATCCAGGATGGAGTAATAAAGGAAAAAAAGAAATCTTCTCATCTATAGAATGGGGTGAATAAGCAGTAAAATATGAATGCGTGAAATGAATTGGGACTGTATAATTCCAAAAAACAAACACTACATGATCTTTGATGTAAAACAATTACCAGGAACTCTGTGGTAAGCTCAGTCTATTTGGCAATTAACTGAAATGACCTTTCTGAAGGAATGTGAGTTTTGCGGGGTTCAGAACTCAGTCCAACTTTATGGGTTTTGAAGTTTTGAACCAACCTTAAATCTCATATGGTGCCAGTTTTGGATCTGAATATTTCAAAAATTTTTGAGCACAAGACAGTGGGTTTCTGGGAAAGGCAGCGAGGGGAGATCAGATAAGCATGGCTGGACCACCAGGACCTTGAACTTCTGGAGGACCCACCTCTCACTTGTCCTCTCTACCTGCTCTCCAAATATTTGCCAGACCCCAAATTCCAGCATGCCAGGTTTGCTCTGATTTGGAACTCCTGCTCATCTTACCTCCACTTTTTGACTGTAAGGAGCCCAGAATCCTGCAAGGCTCTGTTAACTGCCTAAGTCTTAGAGCACTGCTTATGCCAGACTTAGGAGATCTAAAAGCCACTCCTTGGAACTCCTGAAATTCCCTTTGGTCATTATCCCTCCATGTTAAAAGACTCTTGAAAGAATAGACATAGCTCAAATAGACATGGGGGCAGGGAAGATTATCTGGCTAGGTAAATACATAGAACAGATCCATGTCACCATTGAGGAGTAAACTACACCTGGAAATTCAGAGGGGCTGGGGGACTAAGGGCTGGGGAAATTGGGGAGAAGTGAGCTCATTTTGGCAGGAGAAGGAGGAGAGAAGGAGAAGCATGGAAGAAACTGGAAAAACTGTGGTGGGAGGGATGCCACCAATGGCAGCCTGGGGAAGCTGGGGATAGTTGCAGGGCAACCACAACTGGGAATTTAGGGACTGGTTCAGAGCCAGCTAAGCAGGATGTTGCTAAGACTAATGTGTGTTAATCCAAGAATATTCCTATTTCATCTCCTATGATATTTTTAAATGGGTTTAGCAGTTGGTCTTTTATCTACTTGGATCCTTCTAGAAAGTCACTTTGCTATTTCTTACATTTCCAACTTGAAGAATTAAAGTCCCTGTTTATAAGAATTGCATTCTGTTTACTTGGATGTTCACTAGGCCTGTCCCTAAGACATATGGGGCCAAGAGGGAGGGAGGTCACATGGAAGCTCACAGCCCATGGACGCAGTGTTTGGAAGTTACAAATCAAGCTCACCAGCTATAAAATAAAATTTGTATTCTTCCACATTGACAAATCAACCTTCATAATGATAAAATAGAAAAATATGCATGAACTATGGTTTTCATGTGACAGAAAGAAAATATCAAAGATGGTTGAATTTAATTAAGAAGTGATATTTGGATGGGGAATGAAGAGTGAAGTTGGTGTGTCATGTTCAAATATTATAATGTTGTCACGCATGAGATGCTATTGTCATTGTTAAAATATGTTAATGTTACCATTTGGATTGCTATCACTTACAGCAAAATGCTCACTTCTTTTAGCACAGTATCTAGATCCATGCAGGGAAGGTATATGGTTTTCAGATTCTTCTGACAAATTTTTCAGTGCCAGGATATTCTAAAGAAAACCAAAAAAAAGCTGTCTGTTGTTCAGCTTATTGGAATCTATCTTTAAGCTGCACTAGACTGTCCATCAAAAACTCTCTGTAGAAAACTATTTTGAAATTTTTTACTTAAATCTTCTCCTCGTGTTTGCAAATATTTTGTTTCCTTATTTTAATTTTTATTTTTTTTTCTAGGTTACTTTGCTGCATAGTTCACATGCACTTTGATTTTTATCTAAAATTTAAAAAATCCTTTTAAGTAAAATAGCCAAACTTGGATCTGTTTTTGTAAGCTATTACTAACATTAATAGTAACCACGGTTCATACCAAAAAATTCTGGATAGTGGAAATTCAAAATTAATGTCATTTTCTTCCAAAGACCATGCTTCACTCTTTATTTGGGCATCTTCTGCTTTTCACTTAGCTTTTCTGATGCATTTTGTGACTTGTCTAAATTAAATCTGATTTCTTTATCTGTGTTCAGTCAGCATACTCCTTGTGTAACCAAGAAGAGTCATAAAGTCAAAATTGATAGTGTTTCACCAAGATGTTCTATTTTGGGGCAAGTCCAGAAAATGTCATATACAATTTTGAATCATTCCAAAGAATGTCATTGCTATTGGCCCAGCTGAGACCATGTCTCAAAGTAACAAATTCAAAACATGTGCCACGCATGGCACAGGGAACTCTTCTGGTTTTCAGCCAAATTTGTGGCCTTACATCTTTTACTTTACCAACCATGTCAGCACCATTATCATAGATTTGTCCTCCACAATCTTTCAAATTGTTTGAATAAAGCTGACATTTAAAATTTAATTTTATAAAAATGTAGCCAAATCTTTTGAATATACTTTTTAATAAAATACAACTAGTCACAATTCCAGCATCCAATATGATGATCACCTAATGGCTTTTTTGTATGTATAACTTTAAATGTCTAGATTTAAAAATTTTTTTTAACACTACAAAATATTCCTCAGTGCCACATGGACTATTGTGATAACTGTCCAATTCACATGCACCTCTGCAGCCAGCAGTTGGGAAGCAAGAGGCAAAGAAACAGATGCTCGTACCCTTGTATTCCTTCTGTCAGAAGAATGATTCCACAGATTAATTGATTGTTTTTTTTTCCCCTCCAGCCAAGTGCTTCTGCTACTCAAATTCTCTCCACTCTAAAGCAGTGTGTGTTTCTGACTCTGGCAGCCACAGAATCCAAAAACCTGTGTGGCATTGGGGGCAGCCACCTTTTGTTTCAAGTACATAGGGGAAAAGAGGTGAGGTCATCTGGTTGTTCAATCTGGCTCCAATCCGATTGCCAGAATTGTTTTGCCTGGACCAGCTGGCTGGACTGATGACCCATGGCTTTTCCTGTTAATTTGCAAATTGAGTCCAAGATGGTAACCCTCTCAGAAGGCAGGCCTCATGTTCTCTCATAATCCATGTGTTGAAATCAGGTGTTCATTATTTTTCTTCTTTGCTTCCTTCTGCTCTTTCTTCCTTCTCCTCTTCTCTATCTACCTTCCTTCCTTCCTTCCTTCCTTCCTTCCTTCCTTCCTTCCTTCCTTCCTTCTTCTTCCTCTTTTTTTTTTTTTTTAAGAGATAGGTGAGGAAGGGCAGAAGGAGAGAGAGAATTTTAAGCAGGCTCCATGCCCAGTGTGGTGCTTGATGCAGGGTCAAGAGTGAGACCCTTAACTGACTGAGCCATCTAGGTGTCTTTTCTTTTCTTTTCTTTTCTTTTCTTTTCGTTTCTTTTTTTTTCTTTCTTTCTTTCTTTTGCTTTCTCTTTCTTTCTTTCTTTCTTTCTTTCTTCTTTCTTTCTTTCTTTCTTTCTTTCTTTCTTTCTTTCTTTCTTTCTTTCTTTCTTCTTTCTTTCTTTCTTTCCCTTGTATTTATAGAGAACAGTGCCTGATACATACTAGGTACTAAATAAATATTTATTGAGTAGACAATAATAAGATTAATTTCACTTCTAGATTTTCTTTTTCTGGAAGTATTCTGTAGCTGTTGTTAGAATGTACTAAGCACCTGACAGTGTAGTAAATCATAAAATCAGCAATAATGGAAGACAAATATATTTCATTTATAGAGTGATCATGTATAGGTAAATTATGGCCTAAATCAGTATCCTCCATTGGATTGTAAAAGGTAAAAATGCCTACCATGGACAATGGCTGTTGATTATGTTGTGTACATACGTGGATTCAGATTTAAATTCTCTCATCTTCTTTTATATTGCCATGTCTGACTGTCTCCATGGATTTTTAGCTGCTATTTATGGCTGCAGTGAGGAGGGCAACAACAGACTCTTATGAAACTAAGGGAAACACAGTGAAACACAATGATAAGGAGAGAAGACAAGAGAAAGACCAGAGATTCATGATAGGTACTAAAGCAAAACTTTGTTGACTCAGCTAAGATGAAGATGTCTCACAGTATCTCAATATGGTGCTATAGAACATTGGGGAAAAAAGCTAAGCAAAAGAGCATTTGGGTAATGGTGATCTTTGCTGCTGCTTTTGAAAGCTGTTCCTGTCAAACAATCTTGCTTAAGACCTTGCTAAAGGATGAACAAAAATGTGTGTTTCTGTTTCAAAAAATGTTTGAACAGCAGCAGCAGTAGCAAAAACAGCAACAAAAACAAAATTTAGCTGGGCATGTGTAGAGCTTTGCTAAGGGCTTTGCTTTTTACCACTGCAGGGCCCCACTGATTTGCTGATTAGCATTTGACTGACATCTGCATAAATTCCTTCCTGTTTCCAAGATACTAATAAAAAAATGGCAATAGAACTGTAAGGAGTAGACAAGAAAAAAATTACTTGTTGCAAAGCCATTAAATCACTTACAAAAGTTGCAAAAATTTTCCTCTACTAGATTTTTTCTAATACCAAAGAAACTGCATGACTGTTTCTCAGTGGGGTCATTGCTTTCACACTTCTGGTGGCTTATTGGACTGGGATAGAACATGGTCAAAAGTCAAGGTCACAGTGTTGACCCCTGAGACTACTGGTTAGTGAGCAGTGCTATATGACTAGGTCAGTTGAATAGCCAACAACAACAAAATCAGGTCAATCCCAAGACCATGAAACTAGTCAAGTTTCTCAGTGAAATTTTCAAGTGGAATTCTTGTAGGATAGGTATACAAATCATGAATTTACAACACAATGGATTTTCACAAATTGAATACTACTGTATAACCTGCACCCAAATTAAGAAACAGAACATTACCAGCCCTCAGTAGAACTTTTGTCCTTATTACCTTCTAGGCAGAGTCCTTCAAAGAACAACAACTATCCTGGCTGCAATGCCATGGATTTCTTTTGCTATTTACATATCACATAGCCTGCAATATGCTTTGTTTTATTCACTTCCCTCTATGTAGTTGTCCATTAGCGCTCATGCCCACCCAGTATTCAGTTCTATTCAGTTCCACAGCGTATTTATTTGTTTATAGTTGATCCATATTGGTTATTTTCTATCTTGGGGCTATCTCAAATAATACTGAAATAAACTTATACATGTCTTTTTAAAAATATATGTACATTTTTGTTTCCTAAATGCCTAAGAGTGGAATTGCTGAGTCATAGGGATGCATATGTTTTGTTTTAACATCGGCAAACAGCTTTTTGAATTGTTTTGGATCAATTTTACTCCCATAGTTTGGCAAACTGGTAAGTCATGAACAATGCAAAAGAAAATTTTATCTCAGTTGAGCTCTGGTGATATGATCACATTTTACAAAGAAGTGAAAGCCAATGGAGGTAATTATTTCAAAGAAACAGGCATGGCTGTGTGTTGTGTTTACATCAGTATTGCTCATCCAAATTCCATTTATGGGCTCTCTGAGCCATGAAGCCTATTTTATATTTTGAGACGTAATTGATTGATTTTACATTCATTCTAAATCCAGCATATGATATATAGTGGGTAAAAATACTAGTGCGTTTAATTGGAAAAGTAGACCTATTTGTTATGTCCCTGTTTATTTTTAACTAAACTAGCAAATACACAGGAAGATAAAGACCTGATTATTCACATTCTAAAGGTTATCAGTCATGATGTGAATATCAAAACTGCGTGTGTGTAGGGCAGGCACATCTTGGGGGATTATACCATTTAATATAAATAACCTTGAGAAATAGCTGCAGGTAAGAGAAATAAACATTTTAACTATTCTTTAATCAAGCATGAGTGAAGAACACTATAATCTTGGCTGCAAATGTTAATATTTACAATATGACCTGTTTTATGAACTCAACCCTGCTTTATCCATGTGTTGACACCTATTTCCAAGCATCCAACTGGGGTGCCAAGAGGTTAGTTGGCTAAGTAAGCTCTAGCTGCTGGATCCTGGAGCTACCATGGTGAATTAGTTAGCAGCTTCGGAAAGATAGAGAGAAAGGAAGAAGGATGAACAGTTTGCATTGGGCAGACTTCTTTGTCATCACTCGCCATATTCATGTGCACAGACCAGTCTGCACTGGTGGCAAATGTCTCTTTTCCAGATACAGTTGGAAATGATCTCCTCCATGTCTGCAGAGTATCTGTCACTTCCTTGTGCATGGAGAGATGGTTGGTGTAATGATAGCAATCATATTAAATTTACTGGGTACTTACCAGATACCTGACTTGGCATTAGTGCTTTACACGTGCATATTGATGCCAAACAAGATCACTTTGAGATAGGTACCTTTATTACCCCCATTTCACAAATGAGCAAGTAGAGGAGTAGGAAGTTCAGCACATGCACTCAAGATCCTGCAGCCATCTGCAGGAGACCAGAACTGAAGCCATTGTAATGCTAGAGTTTACTTCCAAAGACCAGCTCCTGGAAGACATGGAGACATACTGAGAAGTGGGCCATAGGAGTTCAGTTGGGGGATCCCTGGGTGGCGCAGCGGTTTGGTGCCTGCCTTTGGCCCAGGGCGCGATCCTGGAGACCCGGGATCGAATCCCACGTCGGGCTCCCGGTGCATGGAGCCTGCTTCTCCCTCTGCCTATGTCTCTGCCTCTCTCTCTCTCTGTATGACTATCATAAATAAATAATAAAAAAAAATTTAAAAAGGAGTTCAGTTGGGCAGTTATTTAAGAAAGCAAAGAACATGATGAATGCTAAAAAGAAAATTGTGATTGATTATACTATGAAAATAAAACTCAAATATTTGAAATTCTTAAAGAATGGCAAAGCTTCGTAAAACACATATAAACAAACAGCTTTGGCACAAGAATTTGAGAAAAGTATATTCTTAGGACATTTTTTGAGATTGTCTTTTCATGATAAAGAACAGGGCAAGCCCAAGGCAGGCAGCCATTGAAAGTGAAGACTGTAAGAAGTACCAGCCTCTTACTTTCAGCGTCAGTTATAGAAATCACTTGTTTGCACTATTACACTATTGAAGAATCACCTTTTTTTCTCTTCTTAATCTTAATCAATACAATTGAAATTTCCCAGTTTTTCCTAGCAAACTCCACATACCTAGATATGTTTTTAACCTCTTCATTTACAAGCTGCTAAGAGCCACAACATCATATTTTATTCAAGGAAGAGAAGTGAAGGTGTTTGTGCCTGCACCATCTACATGGTTCTGTAAGACCTTCAGTATTCAGAGTGTGGTTTATGGACCAGTAGCATCAGCATCCTTAGGAGTTCATTAGAAATGCGGAATGTTAGGACCCATTCAAGACCTACTCAGTCAGAATCTGCTTTTAAGCAAGATATCCAGGAGATTCACATGCATATTGCATATTGAGAAGTGATATGTTAGCTAAAGAAACATGGAGGGTAGGGACTCAATCTTTGCAGTTTTCCACACAAATCATAGTCATATAAATAGTTGATTGACCTATAACTAGATGAGGAACCAATCTTCAAGAAGTGGATACTATGAATATTTTTAGAAGTTTCCATCAAAATAGATAATGGCCATCAATGTGTAATCCTTATACGAGCTAATTATTGGCTTATCATATTCCCATTTAGTTACTAGGGAAAAGATCTTCTTTGGGCAGGTCCATAAACTGGCATGGATTCCCCATTTGAAAGTATAGGAAAGTAGTCTGTGCTAATCCTGAAATGGGAAAAGTTGTTACCCAGGCCCCAGTGGTGTGATAATGGGTAACTGGTGGCTGGGTAGACTCCTCCAGGATAACCCTCTGCCCAAGTCCCTGAGTGATGGATGGAGTCCCTCTGGGTTGAGCCACATCTGGTTTGGATTACCTGAGTATAACTCAAGTCTCTGGAAATAAAGAAATTAATTTAAAAGAAACATTGTGATACTGTAGATGAACTTTACATACTTGTTAATTTAAGTGCATATATCACTAAATACAACATATAACTTTGATTTTATTTTATCATTTGTCTTTCTCCTTTAAGCAATGATTCTCCAGCCTGAGAAAGTATCAGATTACTGTGGAGGGCTTTTTAACACACCGATTTCTGGGTTCCATCCCCAGAATTCTGTATAGGTCTGGTCTTCCACAGGTAAGGCCCAAGAATGGGCATTTTGAACACACTCCCAGATGGAGCAGATGCTGCTAACTCAGGACCAACCTTTTGAGGTCTACTGCCCTAAAGAATTAGCAAATCAGTAGCTAGTGGTTGTAGCAGGCAAATCCTTTGCTTTTCTCTCTCTCTCTTTAAATTGCCATTGATTTTTCCTTTGTACTTGTCCATACTTGGCTTGCTAACTGTTTTTCCTAGTTGTAGGGCCACTAGAAGCCCACAGATGGGGGTGGGGGCTGGGCAGTGTAGCTCTCCTCAGACTCTCTCTACAGTTATTTACCTTCTGTTTCTAATTTACAAGATTTTTTTGCTATATGTGATCTTGCACAGCGAGACTGAAGTGTGGTCCAGGAGAGGCCATGGGCCTGCATCAACTATGAGCCACATCCATCTTAAGGGATACATAGACATGACTTGGGGCTCTGAGATGGGAAAAAAAGTAAAGAAGCCTTGTTTCTTTCCTGGTCCACCCTTATAGCCTGTTTTCACGAGTATTTATTTCGTATGCCCTCTACCTTCTAGGAAATGGGGAAACAAATGAGATGTTCTACCCCCTGAAACAGTTGGGGTTTTCCAGCAAGCCTGGTACCTAGTCTAGGACTCTATGCTAAGCTATGACATGGTGGGGAATGATGGG
Source organism: Vulpes vulpes (assembly GCF_048418805.1). Classification (NCBI taxonomy): domain Eukaryota; kingdom Metazoa; phylum Chordata; class Mammalia; order Carnivora; family Canidae; genus Vulpes; species Vulpes vulpes. The sequence goes on from NC_132793.1 coordinate 46,137,917, forward strand.
TCACATTCCCCAGAGGTAACACAAAATCCACAATCATACTATAACCTCACCACCTCTGGAACATCCTTATTTATGTAATTGAGATAAAGGATGGAACTGATATAACTTACAGGAGAATTTAGGAACCAGCCTAGGATGAGGTGTGGCAAAATCAAAATCACCATCTTTTGAATGATCAATTCAACATGGATCCAGAAAAAAAAAAAAGACTATTAATTCAGAAACATTTGAAAAGACAAGAGTGAAGTTTCCTCAAAAATATAAGAACTAAAATTAGTATGAGTAGACGAGTCATGTGGTTTCTTTCCCCAGGTTCAGAGTGGCCAGAGGGCTCTGTTAAGAATTTATTTTTTGAATGATTATAAGAATTAAACATATTGTCTAACACTGTGAGGAAAAAAAAAAAGAAAAGAAAAGCTTGCATTTGAGTGGTGAATTCCTAAAAGCTATCTGTGGCAGACACGGCCAGGGTCTTACTCAAAACTTATCAGCAGTGCTAAAAGATGATTAAAGAATACAATTTGGGTGGTATGAACAAACTTTATTTATGATGTCAATCTCTGTTTCCCTGGGATCTAGAGAACTGCAAAATAGAGTGAAAGGCAGGAGTTTTTCTAGGATGAAGAACCAGGAACAAGGAAGTAAAAAATAGGAAATGAATAAGGAACAAGTAAGTTAGTCTAGAGCCCATAATTGAGCTTGGCATCTGGGGATTGGCTGACTGGATACACTGTACTTCTAGTCAGGTTGAGTATTTAGAAGGACATGAAAGTTACCTAAGTTTTGGTTTGCTTATGTGGCACCCTGTGCAGAAGTGGCTCCAGCCACTTCTTTCAACTTTCAACATCAGTAACCATTTCAGTATTGTCAATTGAATACTGAAACTGCCAGCACCCCCTTGTCTTGGCCTGAGGGCTCTCTCTGTCTGGCAAAGCCAGGTGTGCTGAGCTGGAAGAAAGCTGAGAAATAACAGCATCCCCTCCCTCCATGTCCCCCACAGCAGCCTCAGCCAATGACTCACAGGAGCTGGGATATAAGCACCTCAGCTCCCTCACCTTGTCCAAAGTTTCTCCAAAGGTTAACTTCTAGTTGCCCACTGGCTGTCTTACTATCTGTTTTACCTCTTTACAATGCCATTAGTGTCCTATCCTCCTTTCTGTTCCCAGCCAGTCCAAGCCTGGAATCAGAAAAGAGAAGCCTCAAAAATACTTTGGTTGTGGTGGTTGCAGGCTACATGATTATTATCATTTTCTTTCTTGAGAGCAGACACAACAAGGTAGAGAAGGCCATGAACCTAAGACCAGATACTTTTCTGGAACTCAGACTTGTTCTAACAGCAAGCTCTCCTCTAAATTCGATGCATAAGGAACTTATTGGGCCTAAGAATATCTGTTCTTGATGTTCTATACTACAGTGGCCTGCTCAAGAGCAAAATTGGCTTAACAAGAAAAGAAGACGCTTCATGGCAATGACTTTCTAGGTACATTGTCTACACTTTCCTGTTAGGTAGAAAAAAATATCATTAACATTTGCTTGATAAGCACAATACAAGAACTTTAAAGGTATTAAGGAAGACTGATAAAAAATTTCACAATTTCCAATTGTTTTGTCAATAAACACTGAGGTGGACACTTGACGGGATGAGCACTGGGTGTTTTTCTGTATGTTGGTAAATTGAACACCAATAAAAATTAATTAAAAATTAAAAAAAAGAAAAATAACAATAAGCAATTGGACCAGAAACAACTTAAGACTATTTTTGCATTAATTTATTAAAAGCATTTAAAGAAATAAAAAATAAATAAATAAATAAATAAATAAATACTTTCTTAAATTTTTAGCATTTCTAATATCTTCCCTAAGAGAATGTGAATCACTTGTTACCCAAATTATAACTCCCAAAACATTTTCAGAGGTTTCTTAAGGTCATTAATTGGTTGCCTTGGAATTCTGTACCCCCCAATGCTGTGTAAAATCAAAGAGCTATTGGCTAGGCTTTGAGATAATTTCAAAACTGCAATTTTTCACCATGGTGATATTTATTATGGTAGACTACACCTGACAGGTAACATTAGTAATACCATTCACCATCAGAAGGCCATGGGGAACTAGAAATAGAGTGGTTTCTCAGGTAAAGCTCATGGTAAGGATAGGCAAAACTGGCATTAGTCCCACCATCTCAAACCATGCATCAAACTTTTGAGGTCAGGCAAAATTGAAAACACATTTGAAGAAGTTAATTCCCCCTTAATTTTGAAACCCATGTGTATTTCAAGGAAAATTTAATCCGTGTGTTTCTAATTCATTTACACTCAACTCATCAAAATGTTATTTTGAAAGAATTATTTCATTTTTGTATCCAGGAAATATGAATCCCTTTAACAAGATTCTTCAAGGTTTGAAAAAATGTCATTCAGTGAAGTAGTCATGTTTGGCCAGCTGTACTTAAGACTTGTAAACAAAGGTAGAGGAAAGCAGTGAGATTTCTAAAACTTGGCCTCTTGTGTTTCAGTGGGCTGTATGACTTGCTGGTTAGTTAAGCACTGGTGATCAAAGGTACCATATAACTGGTGATTCCATCCCCTTCTCCACTATTTTAATAGTGGATTTCTCAGTGACCATTACACTTGACATAGAATGTGTTGAGTTGACCCTTAGCTTAATTTTCCTTAAGGGGTGGATATATATATCTCCCTCAAGTGTCTAAATGAAGGTATTGTATGGGTAGAAATTAGCAGGACAGCTATAGAAGCTATGATTTGTGTTGTTCTATAAGAAATGCCTGGGGATGCTAAATCTCTCTAAGCAAGAGAAACTCTGGGAAAGAAGAGAAGAAGGAAGTGGGTGATTTCACATAATTAATTTAATTTGTAAAGAAACATAGTGGATGGGATTAGTTTTAATTTTACATACAATTTCTGGGATGAGAAACAAAGCACTTTTATTAGATCAAAGCTTGGAAATGCAGCAGATAAAATACTAGTTTGAAATATGGAAGAAAAGGGGATTAGCTTTCAATGTTTGTGTTTCTAAAATATGACAATTATTATAAGAGTCCAAGTCAAAATGTGTTCACAACTCCTGGTAAGGTCAGAGTGTGGTGAGAGAAATTCCTTTAGTTTCTGAAAGTAAAGGCATAAAGCTTTGCCTTGCTTGAGGTGTCTTTTGTTTTATTTTGTTTTGTTTTTTAGTAACCATGAGGGAAAACTGAATTTGCTGAGCTTCCTTTTTTTGGGCAGCTTCCATGGGAACTGCTGAACAATAGCAGCCAAGGCAATTATCATGAGCAATTACCTATTGCACAGCCACCCAAGAGGCCAGCCACCTTTTGCTAGTGATGCATTTCAAATAGTGGTAGGACAAGCCCTTTGGGCAGAGTGCCTTTGAAGGGATTCCCAGAGTTAATTAGCAGAAGAGAGACTAGCAGGCATACTTTCTTTGCACTTCAATTGCAACAGGATAAAGTATTAGGAGATCTTACAGAGCTCTTTAACAAGAAATATGACACTACTAGTTACTTATATGGTAGGTAGCAGTAGTTGGCAGCCAGGTTCCTGTCAAGGCAACAAGAAGACAGGTGAAATCTCTAAAATGACTCTTCTGTGAGTTCTCCTTCATTTGTCATGGTAAATGCTAACTTAACTTCATTTCACTTTTTTTCCCCTGGTGGTGGTGGTAGCTCTTCTCTAAAGAGGTTAGTGAAAGCACTTGTTTTGGTATTATTGGCTCCCTGTGATGGCTACTAGAGTAACTTGTGAGGTCCATGTGGAAGGGTGTACTAACACTAAATATCTAGTACAAATCTGGGTTGAGGAAAGGATGTGAGGCAGAGAAATACAGGATATTTTTTGGAAACATGGAAGACAGTTCTGAACCTTTCTGTTCATCTCTAATGCTTTTCTGAGTAGAATGGCAGGAGAATTTTCCAAATATCACATGACAGTAAGATTAATGACCCCTGGTTCATTCTTGGAGGTGACAGTTGATTATTGGTATACTGGGACAATTGAAATGAATTGAAGGTCATTCAGTGAGTCTCTCTGGCAATTTCAGTGGAAATAAATATGAGGAAAAAGGGACCATAAAATGTTAAAGTGAATTTACCCACAAAAACATCTTCTTAGTCTCATTTTTTTCTACAGTGTAGAAGGTCATGATGATGTGAGTTTTAATCTCAACTGCCTATCTTCATATGTGAATTCAGTTTTCTTACATAGACAATAATTATAGCTTTAAATGGTCATACCAATACCTTCCTTCAGATATGATGAAACAGGTAAGTTTACCATGGTAGTTTCTATAAAGACTAGCATATGGCTTAGAGCCCTGTAGATCCTCAAGAAACATTAGCTCTGTCTCAATTACATGAATATACAGATTTTTCAGCTAGATGGTATGGTTAGGATTATGTTTCATATAATTATGTGATGGTTTTGAAAGGTAATTCTGTGTTAATGATTTCATACTCAATTCAGTCTCCAAAATACCTTAATTCCAAATTCAAACTTAATCATAAACATATGGTCTGCTTCTTATTTAACATTATAAAAGAATGAGTATATGATCATAGGTTTATATTTTTGGAACGTGCTCTGGTGGCCATTACAATCAGAATAATTTCTGAAACTATTTTTATGCATCTGCTTCTGGAGAATTGATTGGAAGTAATAAAATGCCCTTGTAGATCTTTGTTTTATTTAGATTTGATTACCTTATTAAAATTGAGAATGTGATTTTTGTTCTCTTCATAAAGCTACACAATTATGCTTCACCAGTGGTTATAAAAAAAAATAAAATGTGGATTTGATCGCAAGTCAGGTCCTGCTGCTTATGTGGCTTCTGCAAACATACAGTCCCCACTCAAACTTATGAATGCTCTGGGTCATGGGTGCTGAACATTGGAGCAGCAGTTCCAGTTTGTCGTGTCCTGTCTGAGAATCTGTAACTGAACATATGTGACAATATGAAGTCACTGTGCAAGTGATCCTTGATGAAGGGAAGGAGCTAACCCATTGGAAGTCTTTGTTGTGCTCTCAGGATACTTCTCTAGGAGATCATTCACCTTGTCCCCATTTCCCTTGGATCCTCCTTCCTCTGCCATTCTTCATTCCGTTCTTAAGAAGACTCATCCATCGGCAGGTTCTGTTCTCACTGAAGTATGCTGGGAACTCTCATTTCCTGCCTGCTAAAGTTGCCCAAATTGGCACTTCCTTTTTTTTTTTTTTAAGATTTTATTCATCCATTCATGAAAGACACACACACACACACACACACACAGAGTGAGAGAGAGAGACAGAGACACAGGCAGAGGGAGAAGCAGGCTCCAGGGAGCCCGATGAGGGACTTGATCCCATGTCCCCAGGATCACACCCTGGGCTGAAGGCAGGCACTAAACCGCTGAGCTACCCGGGCTGCCCCAAACTGACACTTCTAATGATGGCCTCCCTCCTCAATGCTAGAACCACATTTCCTGTCCAATCTTCTCTCAGACATTAGTGTGTGTTGACATGTATGGGTATGACCCTGGGTACCACTTATGACCGTAGCCCCTTATGAGTGAATGAATGAATAAACAACAAATGGAGAATAAATGAATGCCACGTGATCACTGACACATAATGCTGAGTCCATCATCAAACTTCTCGATTGTTCTCTGCCTTCTTTTACAGCTGTCAAAGATGTGTTTGTCCCTCATGATGACTCACAGGGTAGGGAGTTTGTATGTGTGTGTGTGTGTGTGTGTGTGTGTGTGTTGGGAGAGGTTAATGGATCAGGCTTTTCTCCTACTTTTCCCTGAAGAAGTTTGTCAAATAGATGACTTCCCTTGATGCTGGCCTGGCCAGTCCTCTGCACATACCCTGAGTCACTGGGGCCACAGGAGTGCTTTCTTATTCAGTCTGAAGGTTAGTGCTGGTTGGATATTGTTTACTGGCCTAGGACAGGGGGTCAGGGCAAGGAATGGCAATACCTATAGGTAGGGGATCTTCCTTGTAGATGTTCCTGGGTGGGGGTTACCTTATAGAGTGATAACACTCTAGATTGGTGATCTAGATACTCATCAGATATATCTCAGATGTCCTCTTTGAAGTGCAAAGCTAGGTACAGAATGGCTCTTAGTAAGCATCACATTAACAAATAATAAATTAATAAATAATTTGTAAATTGAATAAATAAATGTTTGATAATTTTGTCAGATTAGATACATTTCGAGAATGGATCACTGTCCCATCATTCAGAAATGAAAGAGATATTTGACTTTCTGTTTATCATACATGAGCCCTTACAGATAACTTCAGAAAAATATCAATGGAATTCACACAGGTTTTGAGGGCCTTTGACTCTACATGGCAAAGACTTCATTGCTTACTATACTGGCTGTTAGCCACATGGCTTTGAACAGTTGAAATGTGATTAGTTTGACTAAGGAACTAAATTTGTAATTTTATTTAACTTTAATTATTTTAAAATTCATGTTTAAGAATGGGTGGTTGGTTTAATCATTGGAAAACTTTTACGTAGTTTTAGAATAACTTTTGTATGTGAATCTACCTTTTCAACTGTAAATTTTATGCAATCTCAATATGGGCCAAATATTTCCAATGAATCCTAATTGAAATATAAGTGTACAAATCTTACTAAATTTCCAAGACTTAGTTTGAAAATAAGAATGTAATAATATAAAATCAATAATTTTGGTGTTGATTACATGTTAAAATGATAATATTGGGGGTATATGGGTTATATACCATATATTATAAATTAATTTTCCTATTTCTTTTTCGTTTTAATATGGCTCCTGGAAAAGTTGACACTGCCTTTGTGAGCATGTTGTATTTCTGAGACAGCATTGCTCTAGGATTTGTATGAAACTGCCCTTCTGTGAGGCCATAACAGAATTTCAGGGGTGGCTTTGTCCTCACAGACCATTTTCAGTTAGAGGTTTGCTCTAGATTGAAGCAGGAAATTTCTGGCTTTTTGTTTGTGTGTGGAATGAGAATGAGTGTAGTGTTAGAACCAAGCAACAGCTGTAAGTGAGACATTCGTGCTCTCAAGGTCATTACCATAGGTTAATTTTTTACAAAGTACTGGTGTGATGGTTAATTTTATGTGTCAAGTTGATTTACTTAATGTGTGCTCTGATAGCTGGTAAAACATTTCTGGGCATATATGTAAGGGTTTTTCTGGAAAAGATTAGCATTCAATTCAATAGATTGGTAAAAAGATTCACCCTCATCAGTTAGGGCAGCATTAATTTGGGACCCCAATGGAACAAAAAGGCAAAAGAAGGCTGAATTCTCACTCTTCTTAAGTTGGGACACCCATCCTTTTTTTGTCTTCAGACATGGGGGTTCCCAGTTCGTGGGCCTTCAGACTCTGGGACTTAGACTATTGGCCCTTTGGTTCTTACCTTAGACATCAGACTAAATTATGTCACTGGCTTTCCTAGTTTTCCAGTTTGCAGATGGCAGACTGTGGAACTTTTTAGCTTCCAAAACCAATTGAGCCACTTCCTATCATGAATGTCCTCTTCTATCTATCTCCTATTGGTTCTGTTTCTTTGATTAATGCACTATGCCAATGTTCTAAGTTCAATACAGCATTGTGTCCTCTCAGCAACTAACCCTACAAGATAGGTTCTATGGTTGTTAATACACAGAAAAGGAAATGGAGAGTCAGAGCAGTTAAGTGAGTTGCCTAGGACTCAAAGCTATAATTTGAACTCAAGTTTGTCAAACCCCAATTCTTCTTTTTCCACTTCTTCCACTGGAGGGAGATGGACCAACTGGCCCTACATGATGGCACAGGCATCCTGGCCCAATGTCCAGCTCTTTAATTTCACTCTTACCCTTGGCCTGAAACCCAAGGTTTGGGGTGAGACTGACTTGGGTTCAAATCCCAACTCTGCCCTGATCTAGAAAATTGTTTAGCCTTTCTATTTTCATTTGTCTTGTCCTGAAAAAGGGCCAAGGAAAACCACAACTTGGAGGAACATATGAGTGAGTTCATGTGGACTGTCACAGTCCTGGCTTCTAACCTGTTTGCTCATTGTTTCCTGCAATGAGGTCAAAAGAGACTTCCCAGAATATAAGTGTATTTCTATACTATTTCTAATGTCAAATTTCCATTTTTTAGACTTTGAAGTTAATGACTAAGAAGGCCACCGTGCATGAGGTCAGCTGCCTCCTTTTGCCTGCACTCTGGCGCTAACAACACTGTGTTATGTTCTATCCAAGAGAAAACGTCATCATGGGCCTCATACTTCTACCAGATGCATGGGAGAAAGCTCTCCTTCACACTGCACAGACCCTGTTAGAGGCAGCAGTGGTCTTAGAAGTCACTCCCATCCCTACATTTCATTAAGAAGAAAGTGAGGCACCTCAGGGCCAGTCGCTCTGTGTACAGATGAACAGATGACCCAGGACCAGACCCAGGATCAGGAGGTCTCTTGGGCTTCCGGTCCTCTCATCAGTGCTCTTTCCTCCACATCCTTCAGGCTGCCAGCTGTGCAGGTGTGTGTGCACCAGTGTGTGTGAGACAGAATGTGTGTTAAAGAGTACGAGTGTGACAGTTTGTGACAGAGTATAAGTATGACTGTGTGTGAGAATCTGTGAGCATATGTGTGTGTACAGTGTGTGGAACTATGTGTTCATGAAAGTTTGTGTGTCAGAGTGTGTGAGAGTTTTGTGGGCTGAATATTAGTTTTCCCCCAAATTCATATGTCGAGGTCCTAACCCCCACTAAGATGGTATTAGGATATAGGCTTTTTGGGAGGTAATTAGGTTAGATAAGGTCTTGGGAGTGGAGTCCCCACAATGGGATTAGTGCCCTTAAAGGAGAAGGAAGGACAACAGAGCGCTCTCTCTGCTGTTGAGGACACAGTAAAAAGGCCACTGTCTACAATCCAGGAAGAGAGCTCTCACCAAGAACTGAATCTGCCAGCTCTTTGGTCTTGGATGTCCCAGCCTCCAAAATGGTGAGAATAAAGGTCTGTCATTTAAGCCTTTGGATCTAGGGTTTTGTTATATTTTGTAATGAATGCCTGAGCTAAGACAGAGACAGTGTGTGAGTGTATGAGAGATAAGTATGTAAGAAAGTGTGTGTGTTTATGTGCATATTCGAACCTTTTAAAGTAAGTTGAAGATAGCATGCCCTTTTACCCACTAAATACTTTGGTGTGTGTGTTTGTTTGTTTAAAAATATTTACTTATTTATTCATGAGAGACAGAGAGAGGGAGGCAGAGACACAAGCAGAAAGAGAAGCAGGCTCCCCGTGGGGAGCTTAAGGCAGACTTGATCCCAGGATTCCAGGATCACACCCTGAGCCAAAGGCAGACACTCAACCTCTGAGCCACCCAGGCGTCTCATTGGGTGTATATTTATAAAATGAAAGGGCATTCCTTTACATAACCACAACAGGATACCAACATTAGTAAATTTAACATCAGTATATTACTATGGTTCAATTCACAGATCATATTTACATTTTATCGGGTCCTCCATAAAATAATGCCCTTTAGAGCTTTGTCTCTTTAATTTTGGACACTCCTTGGTTTTGTGTATGTGTGACTCGATGTTGGCATTTTTGGGGAGTATGAGCCAGTTCATTTGATTAAATGTTTATCCATTTGGCTTTGAACATTTGAGTATCTAAATGAATAGTGACAGGCTCTGGTCCCAGGTAAGATGGATTGAGCCCACTTCATCTCTCCCTCGGAATGTGACCATGATTCCCGGACAAATGCACAGAGCAGCCTCTGAAGACTCAGAGAAGTAAATCATAGAACGACATCATAATGTAAAGTACCACTGAATAGGAGGTGAATTTACCATCAGTTAAAAATCTCTGTTCCAAAACAAAACAAAACAAAACAAAACAAAACAAAACAAAACAAACCTCTGTTCCTTCTTCTGCCTGGCCCTGGCTGTAGCACAGTGGCAGAAGTGCACATTAGAGCAGGGCAACTGAAGTCCCAGCTTTGTCATCAGAGAGCCAAAACAGGAAGCTCCAGGGCACTGGGAAACACTGGAGGTGATAGGAAGGGAGGAATTCTAAAAAGCGATCCATAAAGTTGACGTGGGTTTCTTGTCATCAGCACGAAGATACTGAGAGCTGACCAGGGAGACAGAGCATCACCCAGTGCTGGACACATATGTGTGTTGAAACACTGCCAAAGTTCTTTGCTGAGTTTTGATTTTTTTTTTTAATCATAGACTTTATTTTTTGTAGAGAAGTTTTAGGTTTAAAAAAATTGAGCAGATAGGACAGGGAATTAATTTTCTTATATCACCTGTCCTCCCTTCATAGTTTCTCTTGTTAATCATATCTTGCTTTGGTGTGGCACATCTGTTAAAATTGATAAGCTGATATTAAAACATTATTATTAACTAAATATATAGTTTATATTAGGTTTAATTCTTAGTGTGGTACATTCTGTGGGTTTTGGCACAGAATAGTTTCACTGCCCTAAAAATTTCCCCTGTTGCACTTATTCATCCTTTCCCCCTCCCCCTTACTCTTGGCAACTGATCTTTTCACTGTTTCCATAATTTCATTTTTTCCAGAATGTCATATAGTTGGAATCATACAGTATATAGCCTCTTTAGATTGGCTTCTTTCATTTAGCAATATTCATGTAAAGTTCTTCTAGTCTTTCCTTGGCTTTAGGGCTCATTTCTTTTTATCACTGAATAATATTCCATTATATGGATGTACCACAGTTTATCCATTCATATTTTCTGAAGTGGCTGTACCATTTTGCATTCTCACTAGCAGTGAAGACTTCTTTTTATTCTACATCTTTCTCAGGATTTTGTATTATCAGTTTTTTTTTAAATTTTAGTCATTCTAATGAATGTATAATGGTATCTCCTTGCTATTTTAATTTGCAATTTTTAAATGACATAGATTGGTGAGCACCTTTTCCTATACTGATTTGCTGTATGTGTATCTTCTCTGGTGAGATATTTGTTCATATCTTTTGCCCATTTTTAGATTGATTATTTTCATATTGTCCAGTTTAAGGGTTCTTTGCGTATTTTAGATATAAGTCCTTTATTATAATATGTTCTACAAATATTTACTCTCAGTTTGTACCTTGTCTTTTGCAGAGCAAGTAGTTTTTAATTTAATAAAGTCCAATTTGTCAATTTCTTTCTTTCATTGTACTTTTGGTATTGTAATTAAAAACTAATTGCTGGGACACCTGAGTGGCTCAGTTGTTGAGTGTCTCCCTTTGGCTCAGGGCATGATTCCAGGTTCTGGGATCGAGTCCCACCTCAGGCTCCGTGGGAAGAGCCTGTTTCTCCCTCTGCCTTTGTTTCTGCCTCTGTGTGTGTGTGTGTGTGTGTGTGTGTGTGTGTGTGTGATGAATAAATAAATAAAATCTTTAAAAAAAAACCTTATTGCCAAACTCAGGATACCTAGATTTTATTCTATTTTATTTCCTAGAAATTTTATCATTCTGTATTTTACATTTAGGTCTATGATCCATTTTGAGTTATTTTGTTAAAACTGTAGGCTCTGTATCTACATTCTTCTTTTTCCTCCCCTTTCTAATGCCTTTCTCCTCCTTCTTCCTCTATCCTATTCGCCTTCCTCTTCTTGTTCCCCTTCTTCTCCTCCTTCTTCTTCCCTCCTCCAATTTCTTCTTCTTCTTCTTCTTCTTCTTCTTCTTCTTCTTCTTCTTCTTCTTCTTTTTCTTCTTCTTCCTCTTCTTCTTCTTCTTCTCCTCCTCCTCCTCGTCCTCGTCGTCCTCCTCCTCCTCCTCATGCCCAATTGTTCCAGCACTATGTGTTGAAAAACTATACTTTCTCTATTGAATTGCCCTACAAAAGCTTTGAAAATGGAATTAACATTAGTACTGTAGCATACAAGAGACAAATTGAAATATATGGGTTAATATAACCTGATCAAATACTGCTAAAATATAACATCAACATTTTCTGTGGGATTAAAGAAGATCCAGAATTTCGTAACAAAATAAAATGTGTAAGATATATTTCAAAATTCCACAGCATGTGAAGAACTGGGGAAATTTCTGGTGCATGGGTAAAGACAACAGATGACATTACACAGATGCTGGGATTGTCTAACAAAGATTTTTAAAAGCAGCTAATATAAAATTGCTCCAAAAAGCAGTTTTGAAAAAAACAAAAACAAAAAGCAGTTTTGAATGCTCTTCAAATGAACAGAAAAATAGAAAGTTTTAGTAAACAAACAGAAGTTATAAAGAAGACACTAACTTAATAGATTTAATAACAGTAAGGAGACAGAAGAGAAAAGAGACTATAAAATTAAAGATAGATCAAAGAAATTATTAAATCTGAACAACAGAGAGAAAATTTAAGATAAAAAAGAAAAGCCTCATGCGCTTTGGGACCATAACAAAAGGGCCAACACTTGTGTCGTCAGAGCCTAGAAAGAGAGGAGAAAAACTGTGGTGCAGAAAAAAATATTTGAAGAAATAATGGCTGAAAACTTCTTGTGTTTGATGAATGCAAAAACTTACAATTTCAAGAACTGAGCAAAGCCAAACCATGATGAGACCAAAGAAACTCATGCCCAGGCCCATCATAATCGAACTCCTAAGTACTAAAGTGAAAGAAAAATCTTAAAATAGCTAGTGAAAAGTGATGTGTCAAATATTGAGACACCTGAGAACTACAAAGGGTAGAAGGAAGTGTGACACATTTTTTAAATGCTAAGAGAAAAATACTGTAAAATCAGCATTTTTTTTAATCCAGTGAAAATGTCCTTTGGAGATGAATAATAACTAACAATATACGCAGTTAAAGGAAAACTAAGAGAAATTATTGCTATCATATCTGAACTAAAAGAATTGACATTAAAAATTTCATACAGAAGAGAAATAACAAGATATAGAACTCAGAATTTCAGGAATAAAAGAAGAGATGGTAATGGTAGAGACCTAGGTAAATATAACAAGCTATTCTTCTCCCTTGAGTTCTTTAAAATATGTTTAATGGTTTAAAGCAAAAATATAAATATCTGAGTAGGTCTTCAATGAGTATGCATGTAATATATAAGACAACTATAATGTGAAGGATAGAAGGTAAAGGACACTACATGGTGATACACTTTCTACATTTCATATAAAGTGCTGAGTTTTGGGTTCTAAGTTGATTATGGAAACTTAACCATGTATATTATAATCTGCAGAGGAACCATTAACTTTTATGTAAAAAGTACAGTAAAAAACAGAAAAGTTAAAATGGCATACTAAGAAATATTTAAACAACCCAAAGGAGAAACAGGAAAGGGGAAATGCAAGAATGAAGAACAGAAAATAACTAAAATATATCAGTAATTACATGAAACCCAGATGATTGAAACACACCAATAAAATGAATACTGTTAGAATAGATAAAACACATGACCTGGCTATCTGCTATCTCCAAGAATATTTCTTCAAATCTAGATAAGGTAAAAAGATGAAAGTAGATATGCCACCAAATGCTAATCAAGAGAAAACTAAAATGTTTATATCCATATCTGAAAAAAGTACAATTCAGAGTGAAGAACATTACTAAGGATAAAGAGAGACATTATACAATGCTAAAAATGGTCATTTGACAAGTAGGTGTCAAAATGTTAAATGTGTATGTACCTGAAAACAAAATCTGCAAAATATGTGAAGAAAAACTGAGAGAACTGAAAAAACTAAATCGGCCAACCTACAATTACAGTCAGATATTTCAATAGCCCTTTATTCATAGTTGATAGAACAAGAAGGTACAAATCAGCAAGGTTATGGTACACTCGTACAACACTACTGACCCATTTGATCTGATTGCTACTTCTACAGCATACCACCCAGCAACAGCAGAATATATGTTCTTCTCAGATGGACATGGAAGGGAACATTTACCAAGCCCAATCACATTCTAGACTAGCAAACGAACCCCAATAAAGTTAAGAGGACTGAAGTCTTACAAAGTATGTTCTGTGACCACAGTGGTCACAGTAACATAAAAATAAGGGGAAAATGTCCCCAATTTTTGAAATTAAGCAGCATACTTTTTTCCCATGATATAGTTGTCTTTATTTTTTAATAAATTAATTTTTTATTGGTGTTCAATTTACCAACATACAGAATAACACCCAGTGCTCATCCCGTCAAGTGCCCCTCTCAGTGCCCGTCACCCATTCACCCCCACCCCCCGCCCTCCTCCCTTTCCACCACCCCTAGTTCGTTTCCCCGAGTTAGGAGTCTTTTTCTTCTCCCTTCCCTTATATTCCCTTTCACTATTATTTATATTCCCCAAATGAATGAAAACATACACTGTTCGTCCTTCTCCGATTGACTTACTTCACTCAGCATAATACCCTCCAGTTCCATCCACGTCGAAGCAAATGGTGGGTATTCGTCATTTCTAATGGCTGAGGAATATTCCATTGTATACATAGACCACAGCTTCTTTATCCATCATCTTTCGATGGACACCGAGGCTCCTTCCACAGTGTGGCTATTGTGGACGTTGCTGCTAGAAACATCGGGGTGCAGGTGTCCCTGCGTTTCATTGCATCTGAATCTTTGGGGTAAATCCCCAACAGTGCAATTGCTGGGTCATAGGGCAGGTCTATTTTTGACTCTTTGAGGAACCTCCACACAGTTTTCCAGAGTGGAGCAGCATACTTTTAAATAAACCCATGGGTCAAGAGAAAGTTTCAGAAAAATGTAAAAAAAATTTTTTTAACTGAACAAAAATGAAAATGCAACATACTGAAACTTGTAGGACACAGGTAAATTGGTACTTACAGTGAAATTGGTAGCATTGAATGTTTAAACTAGAAAAAGAGAAAAAAATTCAAATCCATAAGTAGAGAAGAGAAATAATTTAAGGCTTGAACTCAATGAAATAGAAAAGAGAATGCAATAGAGAAAATCAATGAAAACAAAAACTGGTTCTTCAAATACTAACACATATATAAACTTCTAGACAGATGGACACAGATTAGCAATGTTGGCAATTGAAGAGGGGGTGTCATTACAGATGACACAGATATTAAAAGGAAAATAAATGGATGATATGGATATCTCTAGGCACAAAAGTTAGAGATCTTAGAACAGGATAAAGTTTGGTTCTGGACATGGAGATCCCATGCCTTCTTCTTTTGTACTCATATCCCAGATCCCCTCTAGGTAACCAATCTTCCTCACCCCTCCTGCCACATGGTTTGGGTGGATCCCATTCTCTGGTCCAGAACTTGAGCTTTGTTTGACTTAGGTTGGGACAATCCAAGCACTGCATTCACCTGGCTGTCGAGGCTTCTTTGAGGGGAGAGAGGGAATGGGCATCAGAATCCAAGAGAAGGTTGGCATGATAGAGCCCTGCACTGAGGGAGAGCTGGGAGTCCAGAAATGAGTCCAACAAGGGTAAGGCAGAGATAAGAGATGGAGAATCACTATGTCATGTCCTAACACCAATTTGGAGCATTTGAATCTATCCCCCAACTACTCAGTTATATGAATCAATACAGAACTTCCTGTTTCCCTTCACTTTCTTTCTTCTTCTCTCTCTCCACCCCCTTAAGCCCATTATAATTGAATTTTCAGGGAATAAACACTAGAGTGATGTGGTGGTCTATGCTTCTTTAGGTTTTGTTGAATGCAGAAATCTTTCAGTGTTGGTATGGGAATCCATTATTGTCTACTTTGGGTGGTTAGAGTCTACTAATAATGTGTCCACCGTGGTGACTGATTTCTATTTTCATGGAGAAAAGGTTTCGCAAACTTTTTAAAAAGTACTGTTCATTTCTCATTTTGTTTAAAAATGGGACAAAGATATAGTAACATCTACTAGTAGAGACACAGCAGTTGAAGTGCAATCTTTGGGTTGGCTTGGTCTTTCTGCCTCTTTTCCTGCCTGCTCCTATGTCCTCCATCAAGCACAGTTCTAGAATTTATCATCTAAACTAGGTCATTTTAGAGAATAAAAGAAGACACCCATAATAAATTTATTCTGATGAGAAAGGCTTACAAAGAGACAACTCCAGGCAAAACTGGGACAATGATCACTCTGGTTCTATATGGTAGGAATTGAAAGGAGAACAAAGTATAGTGAAGTCAGAACACACAGGTTCCAGCACCATTTCTAACACCTGCCAGCTGTGGGATCCTCCATAAGTGTCTTAACCTCGACCTGAGCCTCAGATTTCTCCATTAGTGAATTGGAAAGGACAGCAAGTGCTACCTCACTGGAGACTGTGGTAGGATCGTAGTTATGAAAGTCTTTGCCAACCATGAGGCTCAATGTAATGGTGGTTTTTATTATATGAACTAACTGATATAATTAGGTTGACTCAAACAATGTGCTTGCACTTAATTGCACACAATGGATGAGTTCTCAGAAAAAAAGCCCAGTATGAATAAGAGCTTTGTAAACTGCCTCTTATTCAGAAAGCTCAGTGTTAATATTCTCTGAGAAATTCTTCTGGAAACTTCAGAACTTTTTGAAGAATGAACAATCACCCACGCTTACATATTCTAGGTGGGGATGTGCTTTACTCAGAAGCACATTCCCAATGCTCTCAATGTCTATCTCTCCAGCTAGACCTGGGGAGCGAGGGTTTTCACAAATGCTAGGTTATCTGGCCATGATGCAGCCTGGAGGGAAGACTCCAGTGAAAACTTCTTGGGGGCCCAATATGACCATGAAGAAAAAAAACACAACATGCATCCTTGAAAAACAGGGCCCCATCAGTTAATTTATTTCACATTGTGCCCCCATGGTACCAGGCTCCAGTGAGCTAATGTATATAAGACACAGCTGTAGACAAGAAGCAACCTGCACATACTGGTTGCATGACCAGTGCTCAAATAGCACCACTCAGTTGTTCATTGTCAGGTTTCTAGTACCTTTTATGCATCCGTAGACCTGGTAAATCTAGGCCTGCCCAGCCTCCTGGAGGGACAGTCAGAAAATGCTTCTATTCACATTAGCACAGTGCCAAACTGGTTGCTCCTTCCCCATGTGTGTGCCGCCATCTGGGACAACTTAGCTATTGTCTGTTGGGGCCTTTGAAGCTTGATTATAGGAGAAGGGAAAACATCAGCTACAATAGAGTTGTCTGCCCTGTTTGGGGACACCAGTGCAATCTTTTCTCTCTCTCTCTCTTTTAAAATTCACATATTTTTGATCATCTTCACATAAGGCCAAATATTTGGTAGTGGAACGTCATCTTGAATCCTTTCTCTTGAATGGAATGAGCCCCACATGCGGCTGTTTTCCAGCCTCCTTAAAACCAGTTTTGTGAACATGATCATGTTGATAAAAGATTTATTCCAATCCTCTCATTCTATTTTTACTCACTGAATGCCAAAAGGATCTGAAATTTCAAAGCATAAATCAAAGTATAAATGCTGATAACATAGTTTTCCCACTTCCTTAGCTTCATGTCCCCACTCTGCCTCCTTTCTCCTTAGGAAACAGTCATGGTTGTAAATAACATTTGTTGTTTTCAGTGGTAAAACTTTCATGTTCTGTAATAGGAAATTAAGTCAAAAAAGTCCTTAAAATGGTATCTTATATTGCATATTAGCATATTCCTGCATAAATGTTGTTGTATTTAAATAGGACCAAATCTGTGCTATACTGTGAAGTGAGGGTGGGCATGGCTAAATCACAAAGTCATATCTACTTTGGTAAAATAATAACAGATGTGTGCATGATTCCAATGATATATCCCAAGTAATTAACAGCCATCATTTTCATGAGATAGAGTTGGAGAACACCTTTATTTCAAAGTTCTTTGTCTCCTTCTATCTACTTAATTGGATTTTTGAATTATTTTACAATGAATTTGTGTTACATTTGTAATAAAACACGCTGATAAGTTTAAAAACATTAATGAAAGCCTAACATTACACAAACTTAATTTATACCCAGAAATTGAGTGTCAGGGTAGGGCACAATGAGGGTAACCATGGCAATGTCACAAAACACCAAATAACCCATACACACTTAGTGCCTTTTTAGGGCCAAAATTTTGTACATATATTCAAATATCTTTCATATTCAGGTATTGTTAAGTTATGAAATCAGTGTAGCCACTGTAGTGGAGGTTATCGAATGTCCCTCCTCTTCCTTTTCTCTTAGTAATATTTTCTTTCCATTAAGCAGAGTGTGTCCCTTCATTTGTAGGTCTAGGTGTCCAGACACTCTTGAGGAGGGGCATAGCCATCTGAGGGAATTCTGGTCAGGTATGTGAATGGTAGTGGTGAGAGCCATTTCTGAATATGCCCTCTCCTTCCTCCATCTCTTGGTTCTATGTATGGTCTTGGGAGCTGAAGCAATCTCTTACACCCTGAGATATAATCCATGTCACAAGAACTAAGGCAGTTAGGACCTTGATGCTGCTGAGCCACCATATTAGCCCTGAGTTGCCTATGCATGAGCGCTGAAGCAAGAGAGAAACAATAGCAGCTGAACCAGTGTCCTAATTAATAATAGCATAGTATAGTAGTATAATTTTATAATGCATAATAATACATAGTGGGTAGATGCCCTTCTGCTGCTCATCGTTCTTTCTTCCTCCCTTCCTTCCTTCCTTCCTTCCTTCCTTCCTTCCTTCCTTCCTTCCTCCATCCCCTTGCAGGAAATAGCACACCTCACTCCCCAGTCTGAGCAGGTGCAGGGCACTGCTGGGCCTTGGCACACCTGTAGATTCTCAGTTTTCCTGAAACACAGATATAAGTTTCTAACCTAGAAGATACTTGAAGAAAGAGTCTCTTAAAGTTCACTGTACAGAGACATTTCCTTTGTTTTAGCAATTTAATTTGATAAAATTTGGGAAATGAAATGTTAGTAACTGGTTATGACTCTTTTAGGGTCAAAGTTGAATACCTGGTGGTCCGCACGGACCCCATGAGGCTCACTCAGCTTGCAAGTGCAAGTGAACAGCACAGATAAGAATACTATGAACACCATACAAAGGAAAAATCAGGGACAAGGAGACAGGACATTGAAGATATAGGAGAGTTCTGGGGAACAAGCAACCCAAGAGGGAAGAAAAGAAAAGGAATCTATCCCAGGGAGTATTATAGGCAAAGGTACAACAATAGGAAGGAGTGTCATACAGTGGAGACCATGACAGTGGGGACAATTGGCCTGGCTGAGCCAAGATATCATGTGAAGGCAAAGGCTCTGGAAAGGTGAAGACAGGTATTGGGCTATCTTAGAAGATTTTATTTCTTTGACACAAAATGCAGCTCTGTCAAACAGATTTGAGTTGTAATAGAATGTTAGACTATAAAATTACAGGTATGTCTAGGATCCCCAAGACCATATACAGGATAAATTTCACCTACATGGCCTCAAAACAGGTAGGTCACACACCTCCCCAACCAGGAAACAAAAGTCGTTAATAAACTGGTTTTCCACAACTTCTCCTTCACAAGACTGTGGCTGGAGTTTCAACTCTTATCTAAGTCCTCCCACATAAATGATGGAATCCAAGTAATTGGGCCAGTATTATCTATTACCATTGTCTCTGCCCTTGTGTTGTGCCAGGTTGCTAAAGGGGTGCCTCACCATTCCAAAAATGGAAGTCCCAGAACTGCTATCCAGAGTCTCCACAGCCATGTGCTATTTGGCCTCACACCAACCCACTAAAGTGGCTCTCTTCTCCCCTATAACAGACTGTGTCCCTTTCTCTTTCCTTATTAGTCCATAAGAAAAGCCTCTTTCTTTTTAAATATTTTATTTATTTGAGAAAGAGAGAGAGCACAAGCACTAGGGAGAGACTGAGGGAGAGGGAGAAGCAGGCTCCCAGCTGAGCAGAGAGCAGGGTATGGAGCTCAATCCCAGGATCCCAGGATCATGACCTGAGCTAAAGGCAGACACTTAACTGACTGAACCACCCAGGTGCCCCAAGAGAAGCCTCTTTCTGATCTTTAAATTTCTCTGCTAAAATCATAGGCCAAGTTCTATCTTTTGGATCCTTTTGGTTTTACCAGGCAAGGGAACATTGTTAGTCCTTTCTTGATCTCTCTCCATCTGGTGGAGAAGACAGTTCTTTACCATCCTGCCATAGAGTTTCTACTGCCATTTCAACTCTCACCCCATTTTCCCCTGGTTTTAGTGACCTTTGTGATTTATGTTATGTTGAGTTCCACTGTGTGGATAATTTATTACCCCTGCTTACTCAAAACCATGTTTTGATGTGTGTAATTTTTGCTTTGTTGTCTCCAGTGGTAATGTTTCAAATGGGTAGCCTTGTTAATGCACAGACCACTGGGTCTCTCCCCCAGGGTTTCTGCAGGTCTGGGATGGAGCCCAAGAATGTGCATTTTTAACAAGTTCCTGAGTGGACTGCGGGATCCCATTTTGAAAACTGTTCTAGAGTACACTTGCCCTAATAAAGCCTTTATGCCTTTGTTGTGCTATAGGGACTTCTGTGGTACATTCAGGTATCTTGTGGTTCTTCTGTTGCTGGTTGATTTTTGGACAGCATGTGGAGGGAAGCTGTTGTCACCAAAGTATGGAGAGGAGGGAGATATAGTTGGCATGAGGGGCTCAGGAAGGCCTGACAGGACAGCAATGCCCTTCTCCTCAGAGCACCCCTGTGAGCCCAGGCAGCTGAGTCATTAAATAAAAATCCTTAGGAAACATTGACATTGGATCCCCACTCAATGTTTGTTCTACAAACTTGGAATGCTTGCTCCATCCAGAAACCTCAAAATTACTTTGCCATTAACACCTGTGATGAGTGGCAGGGCTTGCGTCATTAAGATTACCAGAGGAAAACGGCGGCCTCACCTTGATGTTAGGAAGTATTAAGAATTAATGAGGTATCAGTACTCATAGTTTGATAAACTGCAAAGTGCCTTTCCCATACCTCTATTCCCTTTGCTGCCTCTGTCCTCTGGCCCCTTGACATAAGACATTTTAGAAGACCAAATGGCAAGTGTAGGGCTTTAGATGTCACTAGGAGAATGGGAAAGAGTAAAGATTTTGCAATTTTGGCGGAGGGTCATGAAAACATTATGACTTAGTTCATGTATTTTGAGGGATCAGACCGCACAGCACTTGCACTTGCTGGTTACACCAAGTGAGTCAGATTGGATAGAAAGGATAATTTGTTGGAATGGATACATGTCAGTGACACCATGAAAGAAGCTGTTGGTGATCCCTGACAGTGGGGGTTACAGGCAACCTGAGGGCTGGTCTCAGGAAAACAGCTGTATTGTAACATTGAGAGCCTGCCTCTAGAATGCTGTGACCTGCCACTGGCAAGCTTTGTGGGTCTGGAAATAGTCACGATATTTGTACATTGCCCGTTAAAGAGCATGTGGCCATTCTCTTGTTCATTATGGATTGCATGTGAAACCCTTCAGAGGTCTTTGTTCTGCTCTGTTATTGGGATGGGGTAGTTTTGATGGATCATGCAATCCATGTTCAGCAGTGTTTCCTTGTATTGTATTTTCTTCAAGTCTTTGGAAGATACATTTCCCATCGTGATTCACTGTAGCTCAAAGCTCTTTATAGGTGCCCTCCAAGGGTATCTTTTCAAAGTTCTTTTAAAGAAGTTGGTAAGTGTTATAATAATATCCCTTTTGGATATGTATTATGATATGATATATGGCATGAATATATTATTTATTACATGTGGATGTTATGAAGATGAATGCTAATAATTATTTGAAGATCTTTTCAAATATTAACTCATTAATTCAAACCAATCTAATGAAGTCAGTGCCATTTCTATCCCCATTTTACAGATGAAGGAACTGAGACACAGTCTGTAATTTGCCCCAGGTCACATGGTAAGTGGTAGCCAGGGCTTAAAGTCAGGTATTCCACATCAGATCCCATGCTCTTAACTACTACATGAAACTGCTGATTATTTTGCTGATGAGATTTGATTGGCAGAAGCTACTTGCAAGCTTGTTACTGAACTCACTGGAATCAAAAGCACATGTGTGTTTCTGGACAGAGGTGAAGGGAGGGAGCCCTACATTTCTTTCCATTGCTTTAGAATCAAATACAAATTCTTTATTGTGGCCTTCCTGGGTTACCTACCCAGCCTCCCTTCCCAGCCACAGTCTCAAGCCTGCCAGGGGCATCCATACTCTATACCTTTGCTAATAACATCTCCTCATCTTAGAATGGCTCTCAGTCCTTTGTGTACCTTTAACTAGGGCAAATTCCCTGCGGAGTTTCCCAGTTTGAGTGCCACACATGGTTGCTAATATGATGAGGTAATGAACACTCAGAACAATTGGGCATAGTCAACAGCTGCTGGAGCCCTTATTATGGTTCTTTCCAGACCTACCTGTTTATTTAATGTGCCGTATAAAGATTACCTTTCTCTTTGCCTTTATCTGAGTTACTCTGTGCCCAAGGAGCTGATCTATATGGACTTTCAAACTATGGTCCCTTGAAAAAGATCAGAGAGCAGCAGTGAGAGGTAGATGTATTTCTTCTTCCACTCCCTTCCAGACTTGGTGCCACAGTTCTGGCAGCAGCTGTGTCCTTTCCTTCTCTAAGCTGGACCTTCACCAGAAGCCCCTCCTCTGGCTCCAGGTCTTCAGTGGGAGTACTAGCTTCCCACTGTGCTTGTCTCTGGGGTGGGGCGGCAGGGGGGTGGTGGTTTCCAGCCTTGTTGGATCACGCTGCTTACAACTCTGTCTGCTGCTCCTTCATCAAAATCTCTATGCTTGAACCATTAGGGTACATTCTCTCTCCTGTTGGGACTCTGAACCCTGCAACTCCTTCCTCTCAAACTATTTCTGGGCCTTGTTTTCTAACCCCCAAAGGGTCACTACCCACATAGCTCAGGTCACACTTAAAGGAACACAAGGCATCCTTAAAACAATCAGAATTACAATGTAGACTTAAGCATTCACAAATTCTTAGAAAGGTATGGTGTTAGATTTCTTCTACTTCTCTTCCTATCACACTCTTTGAGGTAGGTAGGTCTTAAGTTCATGTTAGAGTATAATGCATATTCTTCCTTTATCCAAAACACAACTCAGCAGTCATTAGGTTACCCCTCTTCCCTTAATGTCAGTGTGCTGCTTGTTGACGTGCTTGTCTTCTCAGTAACCTAGTAGCTCCACTGGGGAAGGATAGTTATTTTTAGGATTTGTTAAAAAAATATTTCTTGAATGTGTGCATGTATGCAATACAGTTGGTAAGAGTTGGGGTCCATCTTGCAGCTGCAAGACAAAGATAATGGGTCCCTACCCTGATCCTCTAAACTTCAAAATGGAGCAGCTCTCCTTCCTGTGGTCCCAGTGGTGTACTACAGCAGATTCAGAGGTCTGATTCTCCCTTTAGTTAGTTTCCCTCTGTGCCATGTGAGGAGGACAATGGGGCATTGAACACTTCACCTCAGCTGGGCAAGCTGCTGAGCAAAGAAGTCAGGGTTCCCAACATCCAGCCCAATGCTCTCTTGACTAAACCACATGGGCTGTTTTCCTCTGCCCTGCCTTGGACCACTCAGCTCTTCTCGACTCAGACACCACTGATCCCTATCCTGGGGTACACTCCCACCTGCTCCCTGGAGCCAAGTTTTATTAGTCGTGTGGCTTTTCTTGGAATGCTCACTTTGGAGCTCTGGCTCCTCATCCCAACGCAGAAGGATTTGCGTAGATGAATTCCCACCACGAGGGACCAGTGTGAATCTCCAAGCCCTCAATGCCAGCCAGAGACTGTGAGTTTTCTGCAACTGCTTTACTCTGTGCGCAGATGACAGGAAGTAGAAATCCAAGTTTGTAGAATATAACCCTTCTTCATAGTAAACTATTTTAGAGCTAACCAAGGCATACAGGCCACTACTGATTTAATACAACCAGAAAACATGCAAATCTCCAAGGAGAGCCAAATGCTGCCCATGTTCACATTTTTTACTGTCTCCTTTTCCCTAATTTCCTCCTCCTCTCCCTCTCCTGTTTATTCTCCCTCCCCCTCTTCTTCCTTCTCTTTCTTCTTCTTCCTCTTCCAGTCCTCTGCCTCACTGTTCTCCTCCTGCTCATCTACCCTTCCTCCTTCATTTCAATATGCCAGTTATTCGCTGGTACATAAAAAAAGTAAACAGAAAATTCATAAACTGTGGAATTTGGAGGAGAATTTTTAAAGCTAGAAACCTGAAGGGAGGAAAAAAGGCCACAAAAACAGGGTAAATCGTTATGGCAAACACTTTAGACCAAAATAGGCAGTATATTGCACCTGGGATATGGACTTCGCTGCTGGTGAGGAGGCTATAATAAACTAAATTGATCAAAACAGGGTTTGGAGATAGAAAAGTATTTAATTTTTTGTTATTCTTCTGTGAAAAAGGTATGATATAAGGTTAGACTTGTCTGAACAAATATTTGAAATTTTGCTGTCTGATGCTACTGTTTCTGGGCTTTACATTAGATGTCGGTTATGAAATGTGCTTTTCAGTATATATGTATATATATACATATATAATATATATTTATACATATAAATATATATACACATAATAATATATATATAATATATGTATATCTTTTCTGGTTGATCCATGATAGTAAAAATGATTAGTGGAGTTGAAATCTGCAGCAATGCACAGATCTCTTGCTACAGTGTTTAGGATAGCTGAAATATGCAATAATTGATTTTAACATGTGCTGTAATTGGTTCCATATGCATCGCTGTCAACTGTGATGCATCATAATTAAACTGACATGTTCAAAAACTGGCCACCGAAATGAGCGCTCACTGAATTTTCCAACTGTGCACAGCTGCTGCTTCTTTGCCCCTCGTTTCCCACTCAGGACCCAGATTACTGGGTTTCATTTCACTGCTAGTCTTCTCCATGGAGAGGAGGAGAATTTTAAATAATCTCCCTGAGGGAATTCAGGTTCTTTCCCCAATTTTATTTTTACATGGCCACATATTTCAATAGTGATAGATTGATATGTAATTTCCTAAGTCACCATAAATCAGATCTAAAATTGGTGAATGTGGTAAAAAATTTAGTATAAGACACAGCAACAGATCATAAAAGTTCCATATTTTAGCCCCTTCACCTCCATTCAAACCATGCTTGAACTCTTAAGAGGAAATTCACTTGGAGGAAGAAAGTGTGTGGCACACACCTACTTCTAGTCCTTATCACATAAATGAAATGTTCTTACTTGTGACCATCTGCCTTTCTTATTTCTTTGATCATCAGAATGCTTACATGCACTCAGGATGGCATTACCTTGATAGTCTGATTATCATTCCTTTCTTCTTTTGTAAAAGCAACATAATATAATTGAAAGGGCATTGAATTAGGATCTGGATATTCTGTGGTCAAGTTCCAGCTCTGTTACCTTTGATAGTGTTGGTAAGTCCTCTGAGTGTTAGCTTTCTGCCTGGAAAAATGGAAATGATAATACTTTATTATCTCACAATTTGGAACAATGGATGATATACAAACATGACAAGATACAGTAGCTCTTCAGTTCTTGGAATCTGTATTCTGAATCAGCATGAACAATGTTTGTCTTTGGACTTTGTGTTACCATAAGTTGATGCATTAATTTAATGAAGAACTGCATCTCTCCCAACCCCACCCCGTCCCTGAAGTCACACCTCCTCTAATCCATTAATCACTCAGGTAGGTTCTGTGATGGCAAAATATTTAATAACAAAATTAGTTCACCACCCATACATAGTTGATCAGAGTATCATTGGCCTACAACACTATTTCTGTGATGAGGAGCATGGTAGCCCTCTCCCCATTATTTCCTTTGGGAGCACAATCCTACTACTTATTTTAATTATGTGACACTCGTAGGGACCCCTAGTTTTCTTACAGTGAATTAGGCCTGGTCAGCCATGGTTTCTTCTCTGTCTGTCAATAGAACACTGTCTAATCTGTGAACTCAGTAAGAGTTCTTCCATAAGCTTTGGTTGCCAATAGTTATGAATCAAGCTTCTCCTATCTCCTAGGAAATGAGCCATGAGGACATAAACCTGGTGAATCTCCATCACAAGAAGGACACCATGCTGTCCACCTCATGAAGGAAGATGAGGTTAAGTTCCACACACATGGAAGAACAGAATTGATAGGAAATGCTAACTAATGGCTTCGGTGAGTGTTAGGAGGGCAGAACTTATTACAGTTCCTATTGTCTTATTTCTTGGCAAAATCTCATAAGAGCCAAACTGTCTGAAGTCAAGGAAGAACTGGATTGAACAGGGATGGTGGTCCTTTAACTCCGTCTTCTCAAGTATTACCATCTGAAGGCGAAGAGCCTCTATTTTGCATCCAAGATCTGTGTGCAGGGTTGACTGCTACTTAAAAGGCATCCTTGACAGGATCCTTTGACTACCAGAATGTTTCTCATCACCTCACTCCCTCATTACTACAGTATTGGGGCCACAGACTTGTCTATTAGTTTGAAGCAACATTTGAATGATGTGTAGTATATCTGTGGTGGTTCTCAATCCCCCAGAAAACTTGTGAAAACTCAAATTGCTGGGTATGACTCCTAGACAGTCTGATCCAATCCATCTGGTTGGAGTGGGTAGTCTGCATTTTTACCAAGTTTCTAGGTTAGAATGAGGTTGCTGTAATGAATGTCAAATTAGACTGAACTTGAGTTGAGTGACTCAGGTCTTGGCACTGAGGCAATTCACCAACCCTCTGTGGGCCTCACTTTAACCATCTATAACATAGTGGGTTTGATCTAGATAATCTTTAACTTTCCTTTAAGATGCTCTAAATCTACCAATAAGTCCTCAAGTTCCATTTGGGAGGATTGTGCTGTCACGAGGAAGCTTTTCTCCCTCCCCCCCCTTAAGACAGCTATTATTTATTATTTTATTTTATTTTATTTTATGATAGTCACAGAGAGAGAGAGAGAGAGAGGCAGAGACACAGGCAGAGGGAGAAGCAGGCTCCATGCACTGGGAGCCCGATGTGGGATTCGATCCCGGGTCTCCAGGATCGTGCCCTGGGCCAAAGGCAGGCGCCAAACCGCTGCGCCACCCAGGGATCCCGACAGCTATTATTTAAAAAGACAATATCATTTCTTCAGAAAGAGTATATTTGGTCAGAGAGCAGCAACAGAATGGGGTACATATTAGATGATATGAATTAAGAGGTCCCCACAAATTGATCTGGCATTATGCAACATTTTTATCTGAAGTTTTACTGTTTTATAATAATTTATTCATTTATCAGATCCTAGTTCTAGAATTGAGGCAACCACAGCTCAGTACTTTCTCAACAAGGAAGAGTAGAGAGGGCTGGAGGAATAGTAGTGGGGCAGTAAGAGCTTAGGGGAAGGAAGAGAGAACCTCCCAATGCAAAACATGTTTTCCTACTTCTCCTACTGTTATATTTTGCACTTCCCTAGGAGATCCTCTGTGTGTGCAGGCAAGAGAAGGACTGATAAGCCACATCTAGAACTCAAGAAGAGTTATTATAGAAGAAATGAATTGTGTCAGCATTTAGGAGATCCCACTTAAATTTGAAAAGAGAGAGAGAAAACATATCTGAAGGAATCTTCTGAAGTGGAAAGGAGAGAAAAATTATTGAGTCTGACTTTTCTCTCTCACTCCAAGTGCTGGCACAAGCCACCTATGTCCTACCAGCAACATAAAATGGCCATTTTATAATTGTGAATGGGAAACTGGCTATAACAGGCTTCTTTTACTCTCCCTTTACTTTGGAGGAAGAATAAGTGATGGATGTAAAGAAAAATATCTAATAGTAATTTAGAAAATAATTTCTTTTCACACAAGAGCCACTTAATGATGGCCTAAAGGCATTTAAGCGTGGTAATTGATGAGTATCACAGTATAGAAACTAATTCATTCAATATATATGTGTGTGGCCTCGTACATCCCAGCAGCTGTGAGACCCCAGAAAGCCAAACCATAACAAGATCATCTCCATCTTTAAGGGGCTTCCAGTCTTGATGGGAAGATGATAAGTAAACAGGCAGTTTTATGAAGTCCAATAGGAATGAGCACAGGGCACACGAGAGAAGTGCAGTCAGTCGTGCAGAGTGGGAATGTCAGCAAAGACCCCAGTGGAGAGTCATGGCCCCAAGCATGAGTGGAGTTTAAGTCAGACAAAAAATGCTACTCTTTTTAGACTTTGCAGCAGATACATATTCAAAGAGGTAAATTCATAAAACTTTAGTAATTTTGTATGACTGATGGCTAGAATTGGCTGGAAGGGAAAACAGAGGCACCTTTTGAATTTATTTTAACACATTGGCTCAGACAGAACAGATTCTGATTCTCAAAAATCTTTCCTTTTAGTTGGTGGGGAGGAATGGTGGATCATAGAATGAACTGGGTCTACCCGCAGCTAAGAAACTGGGTAGGTTCTGGGTTCTTTCTGTCTCCTGTTGAAGCTTCTTTCTTCTACGTATCTCATGTTCTTTTTTGATGTTTTGCCTCATTTTCTAGGCATGGCTATGTCATTACCTCCACCCCTAACTCCTTCTTTTCTACCTTTACTTTGAAGTGAATACCATATAGTCTCCTTCTCTAGGTGAAAATGTATTTTCCAAATAGATAGCATAAGCATGAAAAAGTCTGTAGGGGAGTATGATTTTTAAAGGAAAAGGAGAAGGGAAAAATCAGAAGTTTGATACAGGTTGCAGAACATTTTTTTCTAGTTTTAGAGTACCTAGATCCTTTTCTTAAATGCTGGTTGATGGAATTATATTAGGCCAAACAAATTTAGGTTCTTGGGTTCTCTCCTCTTTGAAGGGGAAGAATCTTTGTGCAGTAGGAGAACCATTCCTGAAGGATCTAGAAACCTTTTGGTATGCTTTCTACCCTTATATTTATCTTTAAACTTAATCCATTCTGAGAAACAGAGTAACTACATGGAAAAATCTATACCTTAGAGGATAGATTTCCAACCAATCTTGGGAAACATAAAACCTACATCATGGTGAACATAGCCACCATTATTTCCAACATAATGATCACTGCTGAATATTGGATACTTCTTGGCACTGGGAAGGCAAATAATTTAAAATCATGGCTTCTGCCCTCAAGAGATAAGTCATATTGTTGGAAGACTAACATCCACATGCAAAGGTTTAATAATAAAAAGTAGCTCTTGGTAAGTCACTATGGCCCTATTAATTGCTTCTGAGTTTGGGGCACATCCATTTTATACTTTTTCAGGCTTCAGAATCCAGCAGGTATTGAATGTATCACTGTCTGGGTATGACTAATCAGAGAAATGAGGTTTCTGTTTTAACTCTCCTTAGCATTTTGCTTTCAGCTCCAGAACTTCCAAAGGAACAACCTGATTTGGGACAAATTTGATATATTGTTGGAAATTATCAAGTTACATATAATGTTCCATAGATTATTTAGACTAGTATTTTGTAAGAAGTTCTCTGGAATTAAGCTGACTATAGCCTACAATATGAACATCTATTTATCCTGTGGCCTGTGATTAAAGACAGGCCCAAAACAATAAACAGTCCTCTAAAATAATGTCAGAGCAACAGAGATTTGGGAAATGAACAAACAGACATGCCCATTAACTGATGTTTCCATGGCCGGCTCTGAGGTAGGGAGCAGCTTGGTGAGAATGAGGAGAGCTCCCCTGAGCCCCAGTCCAACAGGCTTTCAAGATATGTGATGGTTGTTTATATCAGTGCTTCTCATACTTCTATGTGCACATGAGTCTCCTAGAAATGTTTGAAATTCACATTCATATTCAGTGGGTCTAGGTGGGCCTGGGTTTCTGGGTGGCCAACAAGCTCCAGCCATGCTGATGCCTCCATCCTCAGGCTACACTCTGAGTAGCAAGAGTCTAGAATACAGTGAAAGAGATTAGAAGGGCAGTATGAAAACAAGAGTATATCTGCTCAACAAACTGTATAACCAGTGATTGGATGTCCAGGTGCCCAGTTAAGGTAGCTGGGAGAGAGAACCAGCTCCTGCTGGAAGGAGCAAGGTCAGGCTCATCTCCTGGGGCTGCCAAAGACGTTGAACCTGGCTGCACGTCAGGCCCTTGGGACCTGCTAGGCTCTCCCTGCTTGTACATAGTCAGGACTTGGGTAGATTGGATGCTGTAGCAGAGAAAGTGATGCTCTGTCATTTTATGGAAGAGCTCTGGTGCTTCTCAAACTTCAGTGGGCCTGGAAATCACCTGGGGAGCCTGTTAGCAGGTAGCTCCTGAGTCAGTGGTCTGAGTGGGATGTAATTCTTCATTCCCAGCTAGCTCTCAGTAGATGCTGAAGCTGCTGATGCCAGGCTCCATTCCAACAGAAAGAGGCAGGGAGTTTGAATGACCATCCTCAGGTACCTTCTGAGTCAGGCAGGAGGTATCTCTCAGGCCCAAGTGGGATGCCCAGATCTACAGGCTCCAGGGAGCTGGGTAGCTGTGTGAAATTTGAAATCTCAGTGCCAAGTGGGATGGGACAGGGCCCAGTTAAAGGCATCATCTCCTTGTAGTAACTGTAGTAGGCCAGACCAGGTTATACACTGGTGGGTTTTCTGGAGTTGGTGGATTTGGGTATTACTGATTTGTTAAAGGTAGAAGAATAGTGTTGAGTATTAAGAAAGTGTTAGAAACAGGGAAGTAAAGTCAATCCAAATCCCCTCTGCCTCTGACTCCTCAGCCCTCAACACCATCCTGCCTCTTGTTGGCGTGTTATGAGCCCTTAGGCTGATTTCCAAGGTTCCCCAAGTTCAAGTGTGAAAAAGCCAACTAATCTCCTGGAAAATCTCCTAATGTATATTTTTCTTAAAAAATATGGGTCAATTTTAAACTTCATACTCTAAGCCATGCTCAATGGCATTATCATTGTGGATACACACTCTTATTTTCCGGAAGAGTCTCCCTTTCCCTGGCTGGGTGTTGATTCAGAATGGAAATTGTCAGGACAAGTCAAGTACTACTATACCATTAACTCAGTGCATTAAAAGTAGGAAGGCTGATTCTTCACTTTTCGTTTTGGCTGTCAGGTCTGATTTGAGCTTATTTCTCATTGAGTATTCCATATCAAAGACTGGGATAATAGAATTACAGAACATTAGGGTATGCAATCTGAAAGACACCCTGGAGATCATTTAGCACTGCTTGCTCACTTTACAAATGAGTGAACTGTATTTTTCACCCTAAAGAGCTTGAGCAGATACTCGGTTTTTGAGACGCATGTTTAGTTGCTGTTCCCATGTAGGGAGTTCTGTGTGTAGGTGAAAGAAGCCAAGAATAGATTTCTCCTTTTTAGTCATCCTTGATATTGGCTTTAGCTTCATCAAAGTCTGTCACATACACCCTCTGGACAGCATGCCTTTCGCAATAATATGCAAATGCCTTGGCTTCTGACATTAGTTGGAAAAGAAGTGTGATGTTTTCACTTAAAGGACATTTTATACAGTTTAATAGCAACTGCATCTCTGGCATTTATAACAGATGTTATCCTAGTGCAGGCAACTTCTTCTAAGTAATGTAGCTGGATTTTAGCTGCTGAAATTTTCTGTATCATTTGGGGATCATATTTCATCTCAGACTTTTGAACGTGACAGATTGTCCACCTGGATTTCATTTTGCCACATTTTATTGATGGCCTGACTCAGATCTTTCAAGTTTGTACTAACTGACCCTGAAGGGGTAGCTTGTTGTTTAAATTTTATGACACAGAGACGTAAACTGCCTGCAAATTATGCAACACAATGGCGATGAACAATGAGTGTTAGGACTTTTTATTAATATTGATTGCCTACAGTTAAGGAATTAGTAATAACTGTTACACTGTACCCATTCCTAGGACAAAAATCTCCAATTAACTTTACTACAAGCACATGTGTAACAAGTGAGAACCACATTTTTGTTTGCAAATCCAAGCTCCATGGAGTGATGCTGTGCTGTTCCCCTTATGCCTTCTGGTTGCTACTCTGGTTCCATAAATAATGGCTCATTTCCCCTTCCTTGTCCTGTTATTCTAACTTAATGAAACTATGCAAATCAGTGTAGATTTATTATTCAAGACCTGGATGACAAAAGTTGGAAGCTACAGACAGAAGACAAATGTAAATGTAGGAACATTCCTACAAGTTCCTAGGCAGCACTCCTCAAAGACTGTCAGATCATGAAAATCAAGGACAGTCCAAAAAGTGGTCATGGTCTGCAGAAGGTAAAGGTGACATGATAGCTAAATGGAATGTGGTGTCTGGATGGAGTTCTGGGATAGAAAAGGGGCATGACAGAGAAAACTAAGGAAACCTGAATCAAGTATGGACTTTAGTCCAAAAAGATGTGTTGACGTGTATTCACTAGTTGTGACAACGTGCCATACAAATGTATGATGTTGCCAATAGGAGAAACTGGTTTGAGGTATACATGGACTTTCTATACTGTCTTCACCAGTTTTCTGTAAATATAAAACTATCCTGCAGTGGAGTGTCCTAAAAATAATAGTTAGATATTATGTCCATCCAGCCCCTGATGCTCTTTATTACTGAAATAGAATTATAAAAGTGGATGTCAAGAGAGTATATTGTTCTGTTGGTTTTCACCTCCATCATTGTGTTCAATCCTCAAAACAATTCTATGAGATATTTATTATTATCCTCAATTCACAGCTTTAAAAATGGAGAAACTGAGGTTCAGAGAAGGTCATCTCTTCTATATTTACTGAAGTTCTGTGGCTTAAAAGAGGCAGGGCTGCAATTTGAGCCTTTGTTAATTTCACTCTAAAGTGCCCATTTATTTTAATTCCCCATTTGGTCCCCAGAATCATGATTTCTTTTTTTTTTTTTTTAATTTTATTTATTTATGATAGGCACACAGTGAGAGAGAGAGAAGCAGAGACACAGGCAGAGGGAGAAGCAGGCTCCATGCACCGGGAGCCCGACGTGGGATTCGATCCCGGGTCTCCAGGATCGCGCCCCGGGCCAAAGGCAGGCGCCAAACCGCTGCGCCACCCAGGGATCCCAGAATCATGATTTCAAGAGATGGAACAGAGGTCAGGGAAAATGGTGAAGGATAGGAGGATAGGGAGGGCAGGCTGCAGGGAACTTAATAGCTCTGAGCCAGGCTTCCAGAGCCATTAGAGTTTCCTGAGGAGGCTCATTCAGCCTCTATTTTTCCCAAGGGCTAGGGTCCAGATCAACTCTAGATGAGCTTTCCCATCCCCTCGAATTTCATGCAACAAATATTAAAAAAGAAATCTCCCCTGCAATGATTGTGGGTACAGTACACCCCAGTGTGCAGAGGAGCAGTTAATTGCTCTATCAGCAGCTCTGATTTAACTGGAAGGGAGCACATATAACTTCAAGGGATCCAAGCAAAGCTCATATTGCTTCTTCTTCAAGAATCTCCATCTGGAGTTACACAGTTGGGTCATTGGTGAGGTTAAGAATGTTCAGATCCTTGGGCCCAGAGATTCTGACTCAGTAGATAAAAGGAGGGCTTAGAAATCTGTATTCAAAATTGCTTCTTGACGTTGTAACAGTTTTAAGTGTTCTGAATCTGAACCTCAGAAGATCCATTCTTGTTCTTGCCTAAAAGGAGTGTCAAACCCCACTCAACACTGTTGGCTCTTGAGTGATTCACTGTCTGGACTAGGAGTCCAGGAACTAACTATACCTGTGCTAAATAACCCATAGCCCCACCTACTTTGTAAATAAATTTTTATTGGACACAAGCATGATACTCCTTTACTTTAGTCTATGGTTGCTTTACTTGCCACTATGGGATAGTAGTGGAGTTGTGACAGTCTAAGGTAATTATGTAGCCCTTTACAGAGAAGGTTTATGACCTATGATGTAGAGGACAGAAAGGTATCTGGATTAAATAATTAGTCACAGTGCAAGGCAAAGGGAGTCCAGCTACGATCAAGCCTCATTGTAACTAATATCCTGGGGTGCTTATTTAAAAATACCCAGCCGGAGGCCTACCCTTAAAAATCCTGATTTAGGTGAGGCTGAGGCCCAGAAAGACACATTTCCAGTGATGCTTTAGGACGTGGCTCTAGGCATCAAGAGTATTGGCCTTGATGATGATGGGTGGAGCTGGGTCCCTGATAATCTTTAAAAGCTTGGATATGTCTTGCTGCATATTATAGTGGAGCCTAAATTTATAAATAAAACTAAATATCACTAGTTATCAAAATGAGGGATTAAAACATAAAGCATTAAATCTGTCATACTCAAGATATGAAAAGGAAACAGAGAAGATTTGGACAAGAAATAAGTAAACAGATATTTAGTAAATGTTTGATGAATAATGAAGGATTGCATTCTTTCTGACATGCCTTTTTAAAGATTTTATTTATTTATTTGAGATATATATAGAGAAACACAAGTTGGGGGAGGGGCAGAGGGAGATGGAAAAGCAGATGCCCCACTGAGCAGAGATCCCAATACAGGGCTCCATCTTAGGACATTGAGATCATGACCTGAGCCAAAGGCAGATGCTTAATCAACGGAGCCACCCAGGTTCTCCTTGACATGCTTTTAAGAGCTTTTTTGAGGTGTTCTAGACACAAAATAAACCATACTTACTTAAAGTGCATAATTTGATTTTCTGTATCATATGAAACTGTCATCACAATCAAGATAATGAACAAATTGATCACCCCCAAAAGTTTCTTTGTGCACCATTGTGCATCACTCCCTTTACCTTTTCCTGCAACGGCTCCTCCCACACTGCCACCCCCCACTCTGCAAGAGGCAACCACCCATTTGCTTTATGCCATTATAGACCTGTAAATTAATTAGAATTTTCTTTATTTTATATAAATAGAACTATATAGGGTATACTCTTTGTTTGTTTGTTTTCTTTCATTCATCATAATTATTCTGAGATCTATCCATGCTATCACATGTATCAATATTCCTTTTCCTTTTGATCACTGAGTAATATTCTATTGTACAGATATACCACAATTTGTTTATGCATTCACCCGTTGAACATTTGGTTTGTTTGCAGTTTTAGGCTATTACAAAACTAAGTGACAATGAACATTCATTACCAGTCCTTTTATGGATATATGGTTTCATTTTTCCTGAACCAAATGGAATGTGTATATTTAACTTTTTTTTTTTTACATTTAACTTTTGAAGAAACTACCATTTTCCAAAGTGATTGCATCATTTTATATCCTACCAGTGGTGTATGTGTCCATATTCTTGCCAACATTTGATATGATCAATCTGTAGGATCTGTAACCATTTTAACATATGTGTAGTGCTTTATCACTGTGGCTTTAAATTGCATTTCCCTAGAGACTAATGATGTTGATAACTTTTCACGTGATTACCACTTATATATCTTCTTTGACGGTGTCTGTTTTGCACACCTGTTATTTTTTTTAGAGTTGTTGAATTTTGAGTGTTCTGTATTCTGTACAACTCCTTTATCAGATATATGTTTTGCAGATATGTTTCACCAGTCTGTGGCTTGCATTTTCATTCTTTTGTGAATGTGATAGTATAATCTGAAAGCAAAACTTTTAATTTTGATGAAGTACAATGACCAATTTGCTCTTCATGGATTATGCTTTTGCTGCTATAGCTAAGAAATCTTTGCATAACTAAAGGCCACAAAGGTTTTATCCTGTATTTTCTTTTTTTTTAAAAGATTTACTTATTTATTTATTCATGATAGGCAGAGAGAGAGAAAGAGGCAGAGACATAGGCAGAGGGAGAAGCAGGCTCCATGCTGGGAGCCTGATGCGGGACTCGATCCTGGGACTACAGGACCACGCCCTGGGCCAAAGGCAGGTGCTAAACCACTGAGCCACCCAGAGATCCCCTTAACCTGTATTTTCTAGAAGATTTATAGTTTTAGGTTTTATATTAAGGTCTACAATCCATCTTGAATTTGTTTTTGTATGTGGTATGAAGTATGGATTTGAAGTTCAATTTTTTTTTTTTTTTGTATATGGCTATCCATTGCTCCATACCATTTGTTGATATTTGTTATGGGCTTAGTGCCTTGTAAAGAGGCCCAGAGAACTCCCTCATCCCTTCCATCTTGTGAGGACATAAGATGGTCTCCTGTGAACCCATGAAGCAGGCTCTGACCAAACACTGAATGTGCTGGTGCCCTGATCTTAGACTTCTCAGCTTCCTGAACTGTGAAAAATAAATTTCTGTTTAGAAGAAAAAAATACCAAAAAGCCCTATTTATTATCCAGTGAATTGCCTTTGTACCTTTGTAGAAAATCAATTGTCCAGATGTATGTGGGTCTACTTCTGGATTCTCTGTTCTGTTTCATTCATCTATTTGTCTGTCTTTGCACTAACTATACTATGTTGACTATTGTCATTTTTAAATAATTCTTAAAATTGGCAAGTTTTAGCCCACTGCCCATTTTCTTCCTTTTCAAAGTTATTTTGACTCATCTAGTCCTTTGCATTTCCAAATGGATTTTAGCATCAGTTTGCCAATTTCCATAGAAAATGCTGTTGGGATTTTGATATTTTTGTCAGTGAAGATAATGGCACTTTCGCAAAGGTTCAGTGACTCCTTCACTCAATTATCATTTTGCTAGCCATCTATCATTTCTCCTTCACTTTTGAAGGATAGTTTTGCTGGGTATAGAATTCATGGTTGACAGGATTTCCCCACCCCCTGCACTTTAAAAATTATCATTGCCCTCCCTCTGACCATCATGATTTCTGATGAGAAATCAGCTGATTATCTCTTTGAGGATTATTATGTTTAGGTGAAGAGTTATTTTTCTCTTGCTACTCTCAAGATTTTCTCTTTGTCCTTGGCTTTTGACAATTTGGTTAGAATGTGTCTTGGTGTGGATTTCTTTCATTTGTAACTCTTGCATTTCATTGAGCTTTTTAATGTATACATTCAAGTCTTTTATCAAATTTTGGAAATTTTTGGCAATGAATTTCTTCAAATATTCTCCCTTCCCCCTTTTATGTCTCATCTCTTTGATTTCCACCATGCACATGTTATACACTTGATAGTGTCTCAAAAATGTCTTAGACTTTGTTTATTCATTCTTTTTTCTTTCTCCTTTCAGACTGGATAATTTCAATTGATCTATCTTCAAGTTAATTGATTCTTCTGTTTGCTCAAATTTTTTTAAATTGAAATCCTGTAGTGAGTTTTTAAAAAAGATTTTATTTATTTATTCATGAGAGACAGAGAGAGAGAGAGAGAGAGAGAGACAGGCAGAGGGAGAAGCAGGCTCCATGCAGGGACCCTGACATGGGACTCGATCCCAGATCTCCAGGATCAGGCCCTGGGCTGAAGGTGGCGCTAAACCACTGAGCCACCCGGGCTGCCCCTGTAGTGAGTTTTTGTCTCTGTTATTATACCGTCAGCTCCAGAATTTCTGTTCCTTTTCATAATTTTTGTCTTTTTATTGATATTTCCTATTTGTACATACATTGTTCTCCTGGTTTTCTTGAGTTTGCTGGATTTGTATTTTTAAAAAATTCACCAAGAGACTTTAATGTGTAGCCAGTTTGGAATACTCCTGCTTTATGAAAACTTTTATATTATCTTATGCATAAAAGATCTCCCAAGGACTTCTGGGAGCTGGAGATGAAGAAACTAACAGATGACTCTCCAAGACTTCCATATCAGTTTCAACAGAGCAGAGTCAGCTTGATTGGTCTATTTTTTAAAATTTTTGCTCTTGAGTTCCATAAAAGCTTTATTAAAAAAAATAATTCCAGGATGGCTAAAATCAAAAAGGCAAGACATAATGTGTTGGAAAGGATGCAGAGAAGAAGGAAACATTGTGCACTGTTGGTGGGAATATAAGCTAGTCTAGCCACTGTGGAAGACAGTGTAGAGGTTCCCTCAAAATATTAAAAATAGAAATATCATATGATCCAATAATTCCACTACTGGGTATTTACAGAAAGAAATAAAAAACATTAATTCAAAAAGATATATGCAGGGGTACCTGGGTATCTCAGTCAGTTAAGTGTCTGCTTTTGACCTCAGGTCATGATCTCAAGGTCCTGGGATTGAGCCCCATGTTGGGATCCCTGCTCAGGGGAGAGTCTGCTTCTTATCTTTCCTCTGCTCCCTCCCAAATGCTTGTGCTCTCCTTCTCTCTCTAATAAATAAATAAGGATATTAGAAAACACACAAAAAGAAATATACAGCCTTGTGTTTACTGTAGCATTATTGACAATAGCCAAGATATGGAAACAAACTAAGTATCCATCAATAGTCAAATGGATAAGGAAGATGTGATGTATACATATATGTATATATATATGGAAGATGTGATATATATATATTTTACATATATATACACAAATGGCAAAGGAAGATGTGATATATATATGTATATATATGAAAGATGTGATATATGTCTATATATACACATATATATTGATGTGATATATAGATGAATGGGTAAGATGTAATATGTATATACATATATATCATGTAAATAATACATACATATCACATAAATACAAATAAAATGGAATATTATGCAGCCATTAAAAAGATGTGATTATGCCATTTACAACATGAATGAATCTAGATGGTATTATGCTAACTGAAATCAATCAGAGAAAGACAACCACATGATTTCACTCAGGAATCTAAAAAACAAAGAAAACAAATGAACAAACAAAAAGCAGAATCAAATCTGTAAATATAGAGAACAAACTGGTGGTAGCCAGAGTGGAGGGGGTTGGAGGGATCAGAAAAATGGATGGAGAGTGGGGAATACAGGTTTCCAGTTATGGAATGAATAAGTCATGGAGATGAAAGGCACAGCATAAGGAATATAGTCAATTGTATTGTAATTAGCTTTATATGGTGACAGATAGTAGTTATATATGTGGTAAACATAGCATAGCTTATAGAGAAGTTGCACCACCAAAACTAAAGTAATATTGTGTCTCAAGTATATTCAAATAAAAAATTTTAATTAAAAATTCCATTTTAAAAAATAAGTTAACTTCACTACTTATGTGTAGCTGGCCATTTTTTTTTTTTTCCAGCAAGGGACTTTAACCAACAGGATCATATTTACCAGACAATCTCCAAACCTCAATCAACCTTATTGTGTCACCAGCTGAGATCCCAGTGGAGATAAAACTGGGCTAGTCTGGGTGTCCATCTTTCCTACTCAAGAATCTAATTCTCTCAACCCTCTTCATTACTTGATTATGGTAGGGCTCATTTTTAAAAAATGTTTTTACTTAAATCCCAATTAGTTAACATACCATATTACATTAGTTTCAGGTGTACAAGATAGTGATACAATTCCATACACCACCTGCTACTCATCACAAGTGCACTCCTTAATTCCTATCACTGATTTAACTCGACCCCTATCCATCTCCCTTCTGGTAACCTTCTGTTTGTTCTCTGTAGTTAAGTCTGTTTCTTAATATGTGTTTCTCTCTCTCTTCCCCCACCTTTGCTTGTTTGTTTTGGTCCTTAAATTTTACACATGGATGAAATTATATGGTATTTATCTTTCTCTGACTGACTTATTTCACTTTGCATTATACTTTCTAGCTCCATCCATGTTGTTGCAAATAGCAAGATTTCATTCTTTTTTATGATGGAATATATATACATACATATACATACACCATATCTCCTTTACTATTCATCAATCAGTAGGCATTTGGGCTGTGTCCATAATTTGGCTATTGTAAATAATGCTGCTATAAACACGAATCCCTTTGAAGTAGTGTTTTTATATTCTTTAGGTCAATAACTAGTAGTGCAATTGCTGGATTGTAGGGGGTGTTCTATTTTTAACTTTTTGAGGAATCTCCATACTGTTTTCCACAGTCACTGAACCAGTTTGCATTCCCACCAGTAGTGCATAGGTGTTCCTTTTTTTCTCTATATCCTCACCAACACCCATTATTTCTTGTGTTGTTGAGTTTAGCCATTCTGAAAGGTGTGAGGTGGTATCTCATTGTAGTTTTGATTTGCATTTCCCTGATGGTAAGTGATGATAAACATCTTTTTATGTGTCTGTTGTCCATCTGGATGTCTTTTTTGGAGAAATGTCTGTTCATGTCTTCTCCATTTTTAAATTGGGTTCTTTGTTTTTTGGGTGTTGAGTTTTAGAGTTGTTTATATATTTGTGGTAGAGCTCTTCTACTCAAAGTCACATGTTCTATAAAACTGTTGGGCATTGTGCAGAGTGACATAATCATTTTTATGGTTACATTCATTGAGGGTTGCTTTTTAAAAAAAGATTTGATTTATTTATTCATGAGATAGATAGATAGAAAGAGAGAGAGAGAGAGAGAGAGAGAGGCTCCATGGAGCCCGATGTGGGACTCCATCCCGGGACTCCAGGATCACGCCCTGGGTGAAGGCGGTGCTAAACCACTGGGCCACCTAGGCTGCCCATTGAGGGTTGCTTCTTAGCATAAAATTAAAAAGTATGGGCTCTGGCCACAAGCCCACTCAGCTCTGACACTTCTTAGTTATGTGGCTTTCAGAGTTACTTAACCCCTCATAAACCTACCTATAAAATTAGAACAGTAAGACCATATACTTCACTGAATAGTTATAATTAAGTTATAAAATGCACATAGAGACTGAGAACTATCCAGGGCATACTATAAGCATTTAATGAATGATAGTCCAATGTGAAAACTAAATAAAAGACTACTTACCTCCTGGAGGGGTTTGCCTTTAACATCAGACTTGATAAAAATGACAGAAGATTTTAAGTGTGACTAAACCAATATTCATAAATAAACATGCTCATATATATACACATATAGTTGCTCCACATCCTCACCAGCATTTGATATTTCTGTCTTCAAGAATTTTGCTATTCAGAGAAAGATTCATAAGATACCTTATTGTTATTTTAATTTTAATTTTCCTGATGACATATGCTTACTTACTCTTTGTTTATCTTCTTTGATAAACTGTCTCTTAAGATGATAGGCCCATTTTCAATCAGATTGTTGGGTTGCAAAGAGTTCTTTGCATATTATGGATAATAATAATTTATCAGATGTATCTTTTGCAGATATTTCCTCCCAGTCTCTGCTTTTTTTTCTCATTCTCCTAACATTGTCCTTTGCAGAATAAAGGTTTTTAATTTTAATAAAGTCTAACTTAGGGGAAGCCCGGGTGGCTCAGCGGTTTAGCGCCACCTTCAGCCCAGGGTGTGATCCTGGAGACCCAGGATCGAGTCCCACATCAGGCTCCCTGCCTGGAGCCTGCTTCTCCCTCTGCCTGTGTCTCTGCCCCTCTCTCTCCTCTCTGTGTATTTAAATAAATAATAAAAAAATCTTAAAAAAAAATAAAGTCTAACTTATCAACTATTTCTTTCATAGATCATGGTTTTGATGCTGTATCTAAAGTTATCTAATGTCATTGAGATTTTCTTCTAATGTGATCTTCTAGAAGTTTCATGGTTTTGTGTTTTATATTTGGGTCATATGATTAATTTTGAATTAACTTTTATGAAGGGTGTAAAATCTGTGTCTGATTTTTTTCTCTTTCTTTTTTAACTTGTGTGTTGTTCCAAGACCTTTTAATACCTTTGTATTACTTTTGCTCCCTTGTCAAAGATTATTGGATTATATTTATGTAGGTCTATTTCTGGGCTTTCTATTCTGTTCCATTGATTTATTTGTTTATTCTTCCATGAATATCACACTGTTTTGGTTACTGTACTATTATTATAAAACTTGATATCAGATCATGTCAGTTCTCCAATTTTATTCTTCAATATTGTGAATTTTAGGTCCTTTGCTTCTGTATATAAACTTTAGAGTCACTTTGTTGCTATCCATAAAAAAGCTTTCTGGGATTTCTATTGGAATTTCATTGAATACATAGGTCAAATTGGGAAAAACTGACCTCTTGATATTTTCTTATCCATGAATAGGTTATTTATTTAGTTCTTTGATTTCATTCATCAGAGTTTTGCAGTTTTTCTCATATAGATCTTGTACATAATTTGTTAGATTTATACTTAAGTGCTAATATAAGTGGTGCTGTTTTTAAATTCAAATTCCCTTTGTTCATTGTTAGTATTTAAGGACACATTTGACTATTTTTTTTTACATTTGACTTTTTTATATTAACCTTATATCCTGCAGCCTTGCTGTTATTATTTACTACTTCCAGCCTGTTGCTTTTGTTGATTCTTAAAGATTTCCTACATAAATAATTATGCCATTTGTGAATACAGATAGTTTTATTTCTTCCTTCTCAATCTGTATACCTTTTGTTTCTTTATCTTATTATGTTATCTAGGACTTCCACTATGATATTGAAAAGCAGTAGTGAGAGGGAGCATCCTTGCTTTGTTCCTGGTCTGAATGGGAAATCTTCAAGTTAGTCATCATTAATATGATGTTAGCTATAGACTTTTGTAGATACTCTATTTTGTAGATACTCTTTATCAAGGTGAGGAAGTTCCCCTCTATTTTTATTTTGCTAAGAGTATTTATCATTAATGAGTGTTGTATTTTGTCAAATGCTTTTCTTACATCTATTAATATTATCATATGATTTTTCTTCTTTAGCCTATTGATGTAGGGGGCTACATATTGATTTTTGAGTGTCGAGTAAGCCCTCCATAACTAGGATAATTCCACTTGGTTGTGGTATATAATCACTTTTATATATTGTTGGATTAAATATTTTAATGTTTTGCTGATGATTTTTACATCTATGTTTATGAGAGATGTTAGTCTGTAGTTTTCTTTGTAGTTTAGTTTGTAGTTTTCTTGTAATATTTTCATCTAGTATTGGCATTAAAGTAATCCTGGCCTTATAAAGTCAGTCAAGAACTACACATTCTGCTTTTCTTCTCTGAAACAAATTACAGAGAATGGATATAATTTATTCCTTAAATGTTTGATAGAATTCGCAGTGAATCCATCTTGTCCTGTTGCTTTCTGTTTGGAAGATTATTAATTATTGATTCAATTTCTTTAATATATTTATGACTACTCAGATAGTCTATTCTGTGAATTTTGGCAAATTATATCTTTCAGGGAATTGGACCATCTCAAGTAGATTATCAAATTTGTGGGCATAGAGTTGTTTGTAGTATTTCTTTATTATCCTTTTACTGTCTGTAGAACTTGTAGTAACATCCTTTCATTCCTAATTTTAGTAATTTGTGTCCTCTCACTTTTTTTTTTAGTGGACCTAGCTGATGTTTATCAATTTTATTGATCTTCAAAAAAAAAAAAAAGCAGCTTTGTATTTTGTTGATTAGCTTTATTGATTTCCTGTTCTAAGTTTCAAAATTAATTTCATTACTTTCTGCTCCATTTTTTCTCCCATTTATTTTAGATTTAATTTGCTCTTCTTTTTTAAATTTCCTAAGGTGGAAACCTAAATTACTGATTTTAGATTTTTTTTCTGATATAGTTATTCAATGCTATATATTTCCTTCTATGTAGTGCTTCTACCTCATCAACAATTTTGATGTTCTGTTTCCATTTT
Source organism: Vulpes vulpes (assembly GCF_048418805.1). Taxonomy (NCBI): domain Eukaryota; kingdom Metazoa; phylum Chordata; class Mammalia; order Carnivora; family Canidae; genus Vulpes; species Vulpes vulpes. Next base: position 46,181,289 of record NC_132793.1, read on the forward strand.
TATTTATTTTTAAGTTACTCTTGATATTCCTTCTTTGACACATGTTTTTTTATTGTATGTTTAATATCCATGTATTTTGGGATTTTTCAGTTACTGGTTTTTAGTTTAATTGCATTGTGGTCTGAAAGCAGATGTTTTATGATTTTTGTTTTTTTACATTTGTCATGGTATGTTTTATGATTCAGAATGTGATCTATCTTGGTGAATGTTCCTGGTGAACTTGAGGAGGATGTGTATTCTGCTGTTGTTGGATAAAGTCATCTAGAGATGTTGAGTATTCTCCGTTAATTGATGGTGGTGTTAAGTTCAACTGTTCTTACTGATACTTTGCTGTACCTATTCATTTTTGATGGACGGCTGTTGAATTCTTCAACTATGATAGTGCATTCATCTCTTTTTCCTTGCAGTTCTATTAGTTTTTGCACTGTGTAGTTTAACACTCTGTTGCTAGGCACATACACATTAAAGATTGCTATGACTTCTTGAGGAAATTGACACATTTATCATTACGTAGTGCCCTTCTTTGTCTCTGATAACTTTTCTTGCTTTGAAGTCTACTCTGTCTGAAATTAATATAGCTATTTCTGTTTTATTTTCATTAATGTTAACATGGTATATTTTTATCTACTCATTTACTTTAAAAAAAGATTTATTTCTTTACTTGAGAGAAAGAGAGAGACAGAGAGAGACCGAGGGTGGGGGAGCAGAGGGAGAGGGAGAATCTTAAGCAGATTCCCCACTGATTGCAAAGCCCAACAAGGAGCTCAATCTCATGACCCAGAGATCATGACCCAGGATGAAATCCAAAGTCAGGCACTTAACCCACTGAGCCACCGAAGCACTCCTCTATCCATTTGCTTTTAAATATTTAAAGTAGGCTTCTTGTAGACAACCTATAGTTGGGTCTTGGTTTTTGATTCATGTTGATAATCTCTGTTTTTTAATTAGTGCACTTATTGATTATTGATATAATTAGATTATTGATATAATTGGATTAATATCTACCATATTCATTACTATTTCTTATTAGTAACCCTTTGCTTTGTTTCCATTTTTGTCCTCCACTCTTTTTCTGTATTTTGTGGTTTTAATTCCATTTTATCTCTTTTCTTAGCTAATCAGGTATACCTTAAAAAAATCTTTTTAGTAGTTGTCTTAGTGTTTGCAATATACATTTATGACAAATCCAAATCCACTTTGAAATAACATTATAGCACGTCATAGGTGATGTGAGTACCCTATAATAAAGTAATATTTTATTTCACTTTTTCATTTCCTGATGGCCTTTCTTTCTTTATTTACCTTTCTGTCTGTATATCATTTATATTTCTGTCCCATATAATTTTCCTTTTTTCTAAAGAATTTATCCTAACATTTCTTTCAAGGCACAAATTCCCTCAATTTTTGTTTGCCTGAGAAATGCTTTCTGCCTCCTTCACTTTTCCTGCCAAAATCACAGGTGATTTTTCTCTGATATTTACTGTTGGAACCTGGTTTAATTAACTCTTGGAGGTAAATCCTATCATATATAGGGCCCCTTATAACTGGATCCCCTGAAGTTTTTATTTTTTTATTTTTTTTTTAATTTTTTTTTAATTTATTTATGATAGTCACAGAGAGATAGAGAGAGAGGCAGAGACACAGGCAGAGGGAGAAGCAGGCTCCATGCACCGGGAGCCCAACGTGGGATTCGATCCCGGGTCTCCAGGATCGCGCCCTGGGCCAAAGGCAGGCGCCAAACCGCTGCGCCACCCAGGGATCCCTCCCCTAAAGTTTTTAACTGTCAGAGTTGTCTACACTGAGCTTTCAACAATTCAATTACAGTTCAGGTTCTCCATCCCTGGTATTGATTCCCATGGTGGTTTCCACTTGGGAGTCTCTGCTCTGGTAGCTGCATTCACTTTTTCCAGAGCAAGAGATTCAGGAAAGAGAGAGAGAGAGAGAGAAAACACAAACCTTTATAACTTTATTTCAGGAATAACATACCATCATTTATGTCATATGCCTTAGTCACACAGACCAACTCTGGAAAGAGATAGAAGGAGACTCCACAAGGGTAAGAATTCCAAGAGGCAGAGATCACTGAGGATCATCTCAGCTAAGATGACAGTGGCTAAGACAACACTATACAATTATTGGGCTGGGAAGGACCCTGAAGGTCAACTCAAGAAAGTTGATTTGTCCCTGGACCTCACAATTGCCACATTTCCCCAGCAGTTGAAAATGTGGGATAAGGATGAATGTTATGTTCTACTTCTCCATTTTACTGAGAAAGAAATAGGGGCACTGAGAAAGAAAGTAAAGTGACTCATCCATCTACAGTCATTTGGAAGGGACAATTGAGGCTTTTATGGTCATTCTTACTCCACTGATCTTCCAATGAGATAAGGTGATCTCATAATGCTTTCACATTATGATCACTATAATGATATCCATATTCCACAGAGAGTCCAAAGCAAGGCAAAGGAGTTGCCCTCATGAAACCAAGTTAGTGTTTCAACTTCTATTCTCCATCTCTCATCCTTGATGAGACTAGATAGCACATCTTAGTTATAAGAAATAAATAGCAATTTAAATTTTAAACATAATTTCTTCTCTTAGCTATGGAAAGCACACATCTAAGGAGGAACTCAGCGCATGTCAAGAGGGACATAAAAACTTTTGCTTCCTAATAGACAAGTTTACGATAATTTAAATGTTTTCAGTTTGTACCAAGTTAAAAATAAATGTGTCCATCTGCTTCTTTTTTTAATCTGTCTTTTTTTGCGGTATGATGTCCTTGCTTTAGGAAGAATAAAAAAACAGTGTGCTTTATGAAAATATAGATTAAAAATGTCCAGGGATGTAATTATTGGACCATTTTCCTTCAAATGCAATAGTATGAAGTTAATAAAAAATTAGTTGTAGTTCCTGAAAAATTACTTTTTATATTAATGCCCTGCTTTTTATCTTTAAAGACTTTTTTGGACAGTTCTGCCTAATTAAAAAATATATGAAACCTTGCTAGATGCTTTGGCAGAGCCATTTCTCTGAGGTGGTGATATTTCTGTCCAGCTACCACTAAAGCAGGTGGAAGGCATCTAGAGTCAGTGTGCTTTTCAGATTTTAGTGTAGCCTGAAATTAGGTTGGGGTAAAGAAAAATTGCAAAGAAGGCTAAGGACAAGTGTAAGTAGCTCTGACCACAGTGAAGTAAGGATAGAGGAGTCTTAATTTTCACGACAATCATTGGGGTCAATCGTATGTCTTCTAGAGTTGTTTTGGGAAGCCAAAACATTAGCAGAGAAATGTCTTAGGATTCAAAGAAAATCCTGAATAATTTGACAACAGAATATTCTCAGACAGCTTTTCTTTTTAAAATCAGGACTCCTGCCCTGTCACACACTCGCAACCTCACTCTCACTGATATTTACCCCAAGTCGGCCTGTGTTAGTTTAGTTCTTAGGTTCCAGTTATTGGGTTCTCTGTCTGAAGTCATAACTCATGGGGTTTTACTGATGTGTGAGGTGCTGCCTAACCTGGAGTAGGTTCACCATAAGCGTTTTTTTGAAACAGCCCAAGAAGAGACTAAAAGTCACAACATGGTATCACAAACAGAAGTCCCCTTTCAATGACCTATACCACAGCCTCATTTAACCTATTTGTCAGTGAGCAGCACGGGGTCAGTCTTTTAGGGTTTTTGAGTCACTATAACAAAATACTACAGACTGGATGGCACATGAACCACAGATTTATTTCTCATAGTTTCAGAGGCTAAGAAGTTCACTATCAAGGCAATGACATGTCAAATTCTGTTGAGAGCTCTTTTTCTGATTCATAGATTTTTCTGTCTTCTTGCTGTGTCCTCCACATGGTAGAAGGAAAGCCTCTTTCCTAAGGCACTAATCCCATTTATGAAGGCTCCACCCTCATGATTTAAGGCACCTCCCCAGAGCCCCACCTCTAAATACCATCACACCAAGCATTAGGATTTCAACATATGAATTTTGATGGGGCACATACATTCAAACCATAGCAGAGAGATTTTTGAAGAAATGATGGAACAGAGGGAACTGTGGGATGGGAGGTAAAATGTCTATCTTTTGTCTACTATACATCATTTCTGCATATGTATGGTGCTTAAGTCAGGATTAGTGTCCAATTAGCCTGCAAATGCTGAAACTACATGACCTGTAAATCAGCATGCTTTTACAGGAGTTGTATTTCAGTTTTACATCAGATATGCCTCAATTTGAAACTCCTAATTAACGAGTGAATACTCATTAGTTTTTAGTATGGTATTACATGAAGACAACGATTAATGTTTTCTTGTAAAAAAAAAAACAGTAACAAAATACAGACCATGAGTCAAATTTTGGCCAGTTTGGCAATAACATTTTTGTGTAAATGGACTTTAAAGTTTAATAGATAAATTGGATAATATATTTTTTGGTTGAATAGTTCCCTACAAAATCACACAAAAGGATTATACATATGTTGGTAGAAATAACCCAGAGAACCAAGTAACACACAAAAGCTTTCCTACAACAGAAGATGGTTATGCTATAAATAGTTTAAGATGAGCTTTCCTTTGAGTGACTATTTTATTATCTGGTATTAAGTAGTTTTTATTCAGTAACTTATGTTCTGTTCTCTATTACTGAATATTTATTGTATTTTCACTTAAAGTAAAATTGATTTTAAAAAGAAATAGTAAGAAGTCTTGTTGCTGTTAGTTTCCTTTTGTAAATAAATATTTACCCAAAGCATAAAATTTCTCTTTGAACTAGACAGGTTTCAAATGAGAGAAATGCTCCAAGTCACAGCTCATGTCTGCATGTGACTGCCCACTCAAATGTCTTTATAACACATATGTATAGTCATTTAAATAAATAAATGTATTGTCATTTAAATAAATAAATAAATAAATAAATAAATAAATAAAATGTATCAGTGTAATATCAAATACAAATACATGCACATGTGATATATGCATACTTATTCTGTCTAAGTGTACTGGGACATCTCTTAAAACATTCTGAATTTGCTAGGCTTGTCTGTTTTTAGATCAACTAAAGCCATAGGCATTTTTTGAGATATAATTTGGTTATCTGACATTCATGATTTTTTCTGTGATGAATTAAATATGGTTATTTATGTGAAAAATCCTAACAAGATAATGGAGTATTATACACAAGACTTTTTGTAATTAAGACACTATTACTCAAATATCTATTAAAACTACTTAACTAAAATAATTACCAATCACTCTAAAGCAACATAATCCATGTTAAAAATTTTGTATTCCCATTAATTTAGCAAGCAATTTCTAGAAAATAATCCTATGAATGTTTGCAAAGTAATGCTGTTTATGGAAGCAAAAATTGGAAATGACATAAATGTCCAGAAATAGGGATTAGTTGGATATTATGTTGTGAGAGACAATGTTCATACTACCATATTAAGCAAAAAACCAGATTACGTATGCATCCTTTGACCAATTTGACTGTATTATTTTAAGTTTCTAAAATATATATATTCAATGTTCATATAATTCCTAAATGTAAAGAATCATGCATGTCATGTCCATACATATATGGACATATATGGACAATACACCTATGTATTATGTACATGTATAGCATGAAAGTGATTAGTTGTCATCATTGGGAAATAGCACTTTGTTATCTGAGAATTTATTGTGCTCACACTTTCTGAGGGAAAATGAATTTGTCTATATTTACTTATTTATTTTGCCTGAATGTTTTCACTGATTAAAACCTCCCTGCACTCTAAAGCCTACTCAGTCTCAGATGTTGGCAGTGGCGCAACCCACAAACCTTCCTGATCTTTATATGCAGTCATTCTTTGTTTTGAGTATAAAACAAGAAATGTAAAGAAGCATTTGCCTGGGGCCTGAATTGTGTTAATCTCAAGATGGAAGGATCATGTTGTGGCATATGTTCGCTAACCTTGGTTTGTTTGTGGCATTTGGGACTTCTAAAGTGTGATCTCTCCTGCTCAAGTAAAAGGGTAGTAGGGTTTATACATAATATTTAATGCCATTAGCTACATGAGAAATTTAAAAAAATCTTTTTTCTATATTCCTTTATAACTTTTCCCATTCTTTAAAAAAAATCTATTTTTGTCTTTGCATCTATGTGTCTTATAGACAGCATACAGTTGAATCATTTTTTAAAATCTAGTCTGACATACTGATTTTTGATAAGATCCATTCACATTTAATTCTACAATTTATGTAGTTAGGTTTATATCTACCATTTTAGTTTTTCTTTTCTGTCTCATATCTTTTTTGTTCTTCTATTTCTTTTTTGCTGCTTTATTTTCGCTAAGTGAGTATTTTCTTATAGCTTTTTAGTTCCACTAAGTGATATTTTCACTATATTTTTGGAGATTTTTTTTTTAACTGGTCACTCTGTAGGGTTTGTTTTATACATCTTAATTTAGAATTAGCTTCAGATTTATACTTGCATTATTGTAGTTATATATAGAAACATACACTGTATACATTCAATTTCCTTTTTAGTGTTATTATGTGGATTATACCTATAGTACTAAAACTCAACAATGCACTGTAATTGTAATTTACTTTATTATCTATGGTTATTTCCTTAGGCACAGTGCAGCTTTGCTCCCCCTTATCTCTTTTGTGCTCACTGACAAATATGTTATACATATATTACATTTCTATATGTGAAAAGTCCAATATTATATACATATTACCACTTACAATTGCTTTTTAAATCACATGTAAAAAGAAATTAGAAAAATATGCATTTATTCTGTTTCATGTAATGACAAAATTACCTTTACTACTGTTCTTTGTTTTTTTGTGTGTGTCAACTGAAATACGTGTCTAGTGTTACTTGCTTTCATTATAAAGAACTTCCTTCAGCATTTCTTGTATGCCTGTCTGATAACAAGATTCTCCCAGCTTTATTTTGTTAGTTTTTTTTTAATCTGAAGATAAATCACCTTTATTGTTGAGTGATATAGAATATCATTTGCTTTGCTGGACTCCTTTTTTTTTAAAGATTTTATTTATTTATTCATGAGAGACAGAGAGAGAGAGAGAGAGAGAGAGAGAGGCAGAGACACAGGCAGAGGGAGAAGCAAGCTCCATGCAGGGAGCCTGACGTGGGACTCAATCCTGGGTTTCCAGGTCCACACCCTGGGCTGAAGGCGGCGCTAAACTGCTGAGCCACCCAGGCCGCCCAGGACTCCTTTTTTTAAAGCACTTCTTTTGAGTATGCCATGACTTGGCCTTCTGTATTCATTATTCTTGCTGAAAAGTCATCTGTTGATATTATTGGGGTTTCATCATAAGTAATTAGCTTTTTTTTTTTTTTTCTGGTTTCAAGATTTTCTCCTTGCCTTTGTCTTTCAGCATTTTCAATATGGTTTATCAGTTTGTGGATCTTTTGTGTTTGTCCTACTTGACATCCTAAATTGTTTTTTAATAAATTTAGGGAGTTTCCTGCCATTACTTCTGTGAATATTTTTCTGCTCCTTTTTCTCTCTCTTCTCCTTCAGGTGCACCTATGCTGGTATATTTTCTCAGGCTCTGTTCATTTTCCTTCATTCTTTCCTCTCTGTTTTTCAGTTTGCACCATCTCTTTCAGTTTGTCTTCACGTTTGCTAATACTTTCCTCCACCAGTTCAAATGTACCATTGAGATCCTTCCAGTGAATTTTAAAATTTCCATTATTGTACTTTGAATTCCAGAATTTCCATTTGATTCTCTTTTAGAATTTTTCCTCTTTAATGATACTCTCTTTGATGTGACATTGTCATCATACACCTTCCTTTACTTCTTTCTTCATGCTTTTCTTTAGTTCTCTGATGTATTTATAATGGCTGCTTTAACGTCTTTTTCTTTTAAGTCCCATATCTGACTACTTTCACAGGTAGTTTATGTTACCTGCTTTTTTTCCGGTACATAAATCATCCTTTCCTGTTTCTTTGCATGCCTCAGTTTGTTGTTGTTGTTGGAAACTGGACATTTTAGATAACATATTGTGGTAACTCTGGATAGTAATCCTCTCCCAACCTCAGGCTTGTTATTGTTATTTATGTATTTATTTTAGTGGCTGGCTGAATTATTTTGGTAAAGTCTATTTATTCCACATGCTGTAAAGCCTGTTTCTTCTAAAAAGGATGTAGTTTGGGGGGTATATGGGGATGGGATGACAGTAATATTACTAGGCCTCTCCTTTCCACTTTCTCTGTTATACTGCACTAATGCTGGGTGATTTCTCTATTCTTTTCAATAATGCCTTGGGGAAATCACTCTACAAAGTAATCCAATCACATGTGGCTCCTTTGAAGGAATAGTTTCTGATGTCCATGCATGATATTTGTTCTTACTCCAGGGAGACTCCTCTCAGTTGTCAATTCCTTGTTTCTTTCTAGCAAACTAACTAACCTAAAGCCTAGGCTGTATTTACATTAAATCCAAAATTATTCTCTCAGTTGCTTTCCACCACAGATTCCATTGTTCTGAGAGTCACCTTAGGTTTGAGCTTTTCTCCATGTTCTGTGCCCAGTGATATAATTTCTTTGGGAAAAGATGGGGGGCTGTTTTATAGCCTGGCTTCCCTCCTTGTGCAAATTCTCTGAGCCAGTAATCTGAAGCTGATGGTAATGGGGAAATGGAAAGATTCCTTCCAATATATTATCTAAAGTGTCCAGTTTCCAACAACTCCAGTAGGTTAGCACTAGGTGGAGAGTGACAACAGTCTGAGGTCCTCTTGGTTTGTCCCTCCTATCATGAAGCCACCACTTAATGAGCCAGATAAAGGGTGATTATGGTTTCTCTATTTTCAGCATGCAGTGTTCATGATAGAGCTTTCTTTCTACAAGTAGGTACTGGGTACAAAAAGGGAGCACTTTCCTGGGCCTTAGCTTCAGCAATAAGAAGCTGGAAGCAGGATGAGAAATGAAGTCTTGCTTCTTTTGGGAAGAGAGCCCTCTGACTGGGAGCTGGGGTGGAGAGAAAATCCTGTATTCTTGGCCTTGCTGAAAATCCTGTATTTTTGGCCTTGGGAAAAGAGAAAAGAAGGTGCAGCCTTGATTTATCTACCACACAGTCACTTTTCTTACTGAATTTTCATAGATTTTCTTCATTTGCTATTTTTCTTTTAGACCTTTTCCAGGAATTTTATATGGCTTTTTAAAAACCATTTTCATCAGTTTCTCTGGGGGAACATGTCACAAGAGTTCCCTATGCTGTCATCCAGGACTTGTTTTCCCCTTGTCTTTCCTTTTTTTAAAGATAGTTTTGCCGGATATAGGATTCTTGGGTGACAGATTCTGTCCCCCACCCCAACACTTTGAGTATGTTGCCCACTTCCTTCCATTCTCCATATTTTCTTCTTCTTCTTTTCTAATCCTCCATAATTTCTGATGAGAAGTCACTTGTTGATCTTTTGGGGCTTCCCTTGTATGTGAAGATCTGTTTTACCCTATTGTTTTTAAGATTTCATCTTTGTCTTTGTCCCAAAACATTTTGACTATGATATATCTGAATGTGGATCTTTTTGTGTTTATCCTTCTTGGAATTTGTTAAGCTTTTGGTTATATAGATTAATGGTTTTCTTCATATGTGGACATTTTCAACCATCATTTCCTTAGGTACTTTTTCTGTCCTTTTTTTTTTAACCTCTTCTCTTCTTCTAATACTCTTATTACATGTATATTGGTATGCTGACAGGTTTCCCATAACCCTGAGGATTGATTCATTTTTCATCCCTTTTTTCTCTGTTATTCAGATTTAATAATCTTGAATGATCTATCTTCTAGTTTTACAGTTCTTTTCTCTTCCCCTAGCAGAGCAAGTTTTTTGAGCCTTTCTGAATTTTTTTAATATCAGATACTATACTTTCCAATGCCAGAATTTCCATTTGTTTTTGTAAGTTTCTCTTTATTGATAATCTCTACGTAATAAGTCATTGTTATCAGACCTTCCCTTAATTCTCTAAACATGGTTTCCTTTCATTTTTTCAAGTTATTATAATAGCACTTTTGGAGAATTTTATCTGCTGCATAAAACAACTTGGACCCTCTCAAAAGCAGTCTCTATTGCCCACTTTTTTCCTCTATAAGGGTCACACTATCTTGTTTATTTGCATGTCTCTTTCTTTTTCTGAAAAGTGAACATTTAAAATATTATATTGTAGCAACTCTAGATTTGGTTAGTGGTCTCTTCTCCTTCCTAGAGGCTTGTTGATGTTGCTGGTTTTTATTAGTTTGTGTAGTGTTTGCTTGTACTAATTCCTAAAAATCTATTTCTTCCAAAGTGAGCTGCCAGTGATGTCACTGCTCAATCCCCCTCACCCTGTTTTTGTTTTCAAGGCTGGATTCCTAGAAGTCACCACTGCCTCAGCATAGCTTAATGTTTATCCAGTCATTGGTTAGAGTTCATGCCCTTCCAACTGGTAAGAGTTTTGTATTTTGCTGATGGATCTGTGAATAGTTTGGGGAATTATTTGAAGCCCACTCCACATTTAACCAGAGACTGGTGGGAAATATCAGAAAGGGAGACAGAACATGAGAGACTCCTAACTCTGGGAAACGATCTAGGGGTGGTGGAAGGGGAGGTGAGCGGGGGGTGGGGGTGACTGGGTGACGCGCACTGAGGGGGGCACTTGATGGGATGAGCACTGGGTGTTATTCTATATGTTGGCAAATTGAACACCAATAAAAAATAAATTTATATATAAAAAAAAATAACCAGAGACTAGTTGTTCTCAAGTGCCTAATCTGGTTGCGCCTGAATGGATGTAGCCTCATGCATATGCAGAGTCTTCAGAACCTAGGGGATGGAGGTGATCTTAGCAGGGACCATTAAAAAAAAAATCTCTTTTCCTGTTCCCTCTGTTAACTTCAGGCTGGTCAGCTATTTTGTTTTTTGCAACTAGTTTTATTGAGTTATTAGCTTTCTGATCACTAAGATCTCCATTATTTTCAATACTGCTTTAAGACATGAGTTTCTCCAGGTATTGCTCCCCACAAATGATCCCCATAACAGATTTGTGGAACTACCAGTGTATCCATGTTGCTTCTTCTCATGGGCAGAACCGCTAGTACATTACTGGATCAGAACTGGATATAGAGGTGGTGACCTACTTCTTCCAGAATGATACTTTCACCTTAGGAGTGGGATTTGGGAGGGGGAGGGCCAAGTATAGCCAGTAATATTCTCAGCCTGCCCCCTCTCAAGTGGAACTTAGGTCATACAAGCAGCAACTAAGGAGGGGCAGTGATGAAGTCCCCAGTATTCTTGGTCTACAAAGATTTGGATAAATTCTCCTCCAGGGGAGTAGGAGCTGGCTGGGGGAAGGGAACCCTTGTCTTCTTGGCTGCACCTTCCTAGAATAGAGGGAAGGAGAGATCCTGGCAACTCCTATTGGGGTGAAATCATATCCCTATAACTGGAAGCTGGGCTAGGATAAAAGGAACCCCTATTCTCTTGGTCACACCCACAAGGAGTAGAGCTTTAGTAACATAAATGGGGTTGGGGGTGGCTGATGGAAACAAGTCCTGATTCAGACAACATAGACACCCAGTCTTCTTTCCAAGGTTTAGTGTATTTTATTGAATAAGTTCTTCCAATTTGCTGTATCAACCTAGGTCGGTTTACAGAGACTTTAAATGATTATGATTTATAATTTTTACAAGTTAAATAGTTTCACTCTGGGGAGAATCTGTAGAAGTGCTCATATAATCATTCCAAAAGCTCTAATTACATCCTTAGTTTTTCATATAATAGTGTATCTCAGGCACTCATTTTTCAAAGGAGCATTTTTTCCTTTTAATGAAAAATGGTATCTAAATATCATAGTTCAGTTGATAGGTTTGCTTATTTGTTTTGAGCATATCATTGTATCCAGTCCTTTTCAGTTTATACAACTAGGAAAATTTCTTTAAAGATAAAATAAATCGTGAGGTCATATTGTTAAGTTTAACTCAGGAAAAACCTTTTTTTTTTTTAAAAAAAAAGATAAATAGATCATGAGGTCATTTCGGAAAGCCTTATTCTCAAAAAGACCAACACAACACCATATTTTATCCCTCCAAACACATGCAACAGTATCATTATCACCAGTAATACAATAATAGAAAAAAATCCCTTTAACTTGTTTTTTAGTTCTTTTCGTCCTTAGGTGATATCCAACTAGAGATGTACAGTCAAATAATGTGTTAAAGTGGCAGTAGCTATTCTCAGAGTGCTTATGCCACTAATTACATAACCAAGTTTGATTTTTAGGGTTCATTTTATTTCTTTGTTTATTCAAATTATGTACAAATATTTACATGCTTTCAAAATCAAATCTACAATACAAAATGATTTCAAAGTAGTTTAATTCGTAACCCTGATCCTTCACCTTATTATCCCCCTCCTCCATAGGTCAACATTTAACTTTTTTCATTTTATTTTTCTAGTGCTTCTTAAAAAGGAAAATCTACATAAGCCTGTATTCCTATTATTTTCTTTCCTGAATATCATGAGAATAAAACACATTTTTCTGTAATTTGCTTTTTTCCTTTTTAATAATGCACCTTAGAATACAGACTATATAATATATAGAAATACCCCTCATTTGTTATCATTTATTTGCTAGTATTGATTTTTCCCTCCATATTCCTGAATGATTTTGAAGACAGGCATACCTTGGAGATATCATGAGTTCAGTTCCAGAACACTGCCATAAAGTGAATATTGCAGTAGAGTGAGTCAAATTTTTTGGTTTTCCGGTGCATATCGAAGTTCTGTTGGTATTATACTGGAGTCTATAAATGTGTAAATTGTACATACTTTTAACTAAAAATACTTTATTGCTTAAAAAATGCTAACCATCATCCGAGCTTTTAGTGAGTCATAATTACTGATCACAGGTTACCATAACAAATATAATAATAATGAAAAATTTGAGACATTGTGAGAATCACCATAATGTTATACAGAGACACAACATGAGCAAATGCTCTTGGAAAAATGGTGCCCACAGACCTACTTGATTCAGGGTTGCCACAAACCTTCAATTTGTAAAACAACAACAACAACAACAACAACAACAAAAATGCAGTATCTGTGAAGTTCAATAAAGTGAAGTGCAATAAAATGAGATATTCCTCCATAAGTGACTTGCCGGTGTAGGGTCAGGGGGAATACAGTGCCACGGGGACCTAAGCCATGGAGATGCAGACCGGTTTCTGGGATCCTGCTGCAGCCAAGCAGTTCACATTAATTTCTTTCACATGTTGGACATCTTATAGTACTCCAACTAACGAAGGGGCTAAAAAAGTTCAAATAGCATTGCATCAGAGAGATATACTAGAGCTAATATTGCCAAAAATTTTTCCCTCTTTAAAGGTAAATTTTTAGTAATTTAGGGTCTGTTTTTGTTTTTGGAATTTTTATCTTTGAGATTTTATTTTCCTTCACCAGTTAATTTAGTATTATTTAAATTCAGAATTCGGGATCAATTAATCTTTATTATAATCATTAACCACCACTATGGCAAATTTTGACACTTTCATGAGCAAGTCATTTAATTTTTAAAGTCAGTTCAAGATTGAACACCTGAGTTCATCTATGTGTTGTCTGGGTTCAGAGTATGTCTGTGTCAGTGCAAATTGTGTTCTGCACCTGGAAAATCCCTCCAAATCCCGGCCAATCTTCAGTACAAGATTTCTTTTTCCTACTTTGTACTTTTCCTTGCTCTTCTGTTTCAGTGACAATGAAGTTACAGTTTCTACGTAACAGGGATCTCTCAAGCTTACAAAAATCACAAATTTCAAATAATTGTACTCATCCTCTATTAATCTAAATATACATTAAAAATTAGAGAAAAATTATCTGTATAAAAGGAAACACAATATTTCATAGCCATGCATGAGAAGTTTCTCAGTCATGGAATTTTGTTGACTCATAATTCATCTAAAATACCACTATGAAACTTAACACACTGATTTTTCAAAGAAAAAATTTGTAAACATTAGATGGATATGACCAAGACGGTACCTTTAAAATAACAGAAGTGGGTTCCTCAATTTCTTTCCTAAGTGCTCTATACTTTTCAGAGTAACCTTTACTTCATTGGTTAGGTTTATTCATTAGGTATCTTATGGTTTTTGGTGCAATTGTGAATGGGATCAATTCCTTGGTTTTTCTTTCTTTTGCCTCATTTTTAGTGTATAGAAATGCAACTGACTTCTGTGCATTGATTTTATATCCTGAGACTGCGGAATTTCAGCATCAGTTCTAGCAATTTTAGGGTGGAGTCTTTTGGGTTTTCTACATAGAGTATCATGTCATCTGTGAAGAGTGAGAGTTTGACTTCTTTGATGATTTGGATGCCTTTTATTTCTTCTTGTATCTCATTGCTGAGGCTAGGACTTCTAGTACTACACTGAACTCTAGGAAACAAACATGGTGGCTGGAGGGGAGGTAGGTAGGGGGACAGGGTAACCGCATGATGCCTATTAAGGAGCGCACTTGAAATAATGAACCCTGGGTGTTACATGCAACAGATGAATCACTAAATTCTACCTTTGGAACTAATTTTAAAAAGCCACCAAAAAAATAACAGAAGTGGGAATTGAGATAGTTGTTTGACTACATTTGTATGATAGCATTAATTATTACAATGAGAGTCTGATAAAAAGTGTTCCAGCAAGAAAGCCAAACATGTTTCTGGCAGTCTTGCCTTGTTCTATACATCTAGGTATGTTGCATTCTTTTTTGAAATGATTTCCACTCAATTCTACTAACTCTGGAAATGGGTTCCTCACCACTCTACTCTGTTCTCTTTTTCCCCAATCTGTCCTCTCTCAAAGTCCCTGTGTATTTTGAAGTTCTTGAGCACCCTCCAAATGAGGATGCCCTTTGTCATTACCTTTCACCTGGTACAGCAGGTGGCCTTGGGGGAGAGGCCTCTAGTGGCATTTGTAACATGGGCTCCTTGGCTCTGTAACTGATGTTGAAGCAGGAAAATTAAGGAACAAAGCTTAAGTTACTTTCCCAAAAAGTTCCCTTAGGTTTCTGAGCTATATCTGCTGTGTGAGGAAGCGTAAAGATGCTTCAGAGGGCTGAAGCTTTCCATCAGAAGTTTCCTAGCTATGCATCAGTTCTCCACATCAGAGGTCGCACCTGCAGGCACTGGTCATTGATCCTGGGGCTTCATGGCTTCTTAAAGATTTTGCTTTCCTTCAGGAGATTAGATTTTATGTTCCTTTTTCTCATCCTATAGTCATTTCCACATTAATTAGGGGAAAGAATTCTCTTTGCATTTTGTTTTATTTGATTTTACTGTGAGGTCTTTTTCATATTATTTTTCTTTCCTTTTTTTTGAGTTTCATTATTTTTTATTAAAGTATAATTAACATTCAGTATTATATTACTTCCAGGTGTACAAAATAGTGATTCAAGAATTCTATACAATACTCAGTGCTTGTCATGATAAATATACTCTTATGTCACCCATCCCACCACCTACCCTCCCTCTGCCAAACACCGGTTTATTCTCTGAATTTAAAAATCTATTTTCTTTGGTTTGTCTCTTTTTTCTTTTTTTGTTTTGTATCTTAAGATACAAATGAGTGAAAGATACACATGAGCAAAATAATATAGTAATTCTCCTTCTCTTATTCTCTTTATCTTATTTCACTTAGCAGTGTACCCTCTAGGTCCATCCATGTTGCTGCAAATGGCACGATTTTATTGTTTTTTTCATGGCTGAGTAATATTCCATTGTCTATATCTATATATTATTTATTATATATTTTTATTCATTTTTTCTTTTGTAGTTTTATTTATTTATTTTTTTATTTATAAATTAATTTTTTTGGTGTTCAATTTACCAACATACAGAAAAACACCCAGTGCTCATCCCATCAAGTGTCCCCCTCAGTGCCTGTCACCCATTCCCTCCTCCCCTTCCACCACCCCTAGTTCGTTTTATTTTTTTAACATTTAAATTCAATTTGCCAACATATAGTATAACACCGAATGCTCATCTCATCAAGTATCCTCCTCAGTACCTGTCACCCACTTACCCCATCCCCCCACCCATCTCCCCTTCTGCAACTCTTTGTTTCCCAGAGTTAGGAGTCTCTCATGGTTTGCCTTCTTCTCTAATTTTTCCCCATTCAGTTTCCCTCTTTTCCCTTATAATTCTGAAAGGAATATAGTGAAAGCTATTAGTGAAAGCTATTTCTTATATTCCCCATATGAGTGAAACCTTATGGTGATTGTCTCCAATTGACTTATTTCACTCAGCATCTTAATATCCTCTAGTTCCATCCACGTTGATGTAAATGGTAGGTATTCATCCTTTCTGATGGCTAATATTCCATTGTATATACATTACATCTCTTTATCCATTCATCTGTCAAAGGGCATCATGGCTCCTTCCACAGTTTGGCTACTGTGAACATTGCTGCTATGAACGTTGGGGTGCAGGTGTCCCGTGTTTCACTACATCTGTATCTTTGGGATTAGTACCCAGTAGTGCAATTGCTGGGTCATAGGGTAACTCTATTTTTAACTTCTTGATGAATTATATTTATTATATATTATTTATGTGTTATATATTATGTATATTTTTATATCACATCATCCTCATCCATTTATCTATTGATGGATACTTGGATTGCTTTCATAACTTGGCTATTATAATTAATGCTACAATTACATTGTAGGGGTACAAATATCTTTTTGAATTAGTGCTTTCATTTTCTTTGAGTTAATACCCAGTAGTGCAATTACTGGATCATAGCATAGTTTTATTTTTAACTTTCTGAGGAACCTCCATACTGTTTTCCATAGTGGCTGTACAGTTTGCATTATCACAAACAGTGCATGAGGTTTCCTCTTGCTCCACATCCTTGCCAACACTTGTTGTTTCTTGTGTTTTTGATTTTAGCCATTCTGACAGATGTGAGGTGATATGTCATTGTAGTTTTTATTTGTATTGTCCCGATGATAATAGTATCTTTTTGTGTGACTGTTGGCCATTTGTATGTTTTCTTTGAAAAAATGTCTATTCAGGTCCTCTGCTTATTTTTTTTTAATCATTGTGCGATCTTTTACTCTGTCAACACTAGCCATCTCCTCCGCTGGCTGAAGACAGTCAAGTCTGAAATGTCCTCGGTCTTCAGTGTCTGCACAAAAGTGGGAAATGCGTCTTACTGGCCTCAGGAGGTCATATGCTTCCCTATTTCTCTAAATTTTTCCCTAACTTTGGCTTTGGTTTTCAACAAACCTTAGCTGGTAGCCAAGAAAAATACTTTTAAGAACACCCCTTCAAAACTGAAAGGGACAAGAATCATAAATTTTAAAATAATTATAATGAAGCAGGAAGTCTAATCTCATGCTCTTCTCTCCCCTTGTCATCTGTAAAGGGACCTTATAAGCAGAAGGTGGCTGTTCATTTCCCTAAATGCTGTACATACATCAATTCTATGTGTTGCCCTCCACCTTCACCAGAAACACATTCCTGGACATTGGACATCATGCATGTTTCATCAGAGGAAAAACCTTGGCTTTGACTTGAGGCCTCTCACTCAAACTTGAGAGGAAAATCTGTGTGTAAGTCTTGGTTCCCCAAAGGAGAGAAAATGAGAAGGCACTTCCTATCCATTAAAGTATCCAAAACATTGCCAAGGGAAAGTTAAGCCAGTCCAGATGCTAAGCACGTTAAGTCTAAAGAAGCTCAGAAACCCTACAGACTGCCAAAAAAATGTTAGGGTTGTACTTCATCTAGGTCGTTTCCAGTTGGTTCTAGGAGCAAGCAACTAATTTACTTGTAGAGATCAAGTGCTAAGTTCAAGCCCAAGGAGGTAACCCTTTCTCCTTATTCTGGTTCACATGAGGAGCATTCTGGAAAAGACATGGATAGGAGTCAAAGAGGACAAGAACGCCTCTTCCAGAAAGGACAGCATCACAGCCAGTGGAAGCAGCCCACTGTCTTGAGACACAGCGATCCTTCAGAGTTCCACATGTTGCCCTTGAAGACAGGGTTGTGAGGAGAAAAAGCCAACAAGGCAATAAATCAATACAAATAAGCATTTGGTATTTTAGTAAAATAAATATTTTCAATACAAACACCTAGATAATAACATAGTCCCTTCTTACCCTATCAGCATAATAAATGAGTAGGATATTGAAATCTTGGCCAGCATCATTGACAAGGACCACAATACATAGCTTTTGTTTTTTATGCTTAGCTATGAAACTGTCCTGCAAGTCCTACAATTGTGCTGCAAGAGAAAAAAAAAACCTGAAACATGCTGTAGGCATGTTGGAAACATATGTGAGTATGCAAGCAGGCAGTGAGATGCTGTCTAACACTTTTTTTTGAATTGTGAGAACACTGATATCCGTTTCCTCCAAGAGGATTTCATATTATAAAATATAATATATATAATATAAAAGAGTGCTAAGTTAAATTTAAAAAACAAAATTTCACAAAATGCCTATAGTAAGAAATGCTAGGTAATTCATAGTTCCTCTTATTTGCTAATAAGATTCATGGCCTTACCAAGGAGTAGCTTTTTTCAATGATGTTATTTTGCTGAATCTATAGGGGACTGTCAGTTAAAACCTTAATTTTTGGTTTTTATTTTTTTAATTTTATTCATTCATTCATTCATTCATTCATTCATTCATTCATGAGAGACAGAGAGAGAGGCAGAAACACAGACATAGGGAGACGCAGGCTCCATGCAGGGAGCCCGACGTGGGACTCGATCCAGGGGACTCCAGGATCACACCCGGAGCGGAAGGCGGTGCTAAACCGCTGACTCACCGGAGCTGCCTCAGTTTTTATTTTGATAAGATGAATGTTCAGATTATTTTCTCCTTTCTAAAAAGTCAAATCTTGCAACTTCTCGGAAGGAGAGAGTTTCTTTCCTTTTCTTTCTACAGTAGATAGTGTCTGAGCAGTAGAGGCATGAAGTGTACCACAGGGACAATCACAAGATGTGCTGGAATCCCTATGGCCATAAAAGGTATCTGCTTTCCTTCTAGCATGCTGCCTTCTGATTCCTCTTAATTAATGCTTTTCATCAGAAGAGATGACGACCTAGGATTTCTGCCTTAATTGAATTGGTGCTCATAGTGGACTGTATCATGTTCAAAGACTGAAAGATTAGATATTTATTTGTGCCTGGTTTTAAAGTGGAGCTTTTTTTGTTCAGTATTCACTACAGTTGAGTGGATTTTGGGGGGAAAAATCTGTATTATATTTGTGTAAAATTACAAAATATCAGTGGTCTAGATCTGATGTTATACTCACATGTTTTCCCTAATTTTCTTTTTATTACCCTTTGCATAATTGCAAGGCAATACAGCCTTCCAATTACAGGGACCACTGGCAAACATAAACAGCAACCCAGCACCAGCGGGCACACATTTCCTGCAGTGCATGCCACTGCACCATTCCTCAAAAATGCACCCACAACTTATTCACAATTATAGATGCCGCAGGAACAGGGAAACAGATGCTGGGGAAGAAACAGTGGTGGCTGGACCTACTGGCCAATCTGTGAAAGCCAGTCCATGTGGCAAAAATGAGAAAACAAAACGTATTCATGGTTGAATCTATTGGCCACATTGCTAAGGTCAAAAATCTAACCATGTAGGGCCAGATTCAATAAAAGTCTGTCTGGCTTTTATGCCAAGCCATGCAAGCCTGGAAAAATCAATTTTCTGGAACTCGTAAAGTCTTCCATAGTCAAGGCAAAGTCAGCATTCCTCCCCATTCTTATTCAGAGCAGGGTTGGGAGGCACTCTGGAGGCCTGGGTCTTGGCTGCTTTTGAGCAGGTTCTAGCAGAAACATGCAGGAAAGAAAAAGAGTGAAGCATGAGCATGTGGCCCATTGGCAGACTCTCCATTTCCATGCCCAATATTGTCAGGTATCACTCACTCATTCATTTTTTTTCATTTATTCATCATTGTGGAAGCTCCAACCCTGTGCCAGTGCTGTGCTACAGGTTGGGAAAATCGAGATGGAAACACATGGTGCCTCGTCTGAATAAGACCACAATAAACAATTACAGTACAAAGAGATTCCATAAAGGATGTAGTATCTCACAGAAGCATGGAAAGGGGCATCTAATTAAGTCTGGAAAAGTTAGAGGGTCTGTCTGGGAATGTTCTTCCCAGGAGGCGACAAGTGAGATCAACCTTGAGGTTTGGATATGGAACAATGACAACGGGAAGGACCAGTACATTTGACTGAAAGCATCAGGGGCATTAGGGTGGAGATGTGTGTGGGTGCGCATGTACACATGCATATGTGTGAGAGAGAAAAGGAGATAGACACAGAGAAAGAGAGAGATGAGAGAGACGGGCAGAGAGATGGTCAGGGGTAGTTCTCAATCCTGTGTAGTAAATAGAGATGAGACAGATGGACTGGGACTGAAAAGCCAAAGCCACCAACAGTTTTAAGCAGGAGAGGTGTATGCTATCCTTAATTTCAGAAAGAACCTGGAAGTTTGTGAAAAATGGACTGGAACAAAGATGAAGCCAGATGCAGCTGCTGGCTTAGGGTGCCACCAAAGTGATCACAGTGAGAAGTGAGTTAGGGTAGATGAACTGAAAACTCTTATGGCTATAGACCCATGGGGCTCAGGGCCTGAGTGGTAGGGTGGAGTGATGGAGGCATATAGGACAAAATCCCACTCTGGCTGATCAAAGGACAGGACCAGGCATCTGGCTGGGAATATGGAGGGAAGAGCAACTGTGGAGGGCAAGCGAATAAAGTGGGATGTGTGTTTGGGTTTGGAGGGTTGGCGGGCATCTTGGAACATAATTCTGGGCTGAAGTGTGGAGTGGGTCATTAATCTGTGGGTGACGGTTGTAATCTGGAGTGTAAATGAGGCAAACATACCAGAGAGAAAAAGTTGAGTGAAAACAAACGAGGCTTGGGGACAAAGCCTTGGATAGTACTGGGATCAAGGTAAGGTGAAGAAGGTGGGAGAAACTCAGAAAACCATTAGATGGTGGCACAAAGAGAGGAAAGCCAACAGAGGATAAAGTCCCAAATGCAAGGGAAGAGAAAGTTCTAAGACACATGGAGCCAGTTTTATAGACTGCAGATTTGTCAAGCAAGACAAAGAGTCCTCCAAGGGTATGAGTTTGAGGCTCAGTAATAAACAGCCCTGCGACACATAGATCTTATGGAGCTTATGTTTAGTGTGATAAGCATAAAAGAGAGATTATCTGAAAAAGGTGCCAGGAGATATCAAGCTGGACAAGCTCAGTGAGTGTGGCTTCTTGAATCTTCCAGTTACTCAAGGGGAATAACCTCTAGTGGGTTGTGTCCTACTAGTCAAGGAAAGTCTTAAGTGAGGGATTATCAACCTTGTATATCTCCAAATTTATTGCTATGTAACTCTATCATAATTACCTCTTGGAATGCAAAAATTGCCTCTTCATGTTCCCTGAGTAAGGCTCCAGGTACCATTTCTCACTGTGCCATCTGCCACCTGGCTACATGGTCCATTGGTGGAATAAAATGGCATGTAAGACCATGCAAAGATGATTGAGATTCGTTATCCTCTTGGAGATCTCTTTACTTTTTTTCCCTTGTCATTTTGCTACATTGGATCTGAAGGTGGGGGAAAACACACCTAGAGTAAACTGATGATATGATCTATACGTGCTCTGGGATTTTAATGGGATGTGATTTAGCCTTACTAGTGTTGATGCTGCCAGTGCTTTGTCCACACGCCTTTGACACACACTCCTTCTGTACCATTGGTGGCTTCTTACCACAAACACTGGAACTCTGCCTGAGAGGTTTTTCTGCCCCAGAGCTTCTTAGTCCATGCTTGGGGCAGGCCAGAAAGGCTGGAAAGTTCAATCTATCTGCCAGGAGCAGATCTCAACAGTAACTCATGGGAATTGATGGATTTGCCAATGTGATTGACGGATTTGGCAATGCTGAGGCACATTTGACACAATCTTCCCTAGGTCTTCAGCAGGATTAATGTAGAAACAGGTTTGATCTACACCCTTTATTTGCTACCTTTCCTTCCCTATTTCACTTCTATTCTCCCTTATGAGTGATTTCAGAAACCACTCCCAATTAAGTACTGGCATTCAAATCCTTGTCCCAGGGTCTACTAGTGGGAGAATCCAACCTAATTGCAAACCAAATTCAAACTCAAAAAACCCAAATGTATTTGAACTGTTAAAATTCAGTACCTGAGAGAGGAACTAGGACCATTCCAGATATGGTAGGAATGAAATTTTCAGGCCGCAAATCCAGGTATGAAAAAAAAAAAAAAGAAACTTTATTTTTCTAGGCTTAACTATAGTCTAGGGCCTCATTTCATCAAGGAGCAAGGACTTAATCTCAACCAATTGTGGGTAATCTCCATTGATTGAGTCATCTCCTCTCCCATCTCTGCTTCTCTCTCTGAGGTTATATTTAAATTCAAGGAAGCTTATATAGTGTTGACTTCCAGGAGTGGGAGGTGAGGCCAATGGCTAGTACCTGTCCCCTGCAGTTGCTGAGCAACGGCGCCTGTTTGTGTCTTCACTCATCAGCATCCCTTCCAGTATCATCCAGTAGTATGCTTATGGCCCCACAGCGACTTCAATCTGCCTGCCACGTGGGTTTTCGCTCTGCTCTATCTTCCTGCCTTTAAGGCTTCTTGCAGTTCATCTCTATCAGTTGCTTCCACATGTCATCAGCCATATGGAGATGTGACTGGCCTTTACTAGGACGACTGGGGTACTTGGAGGCTCTCTGAGGGTTCTCACTAGCTTATCTATCTAAATGCCATTGGAAGCCTTTTGAAAATTCTGCTAATTTCATATCTTGCCAAAGGAGTCAGAAGAACTCTGGATCTTGCCACCTACTCAGGCCTCCACTTGGGAAGCAAAGTCCAGGCAAGGCAACTCTCTGTTCTTCTTTCTTGACTTCTTTTCCCTGCCAACAGCAAGTTCTCCACTGGTTTGTGGACAGGAAAAGTGAATGTCCTGCTCAGCCCTGGAGCATCCTTAAACCACTAACAGATGGGAGTTTGGGATAAACTCCTCAGCTTCCTTGAAGCCTCCTGGTGGGACAATAGAATTGTGTTCTACTGCTTCTGAGGTATGTCCTGTCCTGGAGAGATTGAAGTCCAGCTGCTTATGGCAGCAGCACTCTAACATCCTCTTTTTCTTTTTAAGATTTATTTATTTGAGAGAGAGAGAAAGAGAGAGAGAGATAGTGCACACATGCTTAAGGTGGGGGGAAGGGCAGAGAAAGAGAGTCTTCAAGCAGACTCCCCCCTGAGTACAGAGCCAGACACAGGACTCAATCTCATGATCCATGAGATCATGACCTAAGCCAAAACCAAGAGTTGGATGCTTAACTGACTGAACCTCCCAGGTACCCCAAGATTAACACCCTCCTTATTGGCATGTTCCATCATCCTTCCTAATTCCCCAACTCCAGATAACTGGGATCATTTCTAAAATCAACTACCTGGCCCCAAGTCCTTGTTTCAGGGTTGTTTTGAAGATTGCCCAATTTGAGACATAGTTTCTCCCACTTTTGGTCCTTGCAAACACATGCCACCAGCTCCCCATGCATTCTCCTCCATTTGCTGTTTACAATGTGAATTCAGGGTCCCCAGGATCACACCCTGGGCCAAAGGCAACACTAAACCACTGAGCCACCCTGGCTGCCCCACTTGAAAGAATTTGATTGGCATTGTGAGATATGCTCCCTAATGGCTGCAAAGTAGAATGGCTTTGAAGGGGGAGGATGCAGTAAGAGTCTCAGTCAGTTAGTAACCCAGGGAGGGTGGGAAAGCAGAGGAAGAACAGGTAGGGGTGTGTGTGTGTGTGTGTGTGTGTGTGTGTGTGTGTGTGTGTGTTTGTGTGTGTAGAGGCATTTCATAGTGAAAATACATGACCGTTCAGACATAGAGCTAAGTCAAAACACACAAAAAGCCAAAGTGTGAGGTGCTCCACTGGTTGGTCTAATTCAGTGAGTGAGCCAGCCACAAAGACCAAGAGTAATTACAGAAACAGTGAAGGGCCAGCATCTTCCTGTCTCTTACAATCAAAGTTTAAGAGGCAGGCAGGGAGCTGGTCAGAAGAGCACGCTTGGAGTGCCAGTCTAGAGCATCAGTCTCCTTTGATCCATGAATGGAAATCATCCATTCTACAGGCAACCCTCCTTCCATGGTTCTTGCCTAGTTTACCTTGAAGGTAACAAGAACACTTTGTCCTTTTTCATCTGGGAGGTTGGTGCAGGGAGAAGGAGCCCAGGGCAGACCCCACCACAGTCAATAGAAAGGCTCCCTGCTTATGGAAAGCACTGATGCCCTTGCCACCCAAGTGGGCTTACTTCAATTCGTCACAGGAGGTGCAAGGCCAGAAGGTGCCAGACTCACCATGAAGTCAGCAGAGCAGAGAAAATATTTGCCTAAAGATTAGTAGGGAAGCCCCTCTGAATTTCCAACATGCTGGGCCTGACAAACTCCAGGCTTTCAAATACCAACCAGAGAGGGGGAAACACAGCTCAGGTGTGTGTGTGTGTGTGTGTGTGTGTGTGTGTGGTGATGGTACACATTCTACACACAAAGCCAGCTGTCCCAGAAGAGGCCCTTCTTCAATTCTCACGTAAGTACCTGAAAGTGCCACACAAGCAGTGCCACTAGGCACTGAAAATCTTGGTTTTGTTAGCAAGGAGGACTCTTGCTGGTGCAATGGAAACTCAGGGATGCTTAGCATGATGCCCCACAAAGAGGAGCTCTGCAGATTGAGCCATTGGTTGAACTCCCATTGTGTTGGCTATATGGTCCCAGGGCCTTGCAACATTTCTAATTGAGAACTTGCAGAAGGGAACAATGATCTTTCACTCCTGGGGCACCTGAAGATATAGTCCCAAGTTACCCTGAAAAGTACGAATTGTCTTTTTAAGAGTGCTATTTTTGAGATTGCAAATTCAGGTTAATTTTTGCCTATGTTTATTATTTTATTTTATTTTATTTTATTTTATTTTATTTTATTTTATTTTAATTTTTAGCCCAATGCATTGCTTGAATTCTAGACCCTGAAATCAAGGCCTGAGTTGAGATGCTTAACTGACTGAGCCACCCAGGTGTCCCACGTATGTTTATTTTAGTATAATAAGATATTCAGATTTTTTGTAATGAAATAGTTCCATTGTGTTGTTCTGTGGCTTCATGTCCTTGGCACCTGACCTTTGTATCTCTTTTATTCCCACAGTGTGAGAAACAAAGTAAGGGACAACACAGAGGACCCAGGACAGAAACTGGGACATTTTGCCTGGATCTGCACCTGAGTGACCTTGTAAATTTGAGTAAGTCATTGTGGTTCTACTGTCTTCCTTTTCTTCACCAACTAAGAGGTAGGATGGGGTTGAATGGGACAGTTTAATTTCTTTGGTGCTTACATTCTAAGATTCTATGATTTTATATATTCTACTTATATTTTACAAACATGTTCTCATGTTTAAGTAAACTAAACATATACCTACTAGAGGAGATGAACTGAAAAAAACTATTTAAAGAGTAAGAGATTTCGAAGTGGATGACATCATTAAACAAACCGCACCCCAGGGCCTGGCCCTAAAGATATTGACCATCAGGAGAACCCTGAGGGGGAACAGTAAGTAAGGAAAACAATTCACATATTTGCTGAAAGACTGATGTGTGGGTTATTCTCGGTGGGTCTGGCTTAGGTATGGATGTTTTAGTAGTTTGGAGAAGTTGAGTAAGAAGGTGGGTAAATGTGGAGATCCCTGGGTGGCTCAGCAGTTTAGTGCCTGTCTTTGGCCCAGGGCCTGATCCTGGAGTCCTGGGATCGAGTCCTGCATCAGGCTCCCTGCATGGAGCCTGCTTCTCCCTCTGCCTGTGTCTCTGCCTCTCTTTCTCTCTCTGTGTCTCTCATGAATAAATGAATAAAATCTTTAAGAGAGGAAAAAAAAGTGGGTAAATGTAACTTCTTTTGTAATTTAAATTTTGATGTAATTTCAATATATACAAAATTTACAAAACTATATATATGTATTTCCAAACATTTGACAATAAGTTGAGACATGATTTTATGACACCTGTTCTTCCAGTTACTTCAGGGTCATTTCTTAAAAACCAGGGATTTTCTTTTACTATCCATAGTACTACTATTGGAATAATTCACATTCAGATTTTTCTAGTTATTCCAATAATTATTTTCTTGGTCCAGGATCCAATCATGGATCATTCATGACGTTTGGTTATTATGTCTTTTAGTTCCATTTAATCTGGAACAAAACCCTAACCATTTTCTATCCTCCTGATTTGGATATTTTTGAAGAGTACTAGCCAGTTATTGAGCAGAATGTCCCTGATTTTAGGTTTGTCTGATGTTTCCTCAGGACTAGATTCAGGTATGAATTTTTGACAAAAATACCACACGAGGTAACATGCCCCAGTTGCATCCTACCAGGAGACACATGAAACTGGTTTGTTCCATTTAGGGTGACAATTACTCTATCATTTGGTTAAAACAATTAGAATTTTTAAAATCTGATCCTTGCATTAAATATGCTATATGGTTAAGACTTGTTGCTTCCTCTTGTCTCTGACGTCACCAGAAGAAACACAGCTTTACTGCAACAGTGCCACCTGCTGAAAAAAGAAGAATGCTTTTCTTAGAATTCGAGTCCCCATGGCTTGTATTTTGATGCCTTCCAAATGTTACTTAACTGAAAGTTAAATCTAAACTTTCCAGAGATGGAGTTGGTTAGATAGTGAAGCTTGGGGTAAGGACTTTAGGGAGCACATAAAGTGGAAAGTAAAGCTGCAGAAGAGCAGGGCTGCACAGGTTTCAGTGCTGAGAACACCTGAGACTGGAACTCCTAGTTCAGAAACGGAAAGCCCCCAAGCTGTGGTCAGGTTCCACCTTACCAGGTAACACCTGGCAGACCACTGAGCAGGTGGGGATGGGCAGTGCCCCTGGGCACCCAGCACCCACTGGCCCTGCCAGAACCCCCTGGCCCATCATGTCACGCTTAGCGTCCTTTCATCTCTATAGCGCAGTTACTTAGGAACCTTAACTTGTTCCAATATTTGCCTCATTGTTTGTCTGGAAATAATAACAACTTTTGTCTCGCTCTATAATTCTATAGAAAGCCTGGCATTCCCCTCCCACCATGAAAAAGGTTCAGGAATGATCTCTATCATCTTCCAATCATGCTGCTCACTGACTAAACTGTTTTGTTCAAAGAGTTTTTTGGTTTTTTGTTTTTTTTTTTTTTATCTCCTCTCTACTAGTCAGAAAGCTGGACCTGAAAATCATAGAAGATAAATGGAGTAGTCCAAGTCAAATGTGTTCTGTTTAATTGCCTGTGTCTGCATTAGTTCTTGAAGTATTGAAGGACATGAGATCTATGGCTGACATTCAAATTTGGTCCAAGTTTTTTCTTATTATTGATATTTTTTTGACTATCAAAAGCTCACAACTGGTCTAAAAGTGGAGAAGAAGGGGGAAAAGGAGAGGTGATTTTGGTTTTATAGTTACATTTGGAAGAGTGAACAGTGCAATTTGAGTGCTAAAGCTAAGAATATCAAGTGTGATCATCTTAGTCTTTATTGATCATATCTAGTGTCTAGGCAATTGGAGGGGCCAGTGGACTGCTTAAATTGCAACTGGGACTCTGGGACTCTGTATTTAACTGAACAAACACAGACGGGAACTCATCACAGGAGAATGAACAAAATGAAAAGAAACTGAATGCCATGCCACACAGGATAGGATTGGGAACTTAGGAAGCCTTGGACTTGGGAAAGAGTTAAAATAAAGGGGACAGACAGCTGCATGTGATTATGTCTGATATGGAGAAAGTTCTGAACTTAACTTTCTTTGACTCAAGCAGTAGAGTTAATACTAGCAAATTAAAGTTTCATAAATATAGACTCTACCTTATTATGAGGAATAAAACAAATTTCTAGCAGTTCAAAGTGTCCCAGTATGGTTTGGGATGTTCTGGAGAGTGGAGTTGCAGGAAAGGTATGTGTGGCCAGATTATGTGACCTTAATGACCTTGAGGAGAACCTGCAATCTAAAGATGCATTTAGCATATGATCCATGGCTTGGCCTAATCCACAGTCAACTTCTTAATCTTTACATTTAAAAACAATGAGTAACAAAACATGTTGATTAGATTCTTTCATCCAAAACCAAGCCTAGAGCCATGCAATTGACATTTAATTCATGTGTCCTACAAATTATGTAGAACATGGGGAAAACATATCTGTAAACAAAATGAAAATCCTTTAAGGGAAGCACTGAATAAATGCAATATCTCTGCTATATGCTTATATTTGATTATTATGCACTGAGTAAATGCAATACTTTTGCTCAATGCTTAAACTTAATTATTGTGCAATTGGGTTTAATTATTCCTAGAAAAATTCTCTACCCTTATAAATTATTTAGAGTTCATAAAGTCATGCTTTCTGAATTAGCACTGTATAGCACATGGAAAAATCCACAAGGAGAAAAAAACTTAATTGTTTCTGAACATTTTTGGGTGCTATTAGGTTGTATAATGTGAAATTATTTGATCATTTTTATTTTATTTTTTTATTTGATCATTTTTAATTAAAAATTTTATTGTAAAAAATAACCACTCTCTTTCACCATACACAAAGATAAACTCAAAATGGATGAGAGATCTAAATGTGAGACAAGAGTCCATCAAAATCATAGAAGAGAACACAGGCAACACCCTTTTTGAACTTGGCCACAGTAACTTCTTGCAAGATACATCCACAAAGGCAAAAGAAACAAAAGCAAAAATGAACTATTGGGACTTCATCAAGATAAGAAGCTTTTGCACAGCAAAGGATACAGTCAACAAAACTAAAAGACAACCTACAGAATGGGAGAAGATATTTGCAAATGACATATCAGATAAAGGGCTAGTTTCCAAAATCTATAAAGAACTTATTAAACTCAACACCAAAGAAACAAACAATCCAATCATGAAATGGGCAAAAGACATGAAGAGAAATCTCACAGAGGAAGACATGGACATGGCCAACATGCACATGAGAAAATGCTCTGCATCACTTGCCATCAGGGAAATACACATCAAAACCACAATGAGATACCACCTCACACCAGTGAGAATGGGGAAAATTAACAAGGCAGGAAACAACAAATGTTGGAGAGGATGCGGAGAAAAGGGAACCCTCTTACACTGTTGGTGGGAATGTGAACTGGTGCAGCCACCCTGGAAAACTGTGTGGAGGTTCCTCAAAGAGTTAAAAATAGACCTGCCCTACGACCCAGCAATTGCACTGTTGGGGATTTACCCCAAAGACTCAGATGCAATGAAACGCCGGGACACCTGCACCCCGATGTTTCTAGCAGCAATGGCCACAATAGCCAAACTGTGGAAGGAGCCTCGGTGTCCATCGAAAGATGAATGGATAAAGAAGATGTGGTCTATGTATACAATGGAATATTACTCAGCAATTAGAAACGACAAATACCCACCATTTGCTTCAACATGGATGGAACTGGAGGGTATTATGCTGAGTGAAGTAAGTCAATCGGAGAAGGACAAACAGTGTATGTCCTCATTCATTTGGGGAATATAAATAATAGTGAAAGGGAATATAAATGAAGGGAAAAGAAATGTTGGGAAATATCAGGAAGGGAGTTAAAGTCTCCTAACTCTGGGAAACGAACTAGGGGTGGTGGAAGGGGAGGAGGGTGGGTGTTGGAGGGGAATGGGTGACGGGCACTGAGGGGGGCACTTGACGGGATGAGCACTGGGTGTTTTTCTGTATGTTGGTAAATTGAACACCAATAAAAATTAATTTAAAAAAAATAAATAAAAATTTTATTGTAAAAAATACATTTCTCACAATCTGCTACTTTGAGAAATAATACAGAAAGATTTTATGTATCCTTTAATCACATCTTTACCCTTTAGTGGTATCAATGGTAATATCTTACAAAACTATAATACATTTTTGGTGTACAAAATGATAATTTTTATACAGTTCAATTTAATACGTTATAAATGGATGCCCAAAATCACAAATTTGAGTGGATTAGGTTATGTGGCTATATCCTAAATTCACAAAGCATTCAAGTAACTTTGATGACATTGAAACATGGACCATTAGTAGTAATCCATGTGCATGTAGGTTGTGAAAGATCTAGCAGTAGGACAACAGGGCTGGTGACTAGATTTTTTTTCTTCAAGTTTTTATTTGAATTCCAGTTTGTTAACATATAGCATAGTATTGGTTTCAGAAGTAGAATTTAGTGATTCATCACTTACATACTTGAAGACATGCTGTAGAGAGATCAGGACAATGCACATTAGGAATAGGTGTGATGCAAAAAAAAAAAAAAAAAAGGAATAGATGTGATGCTTTTGGGTGATGAGAAGACACAGAGTGGTGGGCACAGAGGCCAGAAAGAGCAAGGGGGTGAGGAAAGAGAAGCAACTTGGGGAAGTGCCAGATTAGAGTGGACTGTATAGTTTTTAGGTTGAGAGAAAGATGCTCAGAGAAGGAAATCATAGATGCAAGAGAGGCTAGAGAGTATGGAACAGGGGACAGTCAATAGGAGATTCATGTCAGAAAGGAGAAGACACCCCCTCCTCCAAGTCCTGCAAAAAAGAGAGAGGGCACTTGGATATTTAAATGTAACTAAGTGGAAATGTATTGTGAAATTCATTTGGTCCCTTGTCTTTTCCTACATTATATCTCATGCAGAATGCTGAAGTACACAAAACTAGGACCAGGGATCGTCCTGTGGGGATGAGCAGAAGACCCATCTTTAGCCTCTCCTGCCTCAAAGTGACCCAAGCTTCCCCTTCAAAAGCCTGGAGAATGCATTAGAAAACTAATGGCATCCCTGATGGAATGAAATGGGTAAAATATTCAAACCCTCATCATCCTTGTTTTATCAGGCTACAAAACTCAATCCTCACATCATTCTGTCATTTGGCAAATAAACTGCAATCTTGCAAAGGGTTTCATTGATTTCAGAGAGACTGAAAGCTACAGGGTGAACTGTAACAAGGATAAACAGGTCATTTGAACATAATGGTAATAGTGATTGGTCCTGTGAGTCCAGAATGGGAACAATCTGGACCCTGGTATGTATCCAAGAGGGTTCCATTGGTTGGGAGCACATCTTGAGCTGAAAATGGGAGGGTCTTCCCCAGTGCAAGTTACTTTTGCCTGGATTAATAAAGACCTCATAGTCAAGTAAACATAACTGCCCCACTGTATCAGCTGGCTAACCATGTCTGGAGTGGTATTTCTGCTGTGAACTCCATATTTGAGGGGAATGAAGACCAAGTAAAAGAATGTGTGGATGAGGGGGAACAGAACAGAAATGGCCACAGAATTGATTTGCTATAAATATTTGTTCAAGAAAAGAATGGGGAGAAGCTGAATGACAAGAGGAAAAAGGTCGAGAGAGAGGGAAGGAATGAGGAAAGCGCGTAAAGTGATGACATGTGGTTATGATTTAGAGAAATTTTTTTCAGAAATGGAAATGAATAAGTTTAAAGGGAGACAAGAAAATTTGTGAAAGGGGATGAGAATATGGAAGTTAAGAGAAGCAGATACAGCTTGTGATGGCACCACCACTGTAAATGTCATTGGGGTGCAACCCATAATTTGTGGTTGTCAAGGTTTAAAGCTTTAACTCCTGCCATTACCCCAGATGCTTAAGTAGGAATTCCAGTACTCTGAACTCCAGTTCTGTATCCCCACCCCAAATTCCCTTGGGTGTAACACACATGTGAGAGTTCCAACATAAATATTTATAGGGCAAAGGACCTCAGAAAATGCAATCCATGTTTTCCAAATGGTATTCCAGAAAACCAACAAACCCACTTGCCTCCCCATTCCCCCCACTTCTCCCTCTTGTCTCCTGCCCTTCCCTGTCTCCTCCTCTGTGTCTCTCCCTTTTCCTCACCTTATTTCTTTCCTTCTTTCAACATAAGCTTACTGACTACCACTATCTTCCATACACCTCACCTACAATGCTGAACAAAAACAGATATAAGGCCCCCGCCTTGATGGAGCACATGAGCAAGTGGGAAAAGCAACTGTGACTTTCATAAATGGTAAATTGGACTTCCTTCATTACTGTAGAAGTTGAACTTTTAGTTTCATATCTGTGATGGGTATGATGCTCATGGACATTATAACCCAGGTATGAAAACCATGTGTGTGTGTGTATATATATATATATATATATATATATATATATATATATCTGAACTTATTTTAATTCCTTACTTCCTGTTGATCAATGAAAGAATTTGATCTTTCAAGTTTTATTCTGACTGTTTATTTTCAGGTTTAAAAAACAGCCCAATCCAGGAATTTCTCCTTCCAATTCAGTGATGGAAACATGATCCATTCTTTTTTTTTTTATTGGAGTTCAATTTGCCAACATATAGCATAATACCCAATGCTCATCCCATCAAGTGCCCCCCTCACTGCCCATCACTCAGTCACCCCAACCCCCCCCACCTCCCTTTCCGCTACATCCTTGTTCGTTTCCCAGAGTTAGGAGTCTCTCATGGTCTGTCACCCTCTCTGATATTTCCCACTCATTTTCTCTACTTTCCCCTTTATCCCCTTTCACTATTTCTTATATTCCCCAAATGAATGAGACCATATAATATTTGTCCTTCTCTGATTGACTTACTTAGAATAATACCCTCCAATTCCATCCACGTTGAAGCAAATGGTGGGTATTCGTCCTTTCTGAAGGCTGAGTCATATTCCGTTGTATACATAGACCACATCTTTTTTATCCATTCCTCTTTCGATGGACACTGAGGCTCCTTCCACAGTTTGTCTATTGTGGACGTTGCTGCTATAAACATTGGGGTGCAGGTGTCCCGGCATTTCACTACATATGTATCTTTGGGGTAAATCCCCAGCAGTGCAATTGCTGGGTCGTAGGGTAGCTCTTTTTTTTAACTCTTTGAGGAACCTCCACACAGTTTTCCAGGGTGGCTGCACCAGTTCACATTCCCACCAACAGTGCAGGAGGGTTCCCCTTTCTCCGCATCCTCTCCAACATTTGTGGTTTCCTACCTTGTTAATTTTCCCCATTCTCACTGGTGTGAGGTGGTATCTCATTGTGGTTTTGATTTGTATTTCCCTGATGGCAAGTGATGCGGAGCATTTTCTCATGTGCGTGTTGGCCATGTCTGTGTCTTCCTCTGTGAGATTTCTGTTCATGTCTTTTGCCCATTTCATGATTGGATTGTTTGTTTCTTGGCTGTTGAGTTTTATAAGTTCTTTATAGATCTTGGATACTAGCCCTTTATCTGATATGTCATTTGCAAGTATCTTCTCCCATTCTGGAGGTTGTCTTTTAGTTTTGTTGACTGTTTCTTTTGCTGTGCAGAAACTTTTTATCTTGATGAAGTCCCAATAGTTCGTTTTTGCTTTTGTTTCTCTTGCCTTCATGGATGTATCTTGCAAGAAGTTGCTGTGGCCAAGTTCAAAAACGGTGTCGCCTGTGTTCTCCTCTAGGATTTTGATGGAATCTTGTCTCACATTTAGATCTTTCATCCATTTTGAGTTTATCTTTGTGTCTGGTGTAAGAGAATGGTCTCGTTTCATTCTTCCCATGTGGATGACCAATTTTCCCAGCACCATTTATTGAAGAGATTGTCTTTTTTCCAGTGGATAGTCTTTCCTCCTTTGTCGAAGATGAGTTGACCATAGAGTTGAGGGTCCATTTCTGGATTCTCTATTCTGTTCCATTGATCTATGTGTCTGTTTTTGTGCCAGTACCACACTGTCTTGATGACCACAGCTTTGTAGTACAACCTGAAATCTGACATTGTGATGCCCCCAGCTATGGTTTTCTTTTTTAATATTCCCCTGGCTATTTGGGGTCTTTTCTGATTCCACACAAATCTTAAGATGATTTGTTCCAACTCTCTGAACAAGATCCTTGGTATTTTGATAGGGATTGCATTGAATGTGTAAATTGCCCTGGGTAGCATGAACATTTTCACAATATTAATTCTTTCAATCCATGAGCATGGGCTATTTTTCCATCTCTTTGTGTCTTCCTCAATTTCTTTCAGAAGTGTTCTGTACTTTTTAGGGTATAGATCCTTTACCTCTTTGGTTAGGTTTTTTCCTAGGCATCTTATGCTTTTGGGTGCAATTCTTAATGGGATTGACTCCTTAATTTCTCTTTCTTCAGTCTCATTGTTAGTGTATAGAAATGCCACTGATTTATGGGCACTGATTTTGTATCCTGCCATGCTGCCAGATTGCTGTATGAGTTCTAGCAATCTTGGGGTGAAGTCTTTTGGGTTTTATGTACAGTAAACATGATACATTCTTGTTCAAAATTCTCTCTACTCAAGGTTCAACCCCTTTCTCTCCCTTCTTGATATTGGTACCTAAGATTCTGGGAGGCTAGATGTATTATAGCCTCAGGACCATGGCTGGGGTAGGAAGGCACATGGGGTCTGGCACTGTCCTGGGACTGACAGGATACAACTCACCTCATCAGCTTCCTCATTGGGGTGCTCTGATTCCCACAGCCATGTACATCTTCATGTACTTTAGATCAGGGGATTCTTCTAATCCCCTGAAACACTAGAACTCATTTATAAACTTTATTATCCTTTGGTTCACTAATTTTAGCATCTATCTTCATTAATTCCTTCCTTTTCTTTCCATTTGGCTGTTTATCTCCTCTAGCTCTTAAGGTACATTTTGATGTCATTTACCTTTCTTCTCTATTTTTCACTAATAAAAAACATTTAAGGTTATACATTTTATTCTGGGTACAATATTTACCAGGTGGCATGGATTGAGATTTATTGTTTTCTGAGTATTATTCTAAGGGAAGGGGATTATAATTGAATTTTTTATTTCTCTTTTAACATTTGCTTTAATTTGGATTTTTAATTTTCCAATATCCAAAGGGTTAGATTTTGTTGTCATTAATGATTGCATCAATGTCTGTGTTAATTGTATTTATAAACAAGTGCTTATAAATTGCTACTTTCAGGAATCTATAAGGATGCTACCTAGGAATTTCATAATTTTAAATTTTCATTAATGTTTCATGTACATGAAAAAAGTTTGTCCTAGGTTTGATGTTACAAATATATATCTAATATATTGATATTTTTTGTAAATGTTTCCTCCCAAGCACATCCCAACTCTGACAACCTTATACTGTATACATTTTACAACTCCAGAGCTCCAGTGTCAGAGCAGAGAGTGTCCTTTGTGCCCCATTTATCAGCTTCTCTATACTCCCAATCAAGTAGGTCAGTGGCTGCCATTGGCAAGGGCTAAGTTGAATATGTCCTTCCACCCCCCACTGTCTAAGCGAGCCCAGCCCATGTGGAGTCCACTGTATCATGGAAGTTTTAGGTCCAACAAGGTTAATATTTTCTTTTCACTTATCCTTTGCCTCAAACTCCAACCAAAAAGTAAAATTATTAGGAGAACATTTTTGACATTCCAGCTTCCTCTCAGTTTGCATTTGTATGATTATCTGTTATCCACATTTTGTTTTTTACAGTTCCATGCTGTTTTGTGTAAAGCATTGCCTTTATAGACAGAGAAGTCACGTAGAGCAGTTTAAATCAAACCAAAAAACTTTTGTATTAGTAGAAGTATTTAAATCATTTTGGTCTGTTATCTAAATTAATAATTTTTCCTCTATCACTTAATTTTCAATCTCTTTGTAATGTTCTTTGATGAATCCTTTGTTTTCTTTCTCTCTGTTTTTTTTTCTCTTGGTACAGAGAATACAGCCTCATCTTTCCACCATCAAATCTCCCAAGTTTTATGCATGTGTGCTCATGAACTCTACCCTCTGCTTGATCACTGCATTATAAGGAAATGTACCCTCTGCTAGCATCTTCAGTATGAGAACATGGAGGCCCTAGATGTACTGCATTTCTCTGTCCTCCCTGGATATAGTCACTGTCTGCACTTCTGCACCTTCCTCTCTTTCTTCCTGACCTGTGCCAGTTGGGGTTTCTTCTCTAACACTTCAGTGAAACAAATCTTACAATGCACACCAGTGATCTACATCTTGCCCAAGCCAAGGGACATGTTCCCATCCTCATCTTAGTGACTTATTCACTGCCTTTGACCGGGAAACTGCTATATTCTTCAAAATTCTTCTTCTGAAAGTCCCAGTGGTGCTACTTCTGTCTAGTTTTTTATTCCCACCCTCATTATCTTACCTCTTAGTATTTTTGCAGTTAACTCCTCCTCTGATCACATCATTAAATTTGTGGTGTATACTTGGGGTGTTGCTGTTGGTTCTCTACTCTTTTATGTTCTATCCCTATGTGATATTACCTGGTACCATGGCTTTAAAAACCATCATCTATACACTAATGACTCCCATGGCAGTATTTATATCTCCAGTCTCCTCAAACCTCAAACTCATCTTCAACAAACCCATTTGGATGTCTAAGATGTATCTTAGATCCAACATGTCTCAAACTTGGTTCTGGATTCTGTGCTTCCAAATATTTCTTGGATTTTTTTTTCCATCTCATTAAATGGTGACACCTTCATCACACAAGAGTCTTCCTGCACTCCTCTCATTTCCAAAAGGCCTATATCTAACTCATCCATACGTCCTGTTTGCTTAACATCCAGAATACATCATAAAGCTGACCACTTCTCTTCATCTCCACTGCCATAAACCAAGCTCAGTCCAACATCATTTCTCATTGTGCTACTGCTAAAGAGTCCTACCTAATTAATTGTCCTTAGTCAATACTAAGTTCTTACTGTGTGCCAGATGTTTTATAGGTATTAAGGATACATCAGTGGACAAAACACATAAAGATCTCTGCCCTAATGAAGCTTACATTCTAATGAATGGAGACAGACAATAAAGAAAAGTGTTTGTGTGTGTGTGTGTGTGTGTCTGTGTGTGTGTGTCTTTGTGTATGTTAGGTGGAGGTGATAAGTATTATGGAGAAGAAAACAAAGGAAAAGAGGTGAGGAAGAGGTGGCTTGAGGGAGTTTAAATAAAGTAGTCAGAAAGCCATCATTTTGAGGATGATATTTTTATGAAAACATAAAGTAGACAAGGGAGTGGGATGTATGGAACCCAGATACAGGCTATATGAACACCATACAGAGTGATCATGGTTGGCATGCTGGAAGAACAAGCAGAAGGTTCAAGTGTGTGGGGTAGAGTAGAATGAGTAGAAGGGTGGGTAGTGTGTAAGAAGGACAATACAGTCAGTGACATGGGGCCCTAACAACCATTATAAAGACATGGGTGTATTGTAGAATGATTGAAGAGGCAAACCCCAGGAGGATTTGTTTTGTTTTGGTTAGCTTTCTTAAAATTAAAATGACTTCTAAATTTTAGAATAGTTTTAGATCTACTAAGGTATAGTAAAGATAGTGCAGAGAGCTCCATATAACATTCACCTGGTTTTCCCTATTGTTGACATCTTACATTGGCCATGATATTGTCACAACTAAGGAACCAATGCTAGCATATTAATGCTAACTAAACTCCACTCTTAATTTGAATTTCACTAATGTCATTTTTCTGGTATTGCATCTAAGAGACCTCATCACATTTAGCTGTCATGTGTCCTTAACCTCCTTTGGACTACAACAGTTTCTCAGACTTTTCTTGTTTTGGATGATCTTGGCAGTTCTGAGGCATACTAGTCAGAATTTTGTATAATATCCTTCAATATGGGTTTGCCTGGTGTTTTCTCATGATGAGACTGGGGTCATTTCTCATGGCTAGATGGGGTTTTGAAGGGAGAACATTGACCACAAAATACATAAAATTAGAATATAACAAAGAATAGCAAAAACACCGTTAAGAAATTAGATAAATAAGATATATTTCTTAAAAATATCTTTCATTAAAGAGTAAATCTAAAGAAGCATTATAAAATATCTGAAACAAAAGCACCCTATATAAAAACAAGTGGTAATGTACCACCAAGCTGTGCTTAAAGAAAAATTAACAGTAAGTGAACTAGGATTTTAAATCCAAAAGATGAAAAAAAAGGAAGCAACACAGAAATCTAAATCAAATAGGGCATAAAAGCAGAAATTAATTAAATAGAAAATAAACAAAAAGTACAGTAAATTAAAAAAGAACAAATACTATTTTGAAAGAGCAATAAAATAGACAACAGAGAGAGGGAGGAAGAGAAAAGAGAGAGTATATATTTATACTAATATAAATAATATTAGTAATGAATAATGGAATACAAACATATGTAAAAAAATAAGCATCAATAGGGGTGACTTTATACTAATAAATTAAAAATCCATGAAATGAGCAATTTTCTAAGAAAGTATACATTTCAAGATTGGTCTTAGAGGGAGACAACAAAGACTCATGATCAGTAAATAATAATAATAATAACAATAATAATTGAAATGGTGGCCCATGCTATCTCATCCCAAAAGTATTAGGCCATGATGATTTTTCTAGCAACTTTTTAGCAGAAATCAAGACAAATTTATTTCGTGTTATATCTTAACTGTTTGTGAAAGAAAATATTAAAGCACAAATTATTTTATAAGGATTGAAGCACAGTCTTATGAAAATTGGAAGAGAGACACACAAGGATGTACACCTTTGTTTAAAAACATAAAGAAAACAAAACTTACTTCCTTTCTGGTTTCACTTCAGGGAAATACTGACTCATCTTTGTGGTTAGTACAAATTCATCTTTAAAAAAAAGATTTATTTATTTATTTGAGAGAGTGAGGGCATGAGCAGAAGGAGAGAATCTCAAGCAGACTCCATGCCCAGCACAGAGCCCAATATGGGTGTTGATCTCATGACCCTAAGATCATGACCTAAGCCAAAATCAAGAATTGGTTGCTCAACTGATTGAACCACCCAGGCACCCATACAAATTCACCTTTGTGGTTGATACAGTTTAAGGGGGCTTTGATTTTAAGTGCACAATATGCTAATATAATACTCCCCATTCACTTCTTCTATACAGGGTGGGCAGTTAAAACCATTTAAAAAATGGTCATTAGGGAGAGATTTCCTTCTAAATGTTGAGAGAGATGTGTTTCAGGAGAAAATAACATTTACTAATTCTTGCATGGCAAATTCCGGGTTGATCCTTTAGATAATATTTTGTGGTGAGAAGCAAGATAAGACTATCTTTATAATTTGGTTCATTCTACCTTGGCGGTGAAGTTGTCCTAACTTACCACCACAGATTTGATACAACTTCTTTATCATAAAATAAACTTCTACTTGTACTTGCCTCTATTTGCTAACCAATTCCATTCCATGGATCTGATCCCATTCTCATCTCAGAACTCACTCTTGTCAGTTAAGAATGCTTTCAGCCAACTACATGGCTAAATGTTGCACTAAGAGGCAAGAGGAAGGTGATTGCTGGTCCCCTTTCTTTAGTTCATTTATATTTCTTTTGGCTTGAATCTTTTGGTCTTTTCAACATGGTGACAGGATACCCATTGTGTCCTCATTCAAATCAAGAAGAGGGAAAGAGGGCAAGGGCAGCATCAGGAGGGTCTGACCCATAATATGAATCAAAACAGGGTCTTCTGACTTTCTCTAATTTCAAGTGACACTCAGGTAACTATCTGTATTTTATGGTAGCTCTCTACATTTCATAGCATGAGAGAAAGGTTTAGGGATGGCTTTTCCAGTTTCAAATTAACATGCTTCTTTGTTACTATTAGTAATTCCTTCACTTTTCTCTTCATCGCTTTCTTTCCCTCCTTCCCTCCTCTCCTTCCTTCCTTTGTTCCTTCCTTCCTCCTTCCTTCTGAGCTGAAGGCTGATGCCCAACCAACTGAACCACTCAGGTAACCCAATGTTTGGGAGTTTAAAATGAGCAACCATTTTGAAAAACTAATTAGCAATTTTTAATAGGACAAATATACACTTGCCTGAACAGCCAGCTATTTGGCTCTTAGGTATACACCAAGAGAAATGAAAAAAACTACGTTCATAAAAATGTTGCACAAAACAATCTCTTATATTCATACAGTTGATACTGTACAACAATAAAAATGAACAGTTTATATACATAACAAAGTGGATGGATCTAAAAAATATGTTGAGTAAAAGAAGCAATGAACACACAACTACATATTGTATAATTCTATTTATATGAAATTGAATAGCAATTAAAACCATTTTCTTATGATAAAGGTCAGAATATAATTACCTTAGAAATTGCTAAGGGACACAAGGAAACATTATGGGAGGTCACCATGTTCCTTAACCTGGATAGAGGTTACATGAATAGGGATCCCTGGGTGGCTCACTGGTTTAGTGCCTGCCTTTGGCCCAGGGTGTAATCCTAGAGTCCCAGTATCGAGTCCCGCATCAGGCTCCCTGCACGGAGCCTGCTTCTCCCTCTGCCTGTGTCTCTGCCTCTCTCTCTGTGTCTCTCATGAATAAATAAATAAAATCTTTAAAAAGAAAGAGGTTACATGAATATATATAATCAATAAAAACTTATTATACATCTTACTTTATGTACAATATACCTTAATTTAATTTTTTAAAAAAGCCTAGGTCTCTGTCCTTTCTATATTCTATCTCCCTGATCTGACAAGAACTAAGAGAAGCTTCCCATTATTGGTTTAAAGTTCTGTTTCTTTCCATTTCTCCTTGTAATTCCTGCAGCTTTTACTTATATATTTTGAAGTCAGGTTATTTGGTGCATAGAAATTTCTGTTTTCTTTTCACTGTGAAAGACTGCCACCGTCAGGTTACAAAGAAGGCCTCTCTCTCCAAATGAAATCATTTTTCCCTGGGTTTGTCTGATATTTATTTCTTGGCTTTTACATTCTCTTTACTTCTGATTTACATGTTGTATCTTCTCTTTCTTTCTTTTTAAATTGTGTCATTAAGTATATTTACATTGTCATGCAATCATCAGCATCATCCACCTATAGAACTTTTTTCATCTTGCAAAACTAAAACACTGTAACCATTAAATGATAACTCTCCATTCCCTCCTCCTTAGCAACCATCATGCTACTTTCTGTCTCTATGAATTTGACTACCCTAGTTACTTCATGTTATGGAATCATGCAGTGTTTTTTCTTTTGTGACTGCCTTATTTCACTTAGCATAATGTCATCAACATTCATCCCTGTTGTAGCATGCATCAGGATATCCTTCCTTTGTAGGGCTAAATCATATTCCATTGTACATATATACCACATTTTGTTTATTCATTCATCCATAGATAGACACTTGGGTTGCTTCTACCTTTTAGTTATTTTGAATAATGCTGCTATGAGCATATGTGTACAAATATCTCATGTGGCTTACTTCTTTCAATTTGTTTTGTGTTTATATGTAGAAATGGAAATGCTAGATCACTTGTAATTCTATTTTTAATTTTTTGAGGAATGGCTATACTATTTTCTATAGTGTCTTACCATCTTATATTCCTACCAACAATGCACAAGGATTCCAATTTCTTCATCTTTTCATGAATTTTTCTTTTCTGTTCATCTGATAATAGTCATCATAATAGGTTTGAGATGGTATCTTATTGTTTTAAATTTTGCATTTCCCTAATAATTAGTGATACTAAGCATCTTTTTCTGTGCTTTATTGGACATTTGTACATTTTCTTTGGAGAAGTGTCTATTCAAGTCCTTTGCCCACTTTTTAACTGGGTCATTTCTTTTCCATTGTTGAGTTACAGCAGTTCTTTATGTATTCTGAATATTAACCCTTTACCATAAATATGATTTACATATATATTTCCAATTCCATGGGTTGCCATTTCACTCTATTCTTTGTGTCCTTTGATGCACAGATTGATTTTGATATTCATCCAACTTCTTTATTTTTTCTTTTGTTTCCTGTGCTTTTGGTACCATATCTAAGAAACCAGTGACAAATCAAATGTTATGAAATTTTTCTCCTGTGTTTTCTCCTAAGAGTTTTTTGGCTTTAATTTGCACATTTGGGTCTTCAATCTTTTTCTATTCTTTTGCTTGCTATTTTTTCTAATCATCTACGGGCATGTACTTCATACCACTGATCTGTGCACTGAAAAATGTCGTTTGTTTCTGTATTCAACTTGAGAATAATTGTTTGTTTCAGTGGATTTATTTTTTAAATTTACTATCATAAAACACATGCTAAGTTTTATGTTACTTTGCTATATTTTTATTTTTCTGTTTCTTTGATCATTCTGCTTCCTTTTTCAACTCTTATATAGTATAGATACAAAATAATTCATGAAAAATGAACAATGATAGACATTATGATTCTGTTTCATATATTTGAGGAAGGATTTCTGTTGCCTTTATATGTTAAAAATATAATGGAATCTTTACTAGATTTCTTTGGCTGATTTTTTTTCTCCTCAAAGTTTAATATATCATTATAATATCTTCTGGCATAAACTGTTTCCAGATATTAATGAATCCAACCTGGAAGCTTTTTCTTTTGCAGATAATCTTTTCTGTTTGTACAATTGTTTTATTCTCTCTGTATCCCTTAAGCTCCAGTTGAAGTTTTTCAACCCATGTCTTGTTTTTTCTCATCAATAAATTCCTTCAGTAGTTACAATAATTATTTATTGAACTGACATTCTAATAGGACATGAGGATAAAACTAAACAGAATGAAGACATTCCCTACCTTCATGGAGTTTACAGTCAAGTGGGAAAGACAGATATTCATCAAATTAGCACACAGATAAATGTAATATGATCATTTACAGCTTTAATAGGAAGATGGAATCAGAGAACAATGAATGGGAATCAACTCATTGAAGTAGGGCATAGGGGGTGGATGCTCAGGGATTTAGGCTATAGTGATTCTGTATGTAAAGACCCTTAAGCACAAGGGAGGTTGAAGTCTACAGAGAATTAAAAACTTTTCTGAAACAAGAGCATCTGGAAACTCAGGCAGGAAAGTCAGGCAGCTCAGAGTCCTGTCGCTCATATTAATGATTTGAATCTTAGTTATAAGAGCAATGAAAAGCTCCTGAAGAGTTCTAACTGTGTTGGCAAATGATCAGATCTATCTTTTAAGAAGACCACTCTGACAACATTGTGGAAAGGTGATTGGAAAGGGTATGAATGGATGTGGGTTTAATGGAGGTAGCATAGAGAAATGGCTGTGTAGGTGGAGAAAATG
Source organism: Vulpes vulpes (assembly GCF_048418805.1). NCBI lineage: Eukaryota > Metazoa > Chordata > Mammalia > Carnivora > Canidae > Vulpes > Vulpes vulpes. The sequence continues at coordinate 46,224,458 of NC_132793.1, forward strand.
GATTGATTTTTAAACATACATAGGAAATAAAATTGAGAGAAGTCAGTGTTGTGATGGCAGAAGAGAGCAGGGTTTTCAAAGGTGGTACCGTTCAGGGAAATAAGGGCACTGGAAGAGGATAGGTTTGGGGGATAGGAGATCATAAGTTTAGTTTTAGACATGTGGAGTTTCATCCACTTATTTATTAACTCATTCAACCAAAATGTGCTGATTGCCTGCTGTGTATCAGGCATTGTTGCCAGTCCTAGAGATTTAGCAATACATAAATTGATGAGCAAGTTCTCAGTATCTTCACACCATCCAAGAGTACCTATCAGGTGGTCATTTGGACATACATGGTCTGAAACTCAGGATGTAGGTCTGAGGTCTCTGTTGGAACTATATATTTATGCATCATTTGCATGTAGGTGATAATTGAAGGTGGGATAAAAATGAGATGATCTGAGTCTTAGATTCTAAGATGACAACACTGAGTAAGAGGAGGAAAAGGAACCCTTGGGATTATACCTCTTAAATGGCTGGGATAGAAAGAATATGTGAGGAGCCAGAGAAAGAGCTGGTAGAGAAATAGGAGGAAAACAGGAAAAGCTGATTCAGACTAAAGAGAAACAGGACAAAGAAGTCAATAGTATTGAGTTTGGCCAACAATTTGATCTGATGTGGCCTGAACAATATCCCTTGTGACATGGAGGTTACCCCTGACCACCAAGGGCTATTTCATTGGAATCATGGGTTCAGAGGAAGTGTGGAATTGGTGGAAGGTGAGTAGGAGGTGAGGAAATTGGTAGATCAAGAATGGAGGCCTCTTTCAAAGGAGTAGGGGGTGACATGGACTCTGGAATCAGGGGCCCAAGTGTAAATCCAACCCTACCATTTATTATTGACACCATTATCTCATGAGTAATAATAGGACAATGTAGGACCTGCCACATAGAGTGTGGGTGAAGATTACATAAGACAAATCATAGTAAGTACTTAAAACAATGCCTGGCTTACAAAGGCTTAATAAATGTTAATGCTTAGTGTAGTTATATGTGGGGTCAGAGGAGACTTCTGTCTTTCCTTTCTTCCATTCCCCTTCCCCTTCCCTTTCTCTTCCTCCTCCTCCTCCTTTTCCTCCTTCTTCTTGCCCCCTTCTTTCTCCCTCTCCTTCCTGCACTTATTTTTTAATGAGGCACTTGAATATTCCATATGTCACATTTTTAATTATTCTAGGAAATCTAACCCATAGATTATGTGGGAAGTACTGATGATTTCACACACATGCATACACACACACACACACACACACACACACACACACACTCATATGGACATTTTTCCAGCAAAGAGGCTGTATGCCAAGTAAAAAAGATACAAGAAAACAGTCAAATGGAGCTTGGAAATTGATGATAAAACATGCATACTTAAAAATAACTTTGTTACTATAATGGTTACTTCTGAAGCAATTTTTTTTCTGAAAAATACTGGTCTTCTATATAGAAAAATAAAAAATATGAGCTGCTTCTCACAGTGAATTAAGAGCTGTGTGCCGAGTCTCTTCTTCCAACTGATTTGAAAATTTTTACATAATAAAAATAGTATATAAATTTGTATGTATGTACTTCCACCATTACATTATCTTTATTAATTTAGCAAATGCTTCTTAACCTGGTACTTTTCAGAGGGCTAGTGATACTAAGGAGACTAGGTTGCAGTAGAGCTCAATGCTTCAGCTCTAGAGCAGCTGTGGAGCATGTTGCCGGTCCCTAGAAAAGTAGGGGAAAGGTAGGCCTGGAAGGTCTGGAAGGATGAGTTCTTAAGCTGGGAAGAAACAGTGAGCTCCCTGGGCACTTGGAACAACATGTACAAAAACTCAGATGCACAAAGGGAAATGTGAATTTGGGTAACCCTGAAAGGATTCATGCAACCAGAAAGTACCACTCCTGGGGGAGAAGAGGTTATAACATCAAACCTCAATCTTAAAAACCATTTCTCTCCAAGCATTTTGGGATACTTTGAGACCACTTTTTCTCCTACTCCTTGACAGTTTAATTTTCTAGGATATTTTTCACCCTAGTGCATATTTAGGTATAATACCTAAATAATAAATACATTTATTTAATAATCATACATTGGCTGCAGGCCAAAGCGGGGCTCATAAACACTTCTATTTAAAAAAAAGGAAAACCTTCTTTGGTTCTTGAAAGTACTAAACCTGTCTTATGCAAGACCAATTTTAAACTTACCCCCAGCTATTCTGCTGCTAAAGCTGAGGTCAAAACTCTTTAATGTAAGCAATTGTGATAAAGTTTTAGAGCAGGGAATTATTAAGCTTGAAAAACAATAATAAGTTATAAGAGCTTTTGAAGAAATTAGGGTGTTTTTTTCCAGATTAGGGGGAAAATTGGCTGAATAGCCAAAACAGTTTGAAAGTAATATTGCACACTGTGTTGTGATGTCTACAGATTCCACTTCCGGGGTGAGCTCCTCTGGTGGTTTAACTGGAAAAGCCATATATTCAGTGCACCAAAAGGGCTCTGGCTTGGTTTTCATTGAGTCAGAAATGACATTGCTGAGCAACCCGCAGAGTTTTCTGGAGAGAGGCTGAGTTGAAGTGACTTTGCATGCTTTATGTTGCCGAACAAATGTCAAGTGGTGGTGGTGGGGCACCCAATGAAAGTTCATAGCTATGCCATTCTCTGTAATTGAAAATGCTATGTAAAAAAATAAAATATGTCAACAGTTCCTGCTGCCTGCCTTGCATCCCAGAGAACCATGTACATTTTCAGTTATCCCTGCAACTTAAAAGCATTATAACCACAGAGATTGTGAAGGAGCAGCTGGTTTGCAAAGCTGCTTTGGGTAAACCTGTCAGAGTTCATGAGAAAACAGAATCTGAATACAGACGCTGCACATAGGGGAAATCAATTGCTTTTTCTACAAAATAAAAAAGAAGAGGTTTGCTTAGGGCAATGTGACGATGCCTTGCAACTGTTCTGCATTAGCTGCAACTTTCTTCTCGCTTTCTTACCGCCCAATTTTCCTTTATTCTACAGCGAACAGTTGAGGTTGTGTGTTGCGCACTGGGAATATCTAAACTGGAAATAATTAAAATATATATTTCATTTATAGTGGGCCTTATGTGAGGAGAAGTAAAGATTGCCACAGCTTCCTGAGTATATGAGTTAATGATGTGTTCTGCATTTTCTCAATTTTCCACATTTTAACTGCCTCTGTTCCTTATTTGGGGGTAGGGGCCTTTGAGAGGCATGGGATACAGACCCACTCGAGCACAAACTTACAGCACTGAAGAATGGGGAGGATGCCGTGGAGAGGCTCAGGCTAATCTCGTAGTTTCTTGACTCCATTCTCCTCTAGTTTCTTTCTTCAGTGTCAGAGCTAGTGTGTTATCAAGGAGATTTTCCAGCCAGAGATTGGTTTAAACCCATTGTGGTATTCCATTAGGGTATGTTTTTAGAACATAACAAATAAGTGGCTTTTCTAAATGAAGTTCCAAAAATAATTATTAAAAAGGGAAAATACAGAATCACTACATGAAAAAAAAAAAAAACCCCACACATCTGTGTGTGTGTGTGTGTGTGTAGTAGTAGTAGTAGTAGTAGTAGTAGTAAGTACATTCGATACATATTTACAGCAGAATGAGGTTCATTGGGAGGATAAAGGGAAATTCCCATTTTTCAGAATTAATTTGGTTGTCATTTTGATGAAGACTAAGCTAGCATAAACAAAGCCAGAAATGGGATACAAAGACTAAATTGATTATAAATCTTGAAGCTTGTTTGTATGACTGGGTTGCATGAAGCTTGAAAAGGAAAGAGTGTCTTACACAGAGTTACAAGTGTGCTTTTGGTCATGGTTAACTATAAAGAGAAGAAATATGAAAATCATTTCCAAAATGTTTGGAGATAGAAACTTTATGGAGGGAAATCCAAGAGGTCAGGATGCATTCTTATTTATCATGTTATTTTTCTATTGCAAAGAAATATTATTTCTAGAAGAGTTGGCTCAAAGTGATAACTACAGGCAATGAGTTGAAAAATACAGCATGAAGAGCACGAAACATTTTACCCAAGATAATTCCCATAAAAAGTCATTGACAGGATAAAAAAGCATCTTTCTTTATGATTTGGCTCACTGTGGGGCCTTAAGGGAGGAACATTTTCCAAACTGCCTGACATTCTAGCACTAGACAGTAGATTTCTTTGAAATTACATCCTGACATCTCTGCAATCAGGTGGTTATGAATGTCCATCTCATTGAATGGAATCTGAATTTACTAAGACCAGTCACAATAGAGAACATTTCTGATGACTGGGAAAAGACGAGGGGAGTAAACATAGAAAGAAACGAATGGAGTTCTGTCTTGAGGTTGGAATCTCCGGAGACAGACCTTGAGAAAGTACTTGAGTATAAGCAACTTGTTGGGAAGTGATCCCAGGTAAAGTGAGGTCTGACAGAACAGAGAGGAGAGACAAGGAAGGGGAGGAAGCCAACAAGTATTCTATTGTGGGAAAACCTGCAGGGTACCCCTGGGAAACTGTAGAACACTCTTCAGAATTGTCCCACTCAGAGGAGACTGTATGGGTCAGGAGGAAACAAGGGTCAGCCCTCCCTGGCATTCCCACCTGCTGCTGACAAAACGTTGGTTAGGGCAATATGAAGTTATTCCTTTGAGTGGGTGAGCACAGCCCTGCCCACCATGAGCACAATGCCCATGGTTGGCTCTGGTTGGTTGGCCTCTTTTGACCATAAGCAGCATGATGCTAAGACACAATTTGAATATTCATATAAATCTATCATGACCCTTCATGGAAGGGTCCCATAAAAACAGACTGCTGTACCCTAACTCAGATCTCTTGTGTGCTATTTGCTTCTTTCAAGGGATACCAAGCAAGAATATTGAACAAGTGTGTAAAAATGTTAACATTTAGTAAAATGGTTTCTGAAGCAATTAGATTGTATCTGACACATGCTTTACTGACAGTGAATCAGACATCAGCTTTGTTCAAAGATAACCCATTTTTATTTTCTGATCACTCCACACAGTTCTGTACAAAGTACTTTGCTCAGGCTTCCTTACTTAGAAAAAAGAATGCCAGTATAAGTACATCATTGGAAGTCAGAGTGCCTTTTGCTTTCCTGGATTCATTCTGCGCTCCCTCCCACTTTATTCTTAAAAGTTTGTGAACTTCTTGTCACCAATAGACACCTTAGATCCAAATATATGCCAGTATTACTCTGAGCAGAAAATAATGGTATGATCTCCAACAAAAAGGGCTCTGCTTGATACTATAGCTTCTTAGGTTTGTATTAGGAATATATCCCCCAATGTCTGGGAAAAAATGGAGAGAATCACTTGTCTCTCTCAGATTAACTGTCATTCCCATCACCTCCAAACACAGGCACGTTTCTAAATATATTGATAAAAGATTCAGAGACTCCATGGTGAAAGCTGAGTGCGGGTTTGCAATCCAAGAAGCCTACACTCATGAAGGATTAAGATGGCAAGAAGTCATCATCATGCCTGGGTGGCCTCTGTGAACTTGTCAGCAGATTTCTTTCACTTCAGAGCTCCCTTCAAACTGTCTCTTCACTTTCACTCACTTGGACGACAGGCACGAGAAGCAGAATTGTCAGGAGGGACTTCTAGAGATGCTGTTGTTTTGCCTTTTACACAGGCTCCTGTGTTCCTGTGTGTAAATCTAAATGAGAATCTGCAGTTCTTACCTGGGCATGTGCTAGCACACTTCCTGGTGTGAAACCAAGAACTGAAACATCATCATCTTCAATGAACATTCCTCAGGATTATTATTTCTTGTTTTAAGTGGTGGAAAAAGCCCAGGCTCTGACTGCCAAGGGGAGAGACCGTAAACTTGTAATTAGCCCTGCCTGGTGCCCAGGGCTTCACACATAGAATTTTATTCCATCCATCCTAATGCCCCCTCTCTGGAGTTGGTATCTTGATCTTGATATTACAGGTTGCAGGGGTTTGGACTCAGGTTCAACTTATTCCAAAACACCGCCCTCTCCCCCGCCCCCTCCACACACAGTATTTTCTTTAGAACAAGACGTTTCCCTTACATGTTTTGCTTTTAGCAGTTTACAAAGTGCTCTTGCATATGGGTTCCTTTTACCTTCATAACAAGCTGCGATATTCTGTACTATTTCTCCTATTTCACAGATCAGGAACTTGAGGTGTGTGAGATAAGGGCATGTGGAAGGGCAGTAAGAGATGGAATCATCTGGCTCCAAATTTTGCACTATGGAGAAGACAGACTAGCTTACACCACTTTCTGAATTTTGTACCCAAACAGCAAAGCAAACACAGCGGACAGATTCCCTGCACACACAGTGAGATTCTAGGATTTCCTTTCTCACACACATACTGGGTTTGCTATATTAAAAGTTGCTCTTCTGTCTACTGAATGGTGGGATCTAAGGTCCCTCCTCTTGAACCTGCACTTGACCAATAGAATACAGTGGAACTGATACTCTGCAATTTCTGTGGCTGGTCATAAGAAGCCCTGCAGCCTCCTTCTGGGCTCTGGAACACTGTGTTAAAGACAGTTCACTCTCAGGCAAGCCAGCCACCACAAACAAAGTTGAACAGCCTTGAGACCATCATGCTGTGAGGAGCCCACACCTGGGAAGGGTGTGACACTGTGAGGGAAGAAATTATCCTGGGAGTGGGTCCTCTAGCCCAAGCCACCCTGGTGGTCAGAGGCAAATCGTCCAACTGACAAAATCATTAGAAAAATAAAATGGTTATCTTAAACCACTAGGTCTGAGGTTGTTCTTACACAGCAATAAAGTACTGGGACACACTGTGTTCAGGGCAAATTTTGAGCAAAATTTTGAGCAAAATTTGCTCTGAGCATCCCATATGAATGTTTTTTTCTCTCCTTTCTCCATTTTAACTCCTTCAGCCCCAGCTTAGCACATGGGCTCCTTTATTAAAGAATGATCCCTCCATGGCTAGCTTGGAGACTGGGGCACCTGTGAGGGAAATGGATCTGTCTTCTATTCATGACCTTGCCCTCGCCTGTGAATCTAGGTTCTTGCTCACTATTGGAACTGATAGGGGGTCCAGACCACTTTGTTATGCTCACTGGATGCCACTCTAGCACCAAAGAAGAGCATTAAAAAAATGTCTTAAATAAAGTCTGTCAATCAAAACTGCCCTTAACAGCTACAGGGAAAAGAACTCTTGTCCTTGCCTCCCTTGAGCCAAAGAAATCTACAGAAGCAACTTGGAGCTCATGTCCTTCTGATGTTGAATCTGTTTCTTCTCTAAACAAAGCATATAAGATCTGAATCTTACTTCTGTGCCCTAACACTATGAATTCTATAAACTTGCTAAATGGGTGATGGAAACTTGTTACCATCTTGCTACTAAAAGAATCATCCATTGTGGTCCTCAGAGGACAGGAAAAAAGGTGCCAAAGACTGACTTTGATTTATGCTTTTCTCTAGGCTTCACCATGGCAACGAGGACATAACATGGCTATAAAATTGAGGAAGTATTATTTGTTTTAATTCCTGACTTTATTTGTGATTCAGTAATGTTGCTGGTCACGCTGTATGGATTTAAGATATTTTGGCTTTCCACACTCAACAGTACTTAGCTGTCCACACCCCCTGTTATGAACTGGTTTGAGCCTCTCCCCTTAAATATTTATTGAAGCCTTAACCCCTAAGCCAATTGTTTTAGGAGATGGGGCCTTTAGGGACATAATTAAGATTAAATGAGGTCATAAGAGTGGGACACTAATCCAATGGAACTACTCCTTAAAAGAAGAGGAAGGGTCACCAGAGATCTCTCTCTGCGTGTGTACAGAGGAAAGACATGAGGACACAGTAAGAAGGCGGCTTTCTACAAGCCAGGAGAAAAGGTTTCACTGACACCAATCCTGATAGCATCTTGGACTTGAACTTCTAGCCTCTGGAACTGTGCAAAATAAATTTCTGTTCTTCAATCCACCTAGTCTGTCATATTTTCTTATGGCTGTGCCAGCAGACTAATACACCTCAATTCTGGTTGGGTTTTTTGTTGTTGTTGTTTTTGTTTTGTTTTGTTTTGTGTGTGTGTGTGTGTGTGTGTGTGTGTTTGTCAGATTTTATCCTCTTGGAGGGTCAGGGATGAGATGTTTATAAATTCAGTTTTGTCTCTTTTGCTATTTGGGGATCTTCTCTGAAAATATTTTCTTTCATGATTTTGCATGATGCTTGGGATCAAAATCTATATCTTTTAGAAAGAAAAATCAATTGGGTAGCCTCGTGCAAAATAAGCATTTGGTGGAGTGGGGGGGTGCCTTCAAACATGAAAATATATGGGAATCCCTGATAATTTCAAGATCTTTCTTTCAACTAAGCTAGGAGCAGGCACATGATGTAGAGAAGTTCATTACTCACAGTAGAGCTGGTTTCTGTTATGTCTGGGCACTTGCAGATATTTGATTAATCCATCCTTTCCTCATCATTTCAGTGAGTTGTGGACATGTAGAATCTATAGCAGGAGAGTGAAGAGATCAGTACGCCCTACTATGTTATCTCCCCAACACTGTTTTTGAGATACATTGGGGCCAGAATGAACAATCAGCTATAGGATACTGAACAGGATGGTTTGAATCAAGGAAGGAAATGTTTGGAGACCGTTGTGTGATTTGTTTCATGGGGATATGTTTTTATGACTCAGGAATGGCATCAAGAAGCTGAAAGACTAGTTAATTGCCATGGTGCTATGGATCTTGGCTGAATATTTGTTACTGCTAGCAGATGTGTGAGTGTGAAACTCAGGACAACTGAGGTCATTAAATTACAACATCAGTGTTAGCGAAGAGGATGCTACCCACTCAATTGATTTTCCAGGACTTAGTAACCAGAATCAAGACATAGGACTGAATTCTAGTCATTTAATATCGCAATGATTTATTAAACTTTGTAAATATCAGCATGTAATTTTATTTAAAACACTGTAGGGCAGGCATGGGGTGAGCCACTAGGATATTCCTTTAAGAAAGAACTTGCTGACCAGCTGTGAGGAGAACAGACAGGAGGTAATCCTCAGCTGCAGTATTTTTTTTTTTTTTTATGTTCATGTAGGGATGCCCTAAAAGTGTTTTTTTTTTAATTAATTTTTATTGGTGTTCAATTTACCAACATACAGAAAAACACCCAGTGCTCATCCCATCAAGTGTCCACCTCAGTGCCCGTCACCCATTCCCCTCCAACACCCGCCCTCCTCCCCCCTTCCACCACCCCTAGTTCGTTTCCCCGAGTTATGCCACTGCATTTGCACTGAGGCTTCACTTTTTCCAGGCAGCCCCTGGTCAAAAACGGAATATTCTAGGGTCTGGTTGTCTTTACTCAACACTGGAACTTCCTTGTATTTTCTGAAGACTCCCTACAAGCTGAGGCTTTTCTTACACAGTCCTCCTTTCTCCCTTTACTTTTTTCTCCAGATATGAGACCTGCATCATGATCTGAAGACTTTCCGTTCCTACTCCTTTGCTCCTCCCCATCATTTGCAGGTATTACCCCCAATAAACCTCTTGCACTTATAATCCTCCTTTGGCATTACTTCCCAAAGGACTCAATTGACATACACTGAATAGGGTAAAATGACTAATATTTCACTGCTTTCTTAATCTCCTATCTCAGGTCTGCCAAGGGCCAAGAGAACTATGGAGCAACCCAGAAATTCGACTGGGGCTTTTGTTACTGTATTTGAGAACCAAAAAAGACTTCTCTTTTTGTTTGACTTGATCTAACTCTCTAATCTTTAAAGAACCTAGGTTGTTCAAAATTTATTTTGCATCTAAAGTATTATCATGATTGTTTTTTTGTCTCTTCATAGTTATACGACCAAAGAACTCTCTAAATAGATTTAACATAGCAATATTTTAAGCATAAATTTCATTATAAAGGAGCTTCACCATGGAAAGACTTATTAATCATGTTATTGCTGTTTTTAGACCCTTGTCTAAACCAAAGCATCATTTGTGAATAAATTATGAGGTCTTTAGAACTCAGTGACAGAATTTGATGTCTTAGAAGTCTTATAGCCATCACATCTAATACCGAAGCAGGGGCATGGATGATTCATACTTCTTGCTCCATTGTGCAGCCTTCTTCTCTAAGGAAAGAGAAATCCTTGAGACGCAAGGAAGTTGAGCTCTAAACACTATCATCGGTGGCTGCTGCTTTGAGTAATGGCAGCAGCCACTCCTGGGAAATCAAAGACAGCATATCAACTTGCATTGTTGGGTTGACCATTAAATCAAAGGGGAAAATTGTGGGTGTATTAGGTCTTGAAGTTATCCAGGGCTTGATTATTATTAAGGGCTTGATCTGTGTCTTGTAGTCTTTTTAGCATCCAGAAAACCACACCATTTGCTTAGACGTTGAAAAAGAGAAGATAGTTAGGCATGTATAACAGTTCTAAAATTACAATTAAGAATAATCAAGATACTTGACTATAGGAATCCTCTCTTGTTTAGGTGGATTGTAGAGAGTTATTTTGGACTGATGATCAGTCAATATTGCAACTGTTAACATGTGATTTAATATATAAAGTTTGCACACAAGCTGATGCCTTCCATATTTTTCCAAGACTAGATGGAAGTAAAACTCCTGGAGTAAAAGTCTTGTCTCTTTCTAGCTGTGTGATTCTGGACAAGTTAATGAACCTCTCTGAACCTCTGTTTTCTCATGAGTAAAGACAGTGACCCTGGTATGAGCTCATGGAACTGCTGTGAGAAATATATGCTTGAAATAAACTTTGCACAAAGAATTTCAGACAGGAATAGCGGTAATAGTGGCAGTGAATGGAAAGCAAAAATATATACAAAATATTGGGAAATTACTTGAAGCCTTATTTACAGTACCCATTTTGTTTATTGAAACATTTTTTAAAACTGAAAATATAAGAAACTCTAGCCAGTCAAGTAATAAATGTTATTATAAATTCTGAATTAGTAGGATTCATTGAATATGGTAAATAGAGTACATTGAAAACCTTTAAGATGATCACTAAATTTACTTGAAGTATTTACTGTTGCCTTTGGTACATAATTGTGAATAAAGGTATGTTTCTCAAATATTTCTAAAGTAAATATGGTTAGCTCCATCCCCCTAAGCCTCAAGTGCATTAATAAATCTACTCAGTGTTGCTTTTTTTTTTTAATTCTGAGAAGAAATTTTGAAGATCACATTGAAATAGAGCCAGATGGTCAGATATGATTTCACATTAGGTGAATGTTCATAATTTACTTTATCCTGAAGCAACCACAAGAGCAGAAATCATGGTGAATGGCCTCCAAGAACATCAGATCCAAATAATCTCAGGGGTTTTATGTTCTGTCAAACATTTCATCAAATGGCATGAGAAACATATCTTTCATGTCCTTTTCATTTTTAAAATGGCTATATCTTTTACATTAGAGGAAAGTAGTTTTGATATGTGTTTTAAATTACTGCATATAATAACATTCTTTTCTCGAAATGTATCTTTTCCTTGTTTGAGCCAATGCGAAGGATTTTTTTTTTATAAGCAGAGTTGATTCATTTAATTCTCTTTCAAATAAAACTTTTAAAATCTAAAATCACTTCTTCTATCTTAAATAAAACAAAGAAACAGTTATGATTTCAGGTGCCCAAGACATTCTCAGTGTTTTCCACTGGATGGAATTTTTCAAAATTGATGAATAGGTAACATATAGTAGTCAAGATGATAACTAATCTGATTAAAAAAAAGAAATGTGGGCTTGTGTAGCAGAAAAATTGGGAAATGTGTTATCTAAATATGTCATGGAATATATTGACTTTAATCTGTAACATATGTGAAGTTTAATCATTAAGCAATGAATTCTTTTTCTGAGGTTTGTATGGTGAATATCAATGAATATAATATTTTTTGACCTGAATGAAATACCTGAGACCAATCTCTCAAGATTTAATTACCCACTTAAAAGTCCCTAGGGTTTTTGCAGGAAGGCTTGAAGCCCATAGATCATGATCTTTGAGCATGATCTTGAATGTATTGGAAGGTGAGGCCAGTACTCAGGGCCAGCCCTATGTAGATTTTTGGAGTGGGCATTACCCACCCTCATTTACTGCTGCCCATTGCAGATCACACAAACCCAAGGTGACTTACTGCTTCCTGATGATGATGATAATTTTAAAAATAATAATAGAATAAAATACTAACATTAACTTTTAATTGATGAGTGTAAGCATCACGTGAAATATTGAAAATGAATGATTTCAAATTTTAATCTCCTTCCTTCTTCCTTTCTTCTTCCTTCCTTCCTTTCTTTCTTTCTTTCTTTCTTTCTTTCTTTCTTTCTTTCTTTCTTTTTCTTTTCTTTCTTCCTTTCTTTCTTTCTCTTTCTTTCGTCTTATTACAACCTACTACAAGCCAGGCCCTGGCCAAGTTCACAGCAGTGAATGAATCCCTCACAGAACTGATGCTATAGTGGAGTGGGGAAGCAGCCAGTAGCCCACAGAGAAATAAGCCATAACCCACTGTGAGACTGGCACAGTGGTGGAACCAGACAAGGTCATGGAATAGGGAGAAGTGGAAGTGCAAGGTGGGTCTATCATAGATAGAATAATCAGGAAAGGCTTTTCTAAGGAGATGCCATTAGTTATAAGGCTGGAAGGACACAGAAAGAGCAACCCTGAGGGAACAGCAGGTGCCATTTCCTGAAGGAGGCTGGAGCTTGCAGGTGTGAGCAAGATAGTTGAGTCCAGGGAGGCTGGAGGGTCGTGTGTAGGAGAGATGGTGTGGTCAGGTAGAGCTCAGAACTTTGGATGTTCTTTAAAGAGGACTCATGGGATGCAATGAAGGATTGATAGCTGGGTGCTGACATGAGCTGACTTAGGGTTTTAAAAGATTCCACCATCTGCAATTCAAGATGAAGAGCAGGGGAAGGAATGGCAATAGTGGGGAAACTTCTAATCGGAATAGCGCTGTAGTGCTGCCAACAATGATGGTGGTGGGAACAACGGGGCCGTACAGGAGATGGTGGACCATACATGGTTTGGAAGTTCAGCTGACATGATTGGCAGGTGAAGTCAACACAAGGGATGCCAGAAGAAAGTGTTTTAGCCTTAGCAATGTGGCCAGTGAATGGTATGTAAAATTTGGGTGAAGAAGGGATTTTAGGGATGAAGTACAAGGGATTTAGCTTAGACATATTAATTTTGAGATATTTGGACCTCTACTGTGAGATTTCAGGCTGCATATTAGATATGGGTCCACAATATCTTATCCACAATTCAAGAACCCATAAATCTCCAAGAAATGAGAACTTTTTCATAACTCTTTGACAGCAGAATCTGACTAGAACCAACATGAGCCTCCTGACAGTCCTGGTTTATCCTCCTGAGAATGTTCATATATTCAAAGCAGTTATTGATATAGTTGATTACAGGGTGGTTACCTAGACCCCAGTGGGGATACAACATGCCCTGTTCAATGGAATATTACTCAGCGATTAGAAACGACAAATACCCACCATTTGCTTCAACGTGGATGGAACAGCAGATTAATTTTCTAAGAGCCCTAAGGTTGAAACATCTTTGTGTCTCCCTGCCATGCCTCTGGATTTTGCATAGATCTGTGGATTTCTATAGAAGTCTGGAAGTCAGTGGTAATGGCAAACATTGAGATGCATGTTTCAATGTGGATCCCCAAGGGACAAGGATAAGGGGGATTTGGAAAAGTCATGATCACTTTCTTAAGTTTTCAGTGAGATTTTTAGCAAGAAAGACTTGACCCCTTGAAAACTCCAGCATGCCCTGAAAGATTGGTAGGAGGATGTAAGCTTTCCTTGGGATCTCTCTACAGAGTATCACCAGCCCTGGCAAACAGTCAATTAAGCTTAGTGCCCGTACTCTGATTTGGCAGGAGAAATCATGCCTTCCGATTCAATGATCCTGAGTTTAATGGTTTGGCCTATCCCTTTGACCAGAGCTTTCAGGGACTGCTTTTTATGATATCTGGTTACTAATCCATGTCTTTCAACCGTCAACCAATGAGACATTTTGGAAAGAAATTGAAACGATGTCACCAAGTTGGATAAATCATATGTGGTGGTTTTTTTTTAAAATATGCTTCCCCACCCACACTTAGTATGTGCTAATTGTGGGGCAATTTGAAAATACATAAAAGACTACAAAGAATAAAATGAATATTGCCTACAGTCCCATGATGGAGAAAACCTTTGTGATGTTTTTGATATTTTCCTTACAGTTTTTGTCTTTAAATGTTGGCTCTGTATCTATGTATTTCTGTATTCACATAGCTGAAGTATTAGAGTATATTCGGGTTTGTGTTCTGTTGTTCTTTCAATATTCTCAGATTGTCATATTTCATTCTCAGGAAAGAAGCCTAAAAATAAAATGATGGTGCCGATCTGTTAGTTCACACTGAGAACTGGATAAGCAGGCCTCTCCTCCCTGAGCCAGTGCACACACGCTGCCAAGAAGCTCTGTGAGTACAGAAAAGACAGAATAGAACAGGAACACAAACATCATTTCACAATGGGATCTTCTGGACCTACGCCTTCCTTAACCTTTTCTCTCCCTTGGCTTTGTTTCCTATCTTTCATGGTTTTTTTGTGACTCTCTAAGTCATGTCTGACTCTACTTCTCATTTTTTACCTTAGGATAAATAGTTTGAAGTCAAAGACCTGGGTCATAGAACATGAACTTTTTGTTTGAATTTTTTTCATTACAGCATCTTTCTCATGAAATGATATATTGGCATTATAACATTTGGAAAACATAGAAAAGGGAAAATGAAAAGATAAATCCAAAATATTCCTGTCACCCAGAGAAAATGGTCACTTCTGTGCCATATATTGTCCCATCTGATTTTGTGTGCCTGCACTTCTGCTTCTTTTATTCATATTACTTACTGTTACATTGTTTTTTTCCCCTTTATCATTAGATATTATTTGAAAACATGATTTAATGGCCCTCATTCTCCCAGCTTGTAATGTATTTGGTCATTTCTCTTCCATTGAGTCTATTGAACTGTTTTTTAACTTTTTGCTGTTTCGAATACTACTACCATAAACATCCTCACAATGACTCTTTGAACCTCTTGTATCCTCATCCCACAGTCAGGACTGAGGACACTGAATGAAACCAGGGACATGGAGATGGGCTTCTTTAGGTTGAGGTCAGCACACTTGTGTCCGCTGGGCAATTGTAACTGTAAAGAGGTGCTTCTCTGGGTGGATGGATCTCAAAGACATGTTTCCCCTGAGAGGATTGATAATAAAACAATGCCCCCTTCTTAGGGCTGGCACGGCCTTGCCAGGCACACAGCCAGATGAGCAGAACGTGGGCTAGATTTCTGGGCCCACCTTCCTGGCCAAATGCTTTTTTTGCACTAGACAACCTGTCCAGCTGTACCTAACTGCTGTGTCGCATGTGACTTTTTACCCAAAGGCACAGAGCTAGTAAGTAAATGGTAGAGCTGGTTGGGAGATCCAAAGTTGATCAATTCCAAATCTATTGTTCCTTTAACTATCTATAGCCACCCTCCTGACCAGATCAAGAAGCCAGCGATCTAGGGTTTCTGTACTTTTTTACGCGTGGTATTCGTGACATGGCACCAGGATGTTCATAGTACATTTAGTTTTTGAAAAAGCAGTCACCGCAGGATTATCTAAACATTCCATTCAGGCAATCACATGTATTGTCTGGCTTTCTATATTCCCCAAACTTTGTAAAATAAAGTGTCTGAATTTATGGACTCAAGTTAAACACACACACACACACACACACACACACACACCAAAAAACAACTAAACTAACTGTGGTCTTTAGGATTCTTGGAAAATGTCCCCTTCACTAATTCAACTGGAAACAGCACATATTTTGAACACGATCTTAGCATTCACAATACATAGAGTAACAATTACTGGAGGGATCACTGCAGTTTCTGACATTCCACCAGGATGTTCTGGAATCTTATCTCAACCTTGTCATGGTTTTCCTTGCAGAATTTGGAAAGTAACTTCTACCCACAGGCAGATCGAGGATGAGAAAATGACAGTGCAGTGAGAACTGAAGACTTAATATGTCCATTTTATGTTCTTTAAACCAATCCTCTCTGTTGCATATTTTGACACATGGTTTTTAGATATACATTCATCAGTCTTTGCAAAGTTGGAAGTTGATTCAAAGCCAGATGTTCAGAAATAGAATGCCAAGGCAATTGTAATTTTCTATCCTTTAATTTTTGTACAGTAACTTCATTGTAAAAATTGTTCTAGCCTGATGGGTATCATTGAAAACCAGGCAAAAAGCATGGGTCCAGTAGAGAATCCCTCAGATTATTTATTAAACAGGCGTACGCAGCACTAAAACAAACATTCCTTCGGGTCTGGCACTGGTGTTAGGTGGACTTCCTCTGCATTCTCTTTGAACTTTTTACTTCAAAATAATCTCAGGCTTAAAGAAAGGTTGAGAAAACAGGGAAAAGAACGCTCCTGTATCTTCACCAGTATTTTCGAAATTTTGACACATTTCCTATATTGTTCTCTATGTCTCTTCAGTGCATACTTTCTAAAACCAGGAATGTTCTTGCAGGTAACCATGATATAATATCAAAATTGGGAAAATAATGTGCCTATAATGCTATTATTTAATCCTTCATCCTTATTTTAATTCTACCTGGAGGACATGACCCCAATCAGGGAGCAAAGTTAACATCACCCACCACGGGGCCAGTTGACCAGCTTAATCTGTAATGTGATGTCCTGAGAGGGACACAACATCACATCTGTGATGTTCCTTCAAAAATGCATCAGCTGTATCTCTTAGGAAAACAGACCCACGGTGAGGTCTGGACAGGACTCATCACAAGTGCCAGCGTCACCAATACAAAACAAGTAGCCACTTCCACAAAGACATAAGGGACAAGTTGTTCCAAAGGAACAGCCACAGCAGCTCTATCATTAGGAATTGTTGGAGCAGATGATTAACCAAATGATCAACAACTGGATGGGGTCCCAGGAAATCAATCCTCACTCATTCTTTTTTTTTTTTTTTAATTTTTATTTATTTATGATAGTCACACAGAGAGAGAGAGAGAGGCAGAGACACAGGCAGAGGGAGAAGCAGGCTCCATGCACCGGGAGCCCAACGTGGGACTCGATCCCAGGTCTCCAGGACCGCGCCCTGGGCCAAAGGCAGGCGCCAAACCGCTGCGCCACCCAGGGGTCCCCCCTCACTCATTCTTAAGGAACTGAACTGGCACTTAGCACAAACACACGCACACTGGCCCCCGTGTGGCGGCGCCGACGCCCCGACGAGCCTGTAGACAGTCCCACGTAAGCAGTCAGCCCCAGGGTTAGGCCGGCGGGTAGGGCCCTGCAGCCCCCACGGGATGGCAGGCACCTGCGGGGCGGGGCGGGGCGGGGATGCACGCGTCTTGCCCCCCCGCCCCCCGCCCCAGCCCTGGAGCTGGAGAAGCCCAGGACAGCACGTGCCCAGGACAGCAGGCAGCTCAGGCCGCAGGGCCCCCCTTTTCCCATCCCGGCGCTCTGAGAATGAGCAGATTTGTCCAGCGCAATAACCAGGAGATTTAGGGGCATTTATAGAGCACTTGGCGAGATTTTCATTACATGTTCTTTATATTATATAATTATGATAAGAAAAATAAAATACGACCCTTTTAGGGAAATATTAAACATAGATTTAGTATAAACCTTCTACATGAAGGTTTATACTCCCACCGCCCTCCCCCAACTCTTTAATGAGAAACTTGAACTTGCCCCTGTGATCTGACTTTGTCAGGTTTTATGCTTGATAGGGCCTTATGAAATTCCTCCTCCGCCTCAGAACCAGGTTTCTTGGGTCTGAAGCTTATACAGTTTCAGAGACTGGAGAGACTTTAGGAGAATAGAAAATAGCAAATAGCAAACCAGGTAGGAAAGTTAGTATTTACTTAGAATGAGAAAAGTCATAATAAATCACTGGAGGCTTATAGATAGAGGCCTGCATCAGAACTGCTCATATGGAAAGCTTTCTGCTTGATATCTGGCTTCCCCTCCCAACCTAGAATATTCTATAATTCCCGGCAACCTTGCCAGCACTCATAGGGTCTGGTGAAAGCAAGGCACTCTGGACCTCAAACCTGATCAGCTCCACAATAATCACACCATTCTATAATCACCGTAACGGAGACCATTTGTCGACTCAAGTAGGTAACATACAATGGCCTTTGGACTTCCATTCAAAAATGTACAACAGTTGAAATATTAGACTCAAAAGCTCCTGCTTTTCTTTAATGGAGAAATGAACTATTACAGTTTCTTATGATAAAGGGTATGGATTTCCAATCCACTCAATTTCTATGTATCAGGCAAGGACTTTGAAAGAGTAACTAAGCTCTATTCTGTAGGACACACGTGTCTAGTTATAGCAGGCACCCTGCAGCTGGTTTGGATCAAAAGGGTACTTAAGCCACTTGGTTTCTGATGTACTAGAGCTGAAGTGATACTAGAGAGGACACCCCACAGACCTCCCCACTCCCAGCTACCTGGGCTGCACTTCCAGCCCCAAGGCCTCCTAGGGCACGGCAACACAGCCTCTCCCACAGCTGCCCCTGTCCTGCTCTCAACCTGCACAAGTACCCGGCAGGTGGATGGGCATAGACTTGGCTCTAGCAAGGATGCCATTCATCATGAGGGACTCCAAGGTAAACCAAATCCTACTTTCCCAGGGCTTCTGTCCTACAAGCCCTAATCAGGCTGCTTCGGGGTCAGATCCAACCAACCACACTGTCAGTGGAGGGGATAGAAGCACAGCTGGTTTCCTTACACAGGCAGTGGGCAGGTCTGCTCTAGTGGACAGGGTGCTCCGTGGTCACAGAAGCTTAGGTCAAAATCACAGATAATGTACGTGAAAGGGGTTTTAAAAATGGTCAGTTAGTCTCAGACAGATTTCTGGTCAAGCTTCCTGGAGTAGAAACTCTAAGAACAATGCCTCTGATGTGGAGAAAAAGTCAGAGGAGCAGCAACAGAGCAAAAGAAAGAAGCTTTAAACAGATGGCCAAACTCTGACAGGGAAAGAGAGATGATATTTTCCAGCAGTTTCCATCCCTCTGTTGCAGTATGGCATAGAGGACAGTATGTGACTGAGGGCAAGTATCTGCCAGTTGGGCAAATCACTTTGGTAAGTCTGTTGCATCATTTGTAGAACCAGCTTCACAAGATTCCCACCTCAGCCATTATGAAGATCAAATGTGAGGCTTTCTTTGTAAATGACTGGGGAAGGTTTGTGTTTATTTTTCTCTTTATGTGACTGTAGAAATGTCTGGTGTTCAAGTTCACCTATAGTAGACCATTGGTAAAAGCCACACATTTTTATTATCACAACTCATTTAATCCCAGAAATAAACACATACACCCGCTGAATCCCTTGAGAAGAGCTGAGAGAATAGTGTTCTGTCTCCACCTCTCCATTGTGGTGATGGAGGTTTTCACACAGGTTTACCTGAGCATCCAAAGCAGACTAAAAGGCGGGAAAAGTCACAAAAATACCGCATAGTTGCAGCCTTAAGCAACACTTAAGGATGAGAAAATATTTGTAGAGAGGATGGTTGAGCCCCTCAGAGATTAATGGCACCTATCTGTCTCTGTATTATTTTATTTTATTTGACATGCATCTACTGTAGCACTAGCTGGGGAGTCACTTTTCCTTTCCCCTAATCTTCCTGGATCTCCATCCAGCTCCTGCCCTGGAGGCCCCCCTACCCCACCCCACCCCCAAACCACATGCCCAAAATGGCTCCTCAATTTGCAGTTCCCAAGGGGGTAGCTCAGAGCTCGGTTCTCATTTCTTCCCATGTCAGCTTGGATTTATACAGCCTTCCTGCAGGGTTTCCTGCTCCATGCTGCTGCAGAGTATTCACAAACTTGCCACAGTTTAATGGCCAAACCTCATATTTAAAATATTATAGATACAAAGAGAGGAAAATAAATAATTCTCAGTAATGGGCCATTGAGGCCTGGCGGTGGTGTCAGCCTGAAGCTGTGGACAGTTGAAGTCTCAAGTCTTGGCAGTGGAACATAAAAAGTAGCGTGGCTTTGCCTGGGGAAGGCCTGTATGTGACTCTCCTGCTTCTTTTGGGTCTGGGGTGAAGAAGACCCTCAGAAAGAATTTTGGTTAGAAACCTGAAGCCAACAAGCAGTCATGGCCTCCCAAGATCATTCCCTTTGCCAAAGGTGAAGTGAAAGTGCAGGAACTCCACATTTTTGGGAAACTTTGTTCCGATATGTTCACTGATCACCACCTAAAATGAAATAACAAACAGTTTCCTCCTTCCCTGTCAATGTCTTGAGTATTTATTAGTCATTTAGCTGGGTTTCCAAATTGTCATGTTATAGTAAACCAAACACCAATGGGAATAAAAAGTGTGTTAAAAATAAGAATTTTAGGGATCCCTGGGTGGCTCAGTGGTTGAGCATCTGCCTTCAGCTGAGGGCGTGATCCCGGAGTCCTGGGATCGAGTCCCACATCAGGCTTCCTGCATGGAGCCTGCTTCTCCCTCTGCCTGTGTCTCTGCCTCTCTCTATGGATCTCTCATGAATAAGTAAATAAAATCTTTTTTAAAAATGAGAGTTTTAAAAAAATAAGTTTTTTTTAATTGAGGGAAAAAACACACAAATGAAAAAGGAAAACAAGCTTATTGTGAATCAAATATAAATTTTGTCTAGATAGATTAGGTATTTTCTTTCAATTCCTAAATCCTTTTTTTCAAAGATTTTATTTATTCATTTATTTGACAGAAAATGAGAGAGAGAAAAAGAGGGAGGGGGAGAGAGGAAAAAAGAGAAAGAGAGAGATAGAGCATAAGCAGGCAGAGAGGCAGGCAGAGGGAGAGAAAGAGGGGGAAGCAAGCTTCCCAGGACCATGACCTGAGCCGAAGTGGATGCTTAACCCATTGAGCCACCGAGGTGTCCCTAAGTCCTATTGATGTATATTCATTTAATATCTGTGATTTAATTTGTAGCAGGAGTGTGTGTATATGCATTGTTAGAACAGGAAAAAAATAATATACCCAATGTAAACAGAATGAAATGATTTTTCTTAATTTTTTGAAGTAATTTTTTGGTACTAGCTCTCCTGCAATAATTTCCATCTGCAACTTTATCTTTAGAAGTTTTAATTAGTTTTTAATTTCACCACTTGATTTTGATGAATGCTGTTGGCAGTGGATTCAGATGGCAAGGGACAGGTTTAATCAATTGCAAGTGGCTCCTATAACCTTTGGTTTGGGAAGTAAATAGGAGGAGAGCAGAAACTCAGTGGCACATTCTCTTCTCTTTCAAACATATGTTCTTATTTAATAAATTCTCTCTCAAATAAAATAAGCCTATAGTTATTGGCGGTCAGTTTCATGTAATAGGAGCTACTACAGTTTCCCATTTAAAAAAAATAACAAGACTGCAATAAAACAAGCAGTGAGTCACTTTATTGGGTATGAAGTAATAAACCAGTGGTTATAATGATAACTTCTATGACGTGCTTCAGAGGAAAACAACCTTGATTGTTTTGTTCAGTTGGAGGTAGGACTTCTTAGCTTCGTGGTACAGAAAACCGGTAGGTGATCAGATTCCGTCACTGTGCTGTGTTCTCACAGCTACTGGAAGTCTTGGCTCTCAGCAATTATCACAGCCATAATCAATTCATAACGAAGTGTGTCATGTGTTGCTTAATGTCTCAGTCTTTCATAAAACTCTGCATCAGGGCAAGAACTGCTCGGCTTCAGTAGCTGAATTCCTGTGTGCATGCATGGATGATTGGCATCCACGGGTGGGAGAAAGACAAAGAGAATGGGGGAAGGAAATGGAAAGAAAGAAGAAAGGAAAAGACAAAGAGAGAAGGCAGCTGAAAAAGAATGGAAGAAAGGAATGATAAAGACAAGAAAGGAGAAAAAGGAAAGAAAGAAAAGAAAGAGAAGAAAGAAAGGTCTTATTTATTCGAAACCTACCATCTGGAGATTGTGTCAAGCTTAGTTTACTCTTCACAAGATCTATATCAAATAGGTATTTCTAGCCGTGCTTATCTTTTAAAAGCAAGCAAACCACAGCACTGGTAAAGGGTTCCCAGCGCCTGTTCCCCAAGCTCCCTCTGCTGCACCTTGCCGCCAGCCTCCCACAGCCTCCCACGACGCAGAGGCAGTAAATGAGAGCAAAGGCATTTCAACCATCAGGTGCTGCTGAGTGCTGGGTGCTCGGACACACCTCATCCCTGCAAGTTCACACGGTTGGGAACCCACAGAGTGACCCATCCCGGGTACCAGAGATGAAGCCAGAATGTCATTACTCCTGGCAGGAACCATACTTTGCGGACAACCTGAGAACTGTGGCTGGACATGGGTTCTAGTCCCCTGGAAATGATATTGAACGCCCGGGGAAATTCTCTTAAAGAAGCAATAATTCTCGGCTGGATATTAACCAGGTCTATGACATACAGAGCTGCCACGTCATCTTCTCATTTCGCTCGCTCTAACCCTGCAGAATATTTCTAATACAGCAAGGGTGTTTGGTGAAATACGACTTCTGATTGAGTGAATGCCTGCAGGCCCCATGATAAACAGCAGTTCAAGCACGCTGTGGCTTTTAATGAGGGACAAGTGCCAAAGCCTGCAGATGAGTTTGTAGCATGCATGCCTTTGTTTGCAACTCCTTTCCCCTCCCCTGCCCTCCAACCCGATTATCTGTTTATTTTTCGTCACATCTATGATCGGTAGCTTTTCTATAGCGAACTTCAGTGTTTTTACCTGCCTTGTAATCATTCTGTTTTTTTCTCTGTCTCTTTGCTCTCAGATGCCAGGTTATTTTTGACTCCAAGGCAGTTTTATTTTTTTTATTTTTATTTTTATTTTTATTTCCAAGGCAGTTTTATAGAAAAGAAGTTTTAAAGAAACATTTACTGTGTGGCAGGATTGGTGTAAGCCCATTGGCATGGAATAGTTGGAAGTCTATGCACCTTATCGCTTTGGTCTCCCCCTTCTTTTTATTATCCTTTTTTGGTTTCTATTACTAACATATTTCATTTTCTTCCAGTGTATTTTTCCAGTACTAAAGCTATGCTTTTTTTAGGTCTACCTAGAAAATTTTCAGTTACATCATTTGCACAAATATGTTGATGTTAACATTGAAAAACCTCTTTGCTTGCAGTTGTATATTTTATTTGGCTAAAAATGGCTCATGTCTAATACATTACATGTCCTTTGGTGATACTATTTAAGCGAGAAATTCCAAAACTCACAAATACCGAATAGCCAAAAGCTCCAAAGCTGTGCATGAACACTAAACATGCCATATATCTCCTCCTTTTCCAAACAGAAATAGATTTCTCTCTGATTTGTTTGATAAATTTGACCCAAGATTTCCATTTGGAGTTATTGGAGTTCCTACTGTTTTTCTGTGTGTTGGTGGGCCAAGGCCTAATCACCCCGAAGCCCCACGGAGGCCATAAATTATAGCGATGAGGTGAAGCTTTGTATTCCTTCGACTACAGAAGAAGGGCCATTTTGCTGCAGCCTATTTTGACAGGCATGAATTTAATTCATTGTTTTATGACAGATGGGAAAAGTGTACATGCTCATAGTACTGATTTATGGTCATTTGGGTCTGGAGGATTCTATAATTTGCAACTAATGTGAAAACAGATGGATAGGCAGACACCAAAGGTTAGGCTGACCCGTGGGTTCTCTCCCCTGGTTACAAATGGCGTCCATATGCGTCCAATCTCTCTGGGTGAGGTCTTCGCCGGAGGACCAGACTCTGTAGAGCCCGCTGCACTTCTTTTTTCTTTTCCTGAGTAAGTCAGTGAAAGTGAAATTTGGGGAACGTTTCTAAGCCTCAGTATTTCAAGAGTCCTTAGGTGCCTTCAGAACCTGTGGGATTCTTCTTTTTCTTTTGTTTCTTTTCAAATTAAAAGGCACTTTCCTAAGGTGTATACAATACGTTCATTATTATCCAAACAAGTAATACCATCTAAAGGCTTCGGTGGCTGTTTTCATTCCAATTGACAAATTTATTTTAATAGAATGATTGATTGAAAACCAGCAGTTGGGGAGTTTCAAAGGAAATACCTTGAGCTGGGTCCGGGTGTGTATTTTTGTGAGAAATGAGTTTGGGCTTAGATAAATGAATTTCTACTTTACAAATGATTTTGCGTTTTTAGAAAATAAGTGGATTATCAAGAGGAATTGCTAGGTTGATGCTATAAGTATTTAATGAATTTTTGACTATTAGATGATTTCGCCAAAGAAGAAATAACAATGACTGTATCTCTTTTTTGAAGAAAGAAAGAAATTTTAGACCTTCAGTGACAAGGTAAATCCATAGTTAATTTCTGTTGAATTGGTACTTGTAATCCAAAGCTGTAATGTTAAGAAATTTTTATTTTGTTATTGATTACCATCTTCAATCAGAATAACATTATTATTAACTTCATTTTTATAATATTTCAATATTAAAACTAAACAGGTTATTAATTTTAGTTCTGAAGATAGAATAAAGTTACGTTTAATTCCATTTCATTTTGAAAATTGAAAGTGTAGATTTCCATTCCCTAAACCAAGAATACAAAATTCAGGTATGATTAAGGACTGGTTTAGTCCCAATGAAATCAACATTTTGGCAATAAAAGCCAGAAGACATAATGTTTTACAGTGTTAAAATATTGCTTTGTTTTATTCTGATTTAAAGCTACATGTTACACCAGGGCAAGGGCTGCTCCTGAGGTTTAACCAACACAAAACTATCTGTTGGTTCAATTAACAGGACATTGGCAACTTCGCAGGGCTCTGTGAAGATAGCAGTATTAACCTCACTTCACATACCCACTTTTGTACATTTACCCTGGGAAGGGGAAAATTTAACTCACTGGTAACTAATTTTAAGTGGCATCTAGAAAAAAATAAGCCAAGCAAACCAAATTAAGTGTTTTCTTACAGTTGTCTACTTAACCGTAGCTCCTCTTTAATCACTGAAAGAAAATCGTGTGCATGCACTTTTAAATGCTTCACTTACACAAGGACCTTCAGGCTGGGGCTGCCTATGTTAGACAGTAGCTACCACCATCTCATTGCTGGGTCAAATGTGGGTGGCCTCATCAGAAGATAACAAAAAGAATCATATGAAGCCGGTGAGATAAGAAAGTCTAATATCTGACCTTAAAAACTTTCTCCTGGTCCAAATGTTTAATATTTAGTAAACATTCAGATTATTGATATAAGAGCAGCCTTATTTACAATGTCACTTGATAACAAAACAGATACACACTGGGTATTATATGTAAGCGGTGGGTCATTAAATTCTACTCCTGAAAGTAATATTACACTGTTAACTAACGAGAATTCATTTTTACTTACTTATTTTTTTAAGATTTTATTTATTTATTCATGAGAAACACAGAGAAAGGCAGAGACACAGGCAGAAGGAGAAGCAGGCTCCTGTCGGGACTCGATCCCTGGATCCTGGGATCATGACCTGAGAGTTAAAGGCAGATGCCCAACTGCTGAACCACCCCAGTGCCCCAACTAACTAGAATTTAAATAAAAACTTGAAACATTAAAAAACAACAGGTAGGAGAGACATCTTTTTATTCTGTACTTTTTTAAATGGCTGTGGTAAATTTCACATATGTATTCACGTCAACTGCATGGATAGGGTCATATCTCAACACCACCAGGGCTTGCGATATCTCACCTTGTTAACACATAACCTGTCCCTGCTCCCAACTATCGGGCACCACACCTGTCGCTGCCTGTGCTTCATTTTCGTCCATCATCCAGAGCCCCATCTCCTCTCCAACTTCTTCAATTACTCAGCGGCATCAGTGCTAGGGACTGGACGATGATCAAGAGTTCCAGGACCCCTGCATTTGTGGGGTACATGGTCTCCCTGGAATAATTTAGCTCTCCCTCTACACATTCCTCCAGTTCCCTAGGGCATATCTCTTCTAAGCACTTGCCCTCTCGGGAGGTTGGTTATTCTTACCTTTCTCTTTTATTAAGGACCTCACCTGATTATATTAACTTTGAAATCTATTACC
The DNA here is from genome assembly GCF_048418805.1 of Vulpes vulpes. Taxonomy (NCBI): domain Eukaryota; kingdom Metazoa; phylum Chordata; class Mammalia; order Carnivora; family Canidae; genus Vulpes; species Vulpes vulpes. The sequence continues at coordinate 46,250,558 of NC_132793.1, forward strand.
TACTTCAGTGCCTGGGACAAATAGTTGTTCAATAAAAATTAATTGAAGGTTAAATATGTGAAAGAAAACTGAATTCAGCTCCATGATGATAGCAAACAGGCTTCATGAAGTAAAGTACAAGTAAATCCATAATATATACATACTAATAAAATGATTTCAGTAATAACTATATGCAAAGAAACCAATTTTATAATTATTTTTAAATTTTTTAAACTATTGCTTGCATTATTTTATTGTTCAAATAGTGTGTAGTTACATCCTTATTGGCAGCATTCCTGCAATTCATATAAAATAAAAGTCAACTTCTTGGGCTTCTTCCTCTCCCCATAAAGTTCTCCTGAGGGCACCAAAGTTACAGTTTATGAATAATCTTCCACACTTTCTCCTTTGTATTTACAAAAAGTTATATGGAATATATAGGTAAATCATTCTATCTTGGTTTATATATTTTTGTTTCTAATAAATAGATAGCGGACACTGGCAGTATGCTTGGGATTTTTCTAAGTGTTTAACATGGTTTACTCATTTGATGATCAGGACAACCTTACACAATAGGTACTGTCATTGCACTTGTCTTACGAATGAGAAAACCAAGGCCTGGGAAGTTAACTGACGTGCCCAAGGCAGTGAATGATGCAATGAGGGCAGGGAGGCAAGTAGTCTGCACCCGGAACCTATACTCTGAGACTGTGCCAAATGAATTCTTTGCAGCATTTTTTCTCCACTTGATAATATGTCTTGGATTTTTTTCTCCATGTCTTTACATATAGATATAGATCATTTTAAAAATTACTAACTAGTAGTCTGTGACATGGGTGTATTCTAGTTTATTTTGCCATTCCCACATCCATGATGTGACTCCTGCCTTTTATTATTATAAATTTCAAACGAATATTCTTATATACTCTGTGCAATTGTGGCAATATTTCTGACTGACATACGTAAGTAAAATGCGAGGACAAGGGGAATGTGTACTATATTTCAATAGATGCTGCTAAATTATTATCCAAAAAGACTACAGTTACTTTCATTAATTAACATTATCTTTTTTGTTAGTATTGTGAGTGTGAAAGATCTAAAAGAGATAGTTGATAGTTCTAATTTGCATTGCCCTAATTGTATCAGTTTTTTATTTTGTTATTGATTTATAGAGATTCTTTATATATTATAGACACTGGATACTTTATATATTCTGGATACATGTGACATACATTATTAATATATTTCCTAATTCTGTTACTTTTCCCTAAACTTTGTCAACTCCTATTATTCCATTGCTTTAAACATTAATGGGAAAAAACACTTTCTGTGCTTTTTATGCAGCTTAAGAAGTTTTTTTTCTGCCAGACTGTTTGTTTGTTTGTTTGTTTATTTATTTATTTTTAAAGATTTTATTTATTTATTCAGGAGAGACAGAGAGAGAGAGAGAGAGAGAGAGAAGCAGAGATACAGGCAGAGAGAGAAGCAGGCTCCCTGCAGGGAGCCCAACATGGGACTCCATCCCAGGACTCCAGAATCAGGCCCCTGGTGGAATATATATATATATATATATATATATATATATATAATTTATTTATTCATGAGAGACACAGAGAGAGAGAGGCAGAGTCACAGGCAGAGGGAGAAGCAGGCTCCATGCAGAGAGCCCGATGTGGGACTCGATCCTGGGACTCCACTATCATGCCCTGGACCGAAGGCAGACGCTAAACCGCTGAGCCACCCAGGGATCCCCGCCAGACAGTTTTAATTAGACATTTTATTATAACACAATTACATTGATACTTGTTTTATTTTTTGTTTGCTTATTTACCTGCAGACATTCTTCTGGAATTTATTACTGTGCATACTTTTTTCCTGCTCAATTTTCCCAATACCAGTTGTTGAGTAATTCTTCTGCCTCTTACTGATCTGAAAAGCTAATTTGTCATAAATTTAATGAACATTGCTTTCTTCTCATAATTGTAGGAAAATTAGCACATAAAAAACATACAGATAAGACAAAAATTACTAGTAATCATAATACCTTAAACTACTTGTAAGAGTGCCTGGGAGGCTCAGTCAGTTAAGGGGTGGGTCTCCCTTTGGCTCAGGTCATGATTTCAGGGTTCTGGGATCCAGGCCTGAATAGGGTCTCTGCTCACCAGGGAGTCTGCTTCTCCCTTTCCCTCCCCCTTTTCATGTGTTCTTTCTCTCAAATAAATAAATAAGATATTTAAAAATAACAAAAAATAAACTACTGTGTAGTATTTAGATGATTTCTTTCCATGCATAGTATCATTTATATGACTGATATTTTATTCAGCTCCTTCTTACCATATAATAAACATTTTAATATATCACTGTCTTAGTAATTAAAATAACAATAAGGTACTCTGGTATCAAATTAACAGAAACTTCTAAAATGACAATATAAAATAAAATAAAGTAAAATAAAATAAAATAAATAAAATAAAATAAAATGGCAATATGCAGGGTCAGTGAAGTTGGAGCTTGGATTGTTTACATTGCTACTGGTAGCAATTTTTTCTGTGCAAATGCTCTGGAAAAATGCATAAAATAATTTAAGGGTACTACAAGGTTTATATGCTTTGATCTGTAGTTAATTTTAAGATATATATGCAAAGGGAATAATCACACATGAAATAAAAAATTAACATATTATATGGTGCAGGTATATTTTGTAAGACTAAAAAGCATGTAAACACTAAAATGTCCCACAATGAGGATGGTTGGATAACAGAGGGTACATTCCTGGGATGGAATACTATTGACTTAGTGCAATGGGGCTTTGTAGGCCTGGCTTGGCAGTCATTGGTGCTTTTTGCCAAATGTTCTCAGGTCTTTACCTCCTGGGCATGTGGGAGGCTCACACTTCCTGGACACCTTGCGTTTGGGTGGGGCTGTGGGACTGCCTGACAATGAGTCATGAGCAGAAGCGACACGCATCATTTCCAGGCCGGAACATTTAATTGCTAAAGGGAAACACTCCAGGTTTAGGAAAAAGACCAACAATATTTGAAATGACATGGCTGAGTGATGATAATAAGTAGAGATCTTCTGCTATCCAGAAATGTAACTATAGATTAGATGTAAACAGACATGTGTTGTTTTAAACCACTAAACACTAGTTAGTAGCCATAGCCATTGATTAATACAGATGATAATAAATTGATTAATACAGCCATTAAAAAGGTTCACAAAACAATATCAGCTTGAAAAATAGGGTAAAAATGTGTTGCTTATGTATGAAGTCAATCTTCTGTATGTGTGTGTATATATGTGTGTGTGTGTAAAATAATGTTACAAATAGTGGCAGGGAAAGCTGCATCAGAATATTAAGTTTTTACCTTTGAGTGTTGAAATCGTTTAGTTTTATTAAATTTTTTCTGTATTTTCCAAAACCAAGGCATATTATTTTATTATTATAGAGCTTTTATTATTATAGAGCTTGATCTTTTACTTTTATAAGTATATAAAATGGTTATATAGTGTTTCAACATGTGACTACATGAATGAATTTAGTTTCTTCTTATTGTTGGGAGTTTTAGTTATGATTTTCTAATATTTTCATAAGACAGTAATTGTTGTATGTAATTCTTACTCAGCAGTAAAGATTATCTATCAGAGTCATAGAATTAATTATTCAATGATTATAGGTAATTTTAGGTCTACATAAATGCTATTAAATTGCTTTCATTTATTAACTACATTTTTATCTCTAAGTGCTCATCCACATTCTAGGAAGCTAGAATGGAGGGAGAGGCAGAGGGAAAGGGAGAGAGAGAATCTTAGCAGGCTCCACACCTCTGATGTTTAACTGAGCCACCTGGTACCCCTGTAAAGCTTTATATTTTGACAAGGAAATTCTTCTAATCATGTTTTTGTAATTGAGTGTGTCTTAAGCCATCCAAGGCAAAGCACCGATAATATACTTTACTTCCAATCTGCTGTGGACTGTAATGTGAACCTACTGCACATGCCTGGGGCCTACATGGGGCCGCTTCTATATATATCATGTGAATCTGACATCACTTGAACTTGTCTTTGAATTCAACAAGTTCACTGATGACACTCATGAATATGAAGACCATGCCAAATTACTAGAAAAATTTTAAGCATGTACAGTCAATATCTGCATTTGTGTGGCTTGATAATAGTTCATTGACCAACACCAGCCATGATCAATACTAGAATAGTATTTCTTTAATTTTAATTAGTTTTAATTAAATTTAATTTTTACTTCATTTTTGGCAAGTTGTCCTTTCATCATCTTTGTTCTTTTGTGTGTTGGATTCTTAGTTCCTATCATCTATATGAGATTGACATCTGCTAAGGTTTTTTAACCTTTTTGATGGCTGTACATCTTATGTGTTTGTGGATTCTTTGTTTATATCTTATCATATTATAGAAGGAATTTGAGTGTCTATCTTTTCATCTTGAATGGAGGAAGAAATATGCCATGCACTGTAATGAAAAGACAACCAAAGTGGCCATACTAATTTCAGACAAAATAGTCTTAAGTCAAAAATCATTTTAAGAGATAAAGAAGGGGGATCCCTGGGTGGCTCAGCGGTTTGGCGCCTGCCTTTGGCCCAGGGCACGATCCTGGAGACCCGGGATCGAGTCCCGCGTCGGGCTCCCGGTGCATGGAGCCTGCTTCTCCCTCCTCCTGGGTCTCTGCCTCTCTCTCTCTCTCTCTATGCCTATCATAAATAAATGAATAAATCTTTTAAAAAAAAGAGATAAAGAAGAACATTATATGTTATAAAAGGGTATATTCATCAAGAAGATACAACAATTTTATTTATTTATTTATTTATTTATTTATTTATTTATTTATTTAGATTTTATTTATTTATTTATGAGAAACACAGCAAGAGAGAGGCAGAGACACAGGCAGAGGGAGAAGCAGAATCCCCACAAGGAACCCAATGTGGGACTCGATTCTGAATCCCGTGATCACAGGATTCTGAGCCGAAGGCTGGCACTCAACCTCTGAACCACCCAGGCATCCTAGATATAACAGTTTTAAATACATATGCACCTAACAACAGAGTCCCAAAATATCGAAGGCAAAAATTGAATCAAAGGGAGAAATGGAAAGTTCAGTAATAGTAGTTGAAGATTTCAATAATGGATAGAACAGTAAGACAAGATTAATAAGGACCTAGAAAACTTGAATAAAAACATAAACAAATGGGACATAATGAACCTCTAAAGAAAATTCCAACCAAATAGCAAAGTACACCTTCTTTTGAAGTACACATGGAACAATGTCCACAACGAATTGTTAGGCCCTAAAAAAAGTCTCAATAAATATTAAAAAATTAAAATAATACAAGTTTTTTCTCATACTACAATAGGATATTAGAAATCAATAATAGAAGGAAATTTGGGGAAAAAAAAAGAGAAGGAAATTTGGGAAATGCACAAAAATGGAAATTAGAGAATACACTCAGATAATCAATGGCTCAAAAAAGAAATCACGATGAATACAGAGCCATACATCCTTAGCAAGTAGTAGAAACCAAATCCAACCTACATAAAAGATTATACAGCAGGACCAAATGAGATCTATCCAAATGCAAGATTAGTTCAAATAATAAAAATCAATAAAAATAACAATGTTAATAGAATAAAACAAATCCACAAGATCATTTTGAGAAATGCAGGAAATGTGCTGAAAAAAACCTATTCTTTCATAATACTCCAAAACTCAAGAAATAGAAGAAAATTTCCTAAATTTGATAACAAGCATTTATAAAAACTAGCATTATAATTAATAGTAATAATAGTAATTGATCAATCAATCAATCAATTAGTACTCATTCAGCTTTCACTAAATTAGAACATAACCAGCAAGGTCTAATGAGAGTGGGGAGATGGGTCTAGGGGTGGGGAATTACAGTGAGATGTACAGTCAGGCTTCGAGTCTTGTCTCTGCCTCTCAGCAGTCAGTGAATTTGGGCATTACTTAAATTAGCTGAGCCTCAGTCTTCATACCTATATAATAAAGAATACTGAGACTTTCCCTATAAGATTTTGGGGATAATGGAATCATTTGAAGTATGCAAACTACCTGTAGGACTTGGCATAAGGTTAGAGTAATGTTGTTTCCCTGAGAAGTTTCTCATTTAATTATAAAGAAAATGTGTAACCATTTCTATATTAAGCTGTTTGGGTTTTTTTTTTTTTTTTTTTTTTTTTTTTTTTTTTTTTTTTTTTTTTTGCTATTGAGCTTTAGACATTATTTATTCTGGACCTTAAAACCCTATCAGATACATGATTTCTAAATATTATCTACTATTGTGTGTATGGGTTTGTCTTGTCACTTTCTTTTTAATGTCCTTTGATTTGCAAAATTATTGATGGGGTCCAAAGTATTTTTTCCTTTGGTTATTTTTGTTATGACATCATATACAAGACATCATTGCCAAATTCAAATTCATAAAAGATTTACTCCTGTATGTCCTTCTAAATTTTAAACTGTTTTAACTTTACATATATTTAACTTTTATATTTAGATTATTGATCTAATTTGAGTGAATTTTTGTGTATGGTATAAAGTAGGGATTCACTTTTATTCTTCTTTTTTTGGTTGAATATCCAGTTCTAGTACCATTTGCTGTAGAGACCATTCTTCCCCCCAGCAAGTGGTCTTTATACTCTTGTTGAAAATCAGTTGGCTATAGATACATAGTTTTATTTTGGACTCTCAATTTTGGTCTATTGGACTATATATCTATCTTTAGGGAAGTACCACATTGTTTCCCATACTGTAGCCTTGTAGTAAGTTTTGAATTCAGGAAGTGTGAGACAACTAACTTTGTTCTTTTTTTGTTTTACCTTGCTTACTTTACTCATTTATTTGAGAGCGAGCGAGCACATGTACGCACAAGTAAGCAAGCTGTGGCAGGGACAGAGGGGTAGGGAGAGGGACAAGCAGACCCCATACTGAGCATGGAGGCCTACATGAGACTCAATCTCATAACCTGGAGGTCATGACCTGAGATAAAATCAAGAGTCAAGATGTTCAGCTGACTGAGCCACCCAGGTCCCCCATGTTCTTCAATTTTAAAGATTTTCTTTATTTATTCATCAGATAGAGAGAATGAGAAAGAGAGAGAGAGAGAGAGAGAGAGAGAGGCAGAGACACAGGCAGAGGGAGAAGCAGGCTCCATGCAGGGAGCCCGACATGGGACTTGATCCCGGGACTCCAGGATCACACCGGAGGCTGAAGGCAGCGCTAAACTGCTGAGCCACCTGGGCTGCCCTGTTCTTCAATTTTAATATTGATTTGGCTCTTCAGGGCCCCTTAAAATTCCATATGAATTCCATTTGAGTCCTCAGATCAGCTTTTCCATTTCTGCTCCAAAAGATCATTGGAATTTTGGTAGGGATTGAATTGATTCTGTAAATCACTTTGGGTAGCTTTGCCATCTGAAGAATATTGTATCTTCCAACCCACAAATATAGATGTCTTTCCATTTATTTAGATCTTTAGTTTCTTTCAGCAATGTTTTATAGTTTTCAGTTAACAAATCATTTGCCAGCTTAGTTAAATTTGTTCCTAGGTATTTTATTCTTTTAGATCCTATGATAAATTGAATTGTTTTCTTTTTTTTAAATTTTTATTTATTTATGATAGTCACACAGAGAGCGAGAGAGAGGCAGAGACACAGGCAGAGGGAGAAGCAGGCTCCATGCACCGGGAGCCTGACGTGGGATTCGATCCTGGGTCTCCAGGATCGCGCCCTGGGCCAAAGGCAGGCGCCAAACCGCTGCGCCACCCAGGGATCCCTGAATTGTTTTCTTAATTTTATTTTTGGATTGCTCATTGCTGGCATGAAGAAACACATCTGAATTTTGCATTCTGATCCTATATACCACAACTTTGCTAAAATTATTAGCTATAGTAGTATGTGTGTGTGTGTGTGTGTATGTGTGTGTGTATTCTTTAGATTTTTCTATTTATACAATCATGCCTTCTGTAAATAGAGATAGTTTCATTTCTTCATATTCAGTTTGGATGCCTTTTATTTCTTTTTCTTGCTTAATTGCTTTGGTTAGAACTTGTAGTACAATGTTGAATGGCACGGGTGAAAGCAGGCATCCTTGTCTTGTTCCTAAACTTAGGGGGAAGCTTTCAGTATTTCATCACTGAGTAAGTTAGCTTTGAGTTTTTCATAAATGCCCTTATCATGCTGAGCAAGTTCAACTTTATCATTAGTTTTCAAGTGCATTTTGTTTTGATCATGAAAGTGTTGGATGATCTCAAATGCCTTTCTGAGCCAGTTGAGAGAATCATGTGTGTTTTTACCCTTAATTCTCTTCATGTGAGGCATTACATTGATAGATTTTCATATGTTGAACCACTCTGTATTCCTGGAATAAAGCCTATCTTGATCATAATGTATAATTCTATTAATATGCTCTTGGACTTGCTTTGTTATCATTTTTTGAGGATTTTGCATCTGTATTTATGAGGCATATTTGTCTGTAATTGTTTTGCATATTTGCTTTCTGTATATCTTATACCTTTGTTGTTTCTTATCTCCCCCATTTGCCTTGTTTGTTCTTAGTTGATTATTTATGGTACACCATTTTCTTACTGGTTACCATGGGAGTTAAAATGAAGATCCTAAATTTATAAAAGTCCAGTTTAAATTGATGCCAATTTTGGTTCAATAACATATGATAACTCTGCTCCTATACAGTTTCATTCTTCACCTTCATGCTGTTCTTTACTCCATAAATTACATCTTCATACATTATACACCCACTAACATAGATTTATGATGGCATAAAGATATATATATATATATATATATATATATATATATATATATATATATATTAAAATCATATAGGAAATAGAGGAGTTATAACCAAAAATGCAATAATACTGGCTTTTATATGAAATGACCTGTATCAGAGTTCTTTATTGCTTTGTATGGCTTTTTGTATGGTTTCAAGTTACCATCTAGGTTTCTTGAACTTCAGCCAGAAGGATCCCTTTAATATTTCTTGTTAGCCAGATACACTAGCAATGAACCCCTTAATTGTGTTTATTCTGTTGTGTATTCATTTCCTTCTCAATTTTTAAGAATAATCTTGCTGGTTATAAAATTCTTGACTGACACAGTTTTTTCCATTCCTTTATTAATGCTATGTCACTGTCTTCTGTCTTCTATGTTTTTTTTTAAAAGATTTTATTTATTTATTCGAGAGAGAGAGAGTGAGAAGAGGCAGAGACACAGGCAGAGGGAGAAGCAGGCTCCATGCAGGGAGCCCGACGTGGGACTTGATCCCAAGTCTCCAGGATCATGCCCTGGGCCGAAGGCAGTGCTAAACCTCAGAGCCACCCGGGATGCCCTGTCTTTCATGGTTTTAGATGATAAATTGGCTCTTCTATTGATCTTATTGGTAATAAAATCAGTAATTCCATTGATCTTATCCCTGTATGCAGAGTTGCTTCTATCACTATTGATCTTTTCATGTTGTTTTTACATTGTTTCTCTGGTTTCTTCTAGTTCTTTGATTATATTTAAGGCAGCTGATTTAAAATCTTTGCCTAGTAAGTCCTGGGCTTCTTCAAGTATGGTTTCTGTTGATTTATTTTTTCCTGTAAATGGACCATACTTTCCTGTCTGAATGCCTTATTAATTTTTTGTTGTTGAAAAATAGACATTTTAATATTATAAGGTGGTAACTCTGGAAATCAGTGTCTTTCCTTTCCCCAGAGATTGCTGGTGCTGATTGTTGAGGTTTGTTAAAGTAGTTGATTAGAGAAGTTATGTGTTTTTTGCCTTTTCCAGACTATTTTCACTAAGATTATACTTCTGGTTGTGTGTGGTCTCGGAAGTCTCTGAATTATTGTCTCAGTATTCAACCAGTGACCTGATAGAGATTCCCTTAAATGCCTGCAGCCAGAGGGAGGGAGGGAGGGAGGGAGGAAGCGAGAGAGAGAGATAGAGAGAGAGAGAGAAGAGGGAGAGAGAGAAAGAAGAAAGAAAGAAAGAAAGAAAGAAAGAAAGAAAGAAAGAAAAAAAGAAAGAAAGGAAAAGAAAGAAAGAGAAAAGGGAAAAGAAGAAGGAGAGAAAAAAGGAAAAAGACAAAGACAAAGACTTCTCTCCTTGTCTCTGTGGCTTAGCACTCCTTTACGACTAACCCAGGTTGTCCATAACTCTGCCTTATCCTTTAAACCACCTGATTTTGTATAGCCCAATGATCTTCAACTTTAAAGAACCTTGTTCTTCTTTTTGAATATTGTGTTGACGAGGCTTTTGCTTTCTCAGAGGTCAAAAAATACAGTTTTAAAAATACATACACAATTCTGGGTGATAGCAGCCTTTTCCATAGACCCACCACCTCCTTATTTAGCTGGTTTTGCTCTTCACAGCTTGATAAAGCAAATATACTCTAGGGAGTGTAGCAGGCTGATACTTCATTTTTCTCTAAACTTTGGTATATGGAGATAATATTGTAAATTCCTAGCCTAGTAAATGGAACTAGAGATCAGGCTGAATGTTGGGTAGCCAGAAGGGGGAGTAATTTCTGGACCATTTCTGTTAATGGCACAGTTATGACTAAGATTCCACTGACTGTGGCCATGTAAAAACATAAGCCCAATTGACCAGGTATGATAAATTATACCTTGTAGAAATGATCATAACAGCATTGAAAAATCCACATGCTCTTTAAGAACTTTGTCTTTCCTCATTAGGAACTGGAGTCTATGGCTCCTCCTTTTGAAATCTTAGGGGAGAGATTCTATAAACAGACTGGCAGAAGCGATATTATATGATGTCCAAGGTTAGACCATAAAAGGCAATACAACTTCTTTTGGCTTTCTCTTGGGAACATTCATCCTTGAGAGAGTAAGCCTAGTATGAGTAAGCTCAAAACACATAGGGGCCCATGTCAAGACAGAGACTGAGGCCCCAAAACCTCAGTTTTGGATGAGTTCCCAGCCCACAGCCAGCACTAACCTGCCAGCCATGAGAGAAAGCCATCTTAGAAGTAGATCTTCCAGCCTCCAGGGAGCTACTATCTGCTAATATGATGTGATTTGAGCAAATGACCTTTCCACACTGAGCTCTGTCCAAATTGCAGATTGGTGGGCAAAAGAAGTGATTTTGCTCTTTTTTTTTAAGTCATTAGATTTTATGGTTAGACAGCAACAGAAAAACCAAAACAACAGGTCTTCCAAATTTTTAAGAAAAGCCTAATATCTAAATTTTCAAGTGAAATTTCTAAATTTTAAATGTTAGCAACTATTTACAAATTTAAAGTACTTTCTGCAAGTTAATGTGAAATATTTTTAGGTCATTTTCAGCCCTTTGGCTACAATTAACAGTTTACTCAGTATCTCAGTTAATTATCACAGTAATGATAAGGCTGCCATGTAATTGTTATTATATTCATTTTCCAGATAACCCAAGAATCACAGAATAAACCAGTCCAAAGTGACACAGCTGGTAAGAAGCATAGTCATGATATGAACTCAGCAAAATCTATCTGCTTTTCTCTATGCCATACCACATTTTTAAGCTTAATATACAAGACAGATTATTTCCTGCTCCATTTAATCCTCGAAAATCTACCTTATTTAGAAATAGTCCCAAGGTGATGTTGTTTCTTTCACTTTCTATCCTTTTGGAGCTGTTTCCTTTTTCTTATTCTTAATTTCTCCCAGATCCCTCATCTCCAGCTTCACTCTTTCTCATGGGTTCCAGAAAGAAAATGATTAAGCCACAGAAGGCAGCAATGACTCTGTAACACAGAGGATTTGCACAGCAGGGCTGCAGTGAGGCAGGGTTATGGTGTGAGAGAGCCATACAATCAGCACAGGTCAAGCTAAACTAGCACACATCCCAGCCAATTCACTGGGCACAGAGTTTACTCATGCCTTTTGAGATTACCATTTTGTGACTTGTTTTCCTTATTTATTCTTAAGAACCAATTATCATTTTCCAGATCCCTTTTGCTACAAGAGTATAACCAAGATGCAACCCAAGATTGAATATTTGGAAGTCTGTGTTGGTATATCTTCTTTTTTTCAGATTTTATTTATTTATTCATGAGAGACACACACAGAGAGAGAGGCAGAGACACAGGCAGAGGGAGAAGCAGGCTCCATGCAGGGAGCCCAACGTGGGACTCCATCCCAGGGACTCCAGGATCAGGCCCTGGGCTGATCCGCTAAACCGCTGAGCCACCTGGGCTGCCCCTGTGTTGGTATATCTATTTGGCTATCGGTGAAAGACAGAAAAACAGGTTGTGTTTTTTTTTTTTTTCTTTTGTCACCTTTGAAAGATAAAAGGAGGAAGATAGTGAGAGCCACCATTATTTCCTAGGTGATTACAAACAAAGGAAAAGGAAGAGAAGCCTATCGTTATTTTTTGGACAGCAACTTTATCCTTGGGACAAACTCAACTGGATTAAGAAAAACTTTTATACTTCAAATGTAATGTGATAAATAGGTTTTCAGGATAATGGCCTTATTTTCCTTCTAAATATCTAGACATTTCTTTGGTTCTTCCTTAGTGTGTTTTATTCTGGCTAGTATAGGTCTAAAACACATTTTAGATCAACTCCATGCAAAAGGTGATCTTATAACCTCTAACCTTACTAAGTGCAGCTTGTATCTTTTTGTCACCATTGAACTCACATAACTATGGGGCATGTTTTTCCAAACTGACTGGGGGATGGAAATCTAGGATTTTGCACCAGTTCTACTGTTTTAACTTGGAAAATTCCAAATGTCTGTGGGACTCAGATTTTCTACTTGTAATAAATAGATTATAATAATTTATCCATAGGCTGTTTTGAGAATAGAACAAAAACATATCACTATGTCAGTCAATAAAATTCTTTGAAGTGAAGAGTCTTTGCAAATTCAACATAGTACTTTACAAATAAGAGATTTTTTTTTCAATTTCCCCAAATCACCTCAAATTCTGCTGAGGGAACAGTCACATCTTGAGATTTGAAGAAAACAAAGTTTTTAAAAAAGAAGAGTATTATGTGATGGTATAAGTTTGTGACTTATATGATCTTATGTGGAATGTATTAATGTTAAGTAAATATACACATCTTCTCTCCCTGCTCCATGGGAGGAGCTATCTCTTCACCCCATTGTTGTTGGGTGACTCACTTAGACCAATGAAATGTGAGTGGATATGATACATGCCACATCCAAGCAGAAGATTTAAATTCAAATCATATGTATGGTTTGACTTGGTCTCTTGTACTTCTGCTCACCATCATGAGAAAAGCCTTCTCCAGGTAAGCACTTCTGCTTCAGCCTGGCTCACTGAAAGATGTACAAATGCACCAGATCTGTGTGTGACCTGCAGTTTCCTCCTGAACCAGCACAGCTAACCTGCAGACTTGCAAGAAATACACGATAATTGTAAGCTGTTGAGATGGGAGGTGTTGTTATGCAACATTTTTGTAGTAAAAGCTGATTAATTCACATATTAAACACCTTCTACCTATAAGACTTCTCAGGACATATATTATGTTAATGACCATTGTGGATCCCAAAATTAATTGGCCCTAGGCTAGACTTACGGCTTCTGATGAAGTACTATTTTAAAATACAATTTTCAGTATTTTTTTTTTTAGCAGCAGAAAGGTTTTCAAAAACAAAAAGGTTTAAAGTTATATACAACCTATTTTGATATAATTCAGTAAGAGCCATGGCTTTATTGTATGGTTGTATCCCCTAATACAGACTAGTAATCTAGTATAGTGGGCAAGAGCAATGGCTTTGGAGTAAGACAAGCCTTACATTTAAATCCTAGCTCCTTCACTTAGGATTTAAGGAACTTTGGGGAATTCATGTACATTCTCTGAAACTTAATGTCCTTATTGGTAAACTTGGAATCATAATAATCATGGAGTTGTTGTGAGAATTAATTGAAATAATAATAGTTTTTACACAGTGCCTGACTCAGTGCATGGACTTAATAATAGTAGCTAAAGCCACTATTTTTTAAAGCCCAGTTCTATAAAATTCTGTTTATTCCAATTCTGTTTATTCCAATTCTGATCAATTGGAAGTAGAAAAATATTAGGGCTAAAGAATATAGAATATAGTTGATTTTTATTAAAAACACAGATTATTCAGGGGGAAATATTCTCTGCATAATTTAGGGGCCATTTTTGACTGACTTCATCTGTCTAGTTTCCAGGGCACGTTTTCATATTACAGAATTCAGGTTTTCCTAAGGTGCGCCCTCCTCCATGAACAGCCCCCTCCCTGCACTCTCTCTGCATGGTAGAAGCCTGGCAAGACAGGGACAGTTGGTATTCTGTCTGCAAACACTTACGTGAATGGAATAAGTCTCCCTGCTCCAACCACCTGGGTGCTTCCCAGGACTTCCCATTCCTATAAACCACCTGCCTGGGCCAAATTAGCAATTTCTGCTCCTATTATAATCCAAAGGCAGAATTTGAAATCACATGGAAATTTACGACATTCCAAAGATTGAAGTAGAACTTCTCTATCCCCTGCTATGATTACTCTGCTCTAAGTGTCGGAGAGGAAATGATCTTTTAAAAGGTGGAATAAGCAAAAGGGGCAGTCTCTTCTGGCCTTTCTTTGGGATTTTTAAGGCATTTCCCCAAAGAGCCCTGCTGGCATCTCTAACTTTCCAAGGCTTGTTCATTGTGCCAGAGAAGGAAATGTACCTAGAATTGCTCATTGGGGTAATATTTAAGTCAAGGCTAGATTTCAAGCTCGGTTTAAACACAACATTTTGATTTTTTTAAGAAGAAAAATTTGCCTGTAAAAAGACTGCTTTTCGTATAGAGAGATCCATAAACATGCTTTGACAACTTTCAAAATGGGATAGGAGTAGGCCTGTATTTCTAAATGTAGATGCCTTGAGTCAGGGTGAGTAAGCTAAATGAATCTATTCATTTTAGATATATTTAAAATTCTCCTCATCATGCACTGAAATTCTCCATAATTTCCAGTGATTCTTTCTCATATTTGGCATCATTTTAATCTTTCCTCTCCATAAAACAAACACTAAAGTCAAAATGTGAGCAAATAGCATTGGGAATTTTATAAATGTTATATATAACATTCTGAAGTTTAAAAAATAGACAGTTCTGAAGGCAGACATTACTAATCAAAAATTATTTAAGGTAATGAGTAGCAATATGAGGGTGACTTCAACTCTTATTAGAGCTGTTGGTTAACGGATTATCAATATCTGCAATTGACATCTCCTTGCTACTCTTCTTGCTGGGAGCAAAATTCATAGTATCAATGTCTACATGAAGACAGTGGAACATTTATAAGACATTCAGGCAAGCCTGTGGCAGTTAGGGTGTGTCAGAGTACAAAGAACTTGTGATAAAATATACATAATATAAAATGGATCATTTTGACCATTTTTCAGGGTACAGTTCAGTGGCATTAAGTGCATTCACATTGCTTTGTACCATCACCACCATCCATCTCCAGAACTTTTTCATCATCCCAGACTAAATCTCTATATCCATTAAACAGCAACTCCCCCTTTCGCATTCCTCCAGCCCCTGAAAACAAGCATTCCACTTCTGTTTCCATGAATTTGACTATTCTAGGTACCTCAAATAAGTGGTAGAGATATCTTACGATATTTGTCCTTTTGTGTCTGGCTTGTTTCACTTAGCATAATGTTTTCAAAGCTCATCCATATCATAGCATATATCAAAATTTCCTTTTTTAAAAAGCTGAATTATCCATTTTATGCAATGCCACATTTTGTTCATCCCTTTATCTGTCAGTGGACACTCTGATTGCTTCTACCTTTTGACAGTTGGACATAAACATTGGTGTACAAATATCTCTTAAAATCCCTGCTTCCAGTTCTTTGGGGGTGTATACCAAGAAGTGAAATTGCTGGATCATATGGTAAATCTACATTTAATTTTTTTAGGAACCACCATACTGTTTTCCATAACAGCTGCATCATTTTACATTCCCACCAGTATGCACCAGGGCTCCAATTTCTCCACCTTCTTGTTATCACTTGCTATTTTGTTTTTTGTGTTTGTTTAATTTTCTTTTGTAATAGCCATCCTAATATCTGTGAAGTGGTGTTAAGCTGCACTTTTGATTTGCACTTCTGTTATGATTAGTAGTGAGGATCGTTTTAAGTGCTTATTGGCCATTTGCATATCTTCTTTGTAGAACTTGTCTATTCAGGTCCTTGGACCATTTTTAAACTGGGTTGTTCAGTGTTTTGATTGTTGTCAGGTTAGCAAAATATAGATTCATAGCCAAGTTATGATGGATTTGTCATCTCAAAAATTGTAAAAAATGGAGATAAATATTATAATGGGTCATGTTTTCATTGTTGAAAGATTGTTGAATAAATATAATACATTTTTAGTCAGTGAAGGGAGATTTATTTTTCATGGAACTCATTCCATACAAATCATATACTTTGATATTTAGTGGAATTCTCCCCTTCCACAGGTATTTCTTTTGGACCTCTACAATCAGAGAACATAGTCAAGAGAAGTGTTTTCCTATGCTATTTCTCCTCTCATCTCTTTCCTACCTTCTGTTTGCTCATTTCTTCTTGCTGTGAAATAGCAGTGTTACCGGCAGCAAGATCTTCTCTGTTTGTTTTGGGAGCAGACCTCCCAGCCCAGGTGGGGTGTGATGGAGCTCCATTCAGCATCCTCCTGGCCACACCGAATTCTGTCACCGTGCCCTTCACCTCGTCACTTGTTCAACCGGGCCTTGGACAGGTCCCCTTAGCTCTCAAAGCCTCTTTCCCCACATGTAAAGCTGTATCTGACATTGCTCACAGAATTGATTGCTGATAACCTGAGGCCTGGCCTGGCAGCTCTGCAATTGCCTAGACTCCTGGTCCTTCTCAGTTCCACCCTCACCATTACCTCCACAAAATGGACCATCCGTCCAGCCCACCAACTCCCTATAGTAGCCACAGCTTCACTGGAAATTTGAAACAGACACTTACATAGCACTTACCCTAAGCTAGGCATTTATACAGAGTATAAATAAATAAATTCCCTCGGCATTTTATGCACAGTAACTCATAGATATCTTCTAATAACCCTATGCATCCTATTATTATTCCCATTTTACAAATGTGGAAACTGGGGCAAGGATAAGAAAAGCAAATTCCCAAGGGCCACACAACCAGTAAGTGGTGGGAGCCAGGGAGTAGCTCCTATGACTTCTTAACCACCACTTCAGGCTGATTTGGGATTTGCTTGGCCCCAAGGAAACTGTGTCCAGGTCCTTCTCCCTCCCAGTCTCAACACCTGCCACTCACCAACCCTTCCCTCCACTTTAAAGCAAGTCACCAGAAGAATTATTGCAACTTGAGTCTTTTTATTGAAGAATACACTTTTAGACTAAAACATAGAACTTGCCAATAAGGATATTATTATATTCATCTCTCAATTTCATCCAATTTGCTGTCATCTCTCTTCCTCATATTCTTGATTGATGGACTGATACACCATTGAGGAATTGCTAAATTGAAGCAAAACAAGATCAGGGTTGAATCAATCTCACAGCTGATTGCTACGAACTCTCATTTCTCATGAGATGAGAATCATAAAGATAAACAATGAGGATGCCTGTATGTGGCCATAGATCAAGACCAAAATGCTCAAATTATGATTTATCTTCTTTTTGGAGAGAAATTATTAGGAAGGGCAAACATTTGTAAATAATACAGTGATCATAGTCTGTGGTCAGGAATCTAGAATATTAATATGTGGCAGCATTATAACTGAAAATCCACTGCTTATTCATCACAGCTTATATTTGAAGTTACCTCAAATCACTGAATCCAAAGCCAGACCATGTCTTTCCAGAATTTCCTGCATTGAAAATCTTTGCAAGATGCCTCAATTCTGAATTTACCAAACCACAAAGGAATTTCAGTTCTTCCTCTCAACCCCTCACCTGGAACTGAATCTCAGGAGGAGGCTCTCAGCCCAACAGTGTGGACAGGCAACACCTGTCCTCTGGTGAGAGAGGAAAAAATGAGCAGTTTCAGAGAGATGGTAAAACCTGGCCCCAGGGGATCCCTGGGTGGCGCAGCGGTTTGGCGCCTGCCTTTGGCCCAGGGCGCGATCCTGGAGACCTGGGATCGAATCCCACGTCGGGCTCCCTGTGTATGGAGCCTGCTTCTCCCTCTGCCTGTGTCTCTGCCTCTCTCTCTCTCTCTCTCTCTCTGTGTGACTATCATAAAAAAAAAAAAAATTAAAACCTGGCCCCAGAAATAATCACCATCTGAGGGACTCACTGTAAAAAAGAGGGAAGGAGTTTAGGTGGAAGAAAATTGTGAAATGAATAAAGAAGGAAGGAGAGCAGGTATAGGCAGATGCAGTAATGAATTACAGAAGGTTGATCAGCAGTGAGTTACCTCTTAGGTAAGTGCTGTTGATATTTACCTTAAACCAATGTAGAAACTGAGGCACAGAGAAGACTGGATGTGAGATTGCTCAACATAGGGGCCCCTGGGTGGCTCAGTGGTTGAGCATCTGCCGTTGGCTCAGGTCATGAGCTGGGAGACCTGGGACCGTCCTACATCGGGCTTCTCCCTCTGCCTGTGTCTCTGCCTCTGTCTCTCTGTGTTTCTCATGAGTAAATATAGGGGTGGTGGAAGGGGAGGAGGGCGGGTGTTGGAGGGGAATGGGTGACGGGCACTGAGGTGGACACTTGACGGGATGAGCACTGGGTGTTTTTCTGTATGTTGGTAAATTGAACACCAATAAAAATTAATTTAAAAAATCATTAAAAAAATAATAAAATATTTTTTAAAAAATTGCTCAGCATAGAGGCAGAGATAGAAAGTACAAAAAGGGCTACTCTGCAGGATGACTTCTGACACTACCGTTTTCAGTATTGTTCTGGGTGTTGTAGCTGATTCTCCAAGATACATTAACAGAGGAGAGGCATGCACTGTGGAGAAGGGATGGCATAGTTTTTATTTGCAGATAATATAACTGAATTCTTAGAAAGCCTGAAAAATCAGTTACAATTTTAGAATACCAACAGAGCAATAAGATAATGTTGCTAGATACAAAACAAATATACCAAAACTAAATAGCTTTCATTTATTCACAAGCAATAATTTATTCAAAAAAGATAAAATATATGAAGCCCATGAGCAAAAAAAAAAAACAAATGGCTTTAAGAATAAATGTGCAAAAGTAAAACAAACACCACAAAATTTGCCTGAAGATCATAAAATCTTGGTAACTGACAGAGGTTGAGTGATTATGCCACAATGTCATATTAGTTGAACAATCAAAGTATCGATGGGATTTCTTTTAAAAATGTTAGAGAAATTTTTCTTAAAAGATAACCGCCAAAATAACCAGGACTTAAAAAAAGAGAAGAACTCTGGGAGTGGCTCCTCTTGGCAGCTACAAAATACAACACATAACAGTACCTACCATTTGTAAACCACCTGTGGTAAATACCATGCCGTGACTTTCCTGAATGGCACATTTCCCTTCCTCCAACAACCTTATGTAAGGCTAAGGAGTTTGTGTACAACTTCACAAAGTCACACAATTAATGGCAGGTTTTTGCACAGCACCATCTAATTCAGTACCCACTTGCTTAGTCACCATGCTTTAAGCTACAAAAAGTCAAACCAGGTAGCATCAGTGCCTAATCAATGATAGGTCAGAAATGGGTGGCCTGGATTAACTGTTAAAAGAACCACCTCTGATCAAAGAATATCTTTAAAGAGATGCTGAACAATTACTTGCTTGTTTTAGAAAGAGAAAACAAAACATCCTCACATTATGTGACCTACAGAGTGAAATGGAAAAAAATGAAAACAAGTAAAAAAGAATTTACAATACAGAAAAATATGTGAAAATCTAGCTGCTGTCATGTTAGAGAAATGCTTTCTATGAAAGAAATCTCAAGGTGAAATTAATAAGATGTAATGACTCAAAATGTCAAAGATGTCTTAACCAAATATCTTAAATTGGTTAAAATTATAATCAAATGTAGAAAAGTGCTCGTATTTTGTGAAGGAAGCCTAATAATATGTATCAAGCTGACTAAAAGTTCTTGTGCTGTGATTCCCTATTTTTGTTCAAAGACTTTATTCTGAGGGAAATCACCAAAGATGAGATGCCAAAGATGAGAGTCTGCCCAGCCACAAACTTGGTTAAAAGGTGTTAAAGAATCTAACTGGAGAAACAGATTCAATAGGAAAAAAAGATTAGCTAATTCTGGTGCATCTCTATGATACATATGTCACAATTAGCATAGTATTTTCAAAGAACATATAATGACATGCACTCAGGACAAAAATTTAAGAATGTATGTACATCAGGAAAAGAGAAAAATAATTGTCAGATTATGCACTAAAACTTCAAAGATAATTATGGGAGGGCGTGGGAATTACTAGAAAGTCTTTTTTCTTAAGTTTTTATGTAAATTGCAGTTAGTAAACATACAGTAATATTAGTTTCAGGTGTACCATTAAAAGTGCTTCAATACCCCCATACAAGGCCAGGGCTCACCACAGGTGCCCTCCCTAATCCCTGTCAGCTGTTTAACCCATCCCCCCCCCCCCTTTATAATGACCAGCAGTTTTTTCAGAATCTGTTTTTTGGTTTGTTTGGTTTTTTTTTTTTTTTTTTTTTGACCCTCTGCACATCTGTTTTGTTTCTTAAATTCCATATACAAGTGAAGTCATATAGTATTTGTCTTTCTCTGGTTGACTTACTTCACTCAGCATATGCTCTCTAGCTGTATCCACGTTGTTGCAAATAGCAAGATCTCATTCTTTTTTATGGCTGAATAATATCCCATCCAGTTAATGGATAGTGGACTGTTTCCATAATTTGACTATTATAGGTAATACTGCTATAAACATAAGGGTGCATGTATCCCTTTGAATATTTTTGTATTCTTTGGGTAAATACCCAGTGGTGAAATTGCTGGATTATAGGGTAGTTCTATTTTTAAGTTTTTGAAAAACTTCTATACAGTTTTCTCCAGAGTGGCTGCACCAGTTTGCATTCCTACCAACAGTGCATGAGGGTTCTGCTTTCTTCACATCCTCACTAACACCTGTTGTAGAAAGTCTCACTTCCATATTTTTTTAAACTTTGGCAATATTTTACTTTTGCATACTAAAAATAATCCACATTTGGAGTTGGAAAAGGAAAAGAAATTCAAAGCTAAAACACTAAATTCAAAATTGCATATCAAATATGATTATACATTTTTGATTTACATTATGATATACATTATACATAAATGTGGATATATTTTTTAAAATCATAGTAACTATCAGACAGGAAGCATGATTGGTAACTTTCTATTTCTTTTATACTAATTTTTATACTTCTTAAAATCTGCCATGTATTATTTCATTGTTTTAATAAGAAAACAATAAACAGTGTGCTTATGTAAATGCAAATCTCAAAATTGTTCAGCTTTTTGGCTTTCTGCAAAGCAGATTTTTGTGTGTTGTGTTATGGCATGTGTGGACAAGCCATTCCATGTACTTGTGTCTCTGGTTTGAATTATATAAAAGGCATCTCATTTTCCTTTGTGAGTGTGTCACCTACATTTTTGGGTGTTGTTGGGTATAGGTGAGTGTGGTGAAGAATGCACCTTTCCCTGTCTTATATTCTGCGGTAGTGGCAGAAAGTTGGCTTGTATGAAGCCCAGGGGGAGGGGGGGGGTGGGCAGAGTGGAGACGCCCCTGCTGGGCTGGGGGGTGCTGCCAGGACCTCCAGGGCTCAGAAGGATGTGCGAGCTGGATACAAGACCCGCTCCCAGGAAGCCCTTCTGGATGGAGACTGAGTAGAAGTTTCCTCCTTCTGTCCTAGGGATAAGTCAGCATTGCTGGCAGCATCTGGATCTGCAGGTGAGACATATGTGAACACCGATGGGATGGGAGGTCCTTTACTGAATTTTTTTACACTGATGTTCCTCTTCGAAAACATGGCTTGTTGCTGTTAACTGCTGCAGGTTCTCTTCCTCCCAGCTGACGCCACCAGAGTGAAATGAGAGAGGTCTGAGGAATTCTGTAAACAGCCAAGTGCAATGAAGGTAGGAGTAGCTGTTCAGAAAAAAGATGGGCCTGTCGATTTGCCCAGCACTTGTCTCTCAGCATATCAACATCCCTTTTCTTGCAGAACATGTTTTCCTACCTCCTCACACCCTGGACTCCTTTTACTGACTTTTCTTTTCACACCATGCTAATTCATGCCTTGCGTGCCTTTTTTTATCCTGCTGTGTGGCTGAGAAACGTCAAAGGCAGTAGGTGGTCATGGAATTATGCCCCAAATCCTGTAAGAGAAGTAGGTGCAGAGTTGACATGACTCAGGACAGGATCTTTCAGCACCAGTTCTGGGAGCTTCCAGATTGCAGAACGCAGGTCCTATCAACCGCTGAACCCACAGGAGGCCCTCATTTGGGCCCCAGGCATGCAAAGAGGCCAGACAGCACCTGTGTTCCACGAGCTGGGCTTCCTCTGTACCCTCGATCCGCTGAGCCGTGTCCGCAGGCCTGGCAGCCTACACAGGGCAGGAGGTTTCCAGACATACCCTTCCATTGAAGAAATCGGTTCTATTTCATCAATGGAAGGGGGGGGTGTCATTGGCAGCCAGCTCCCTGACTTCAGCTGATACAGTGCTGTGGCAGGCAGCCAAGCCAGGTTTGGCCAACTCAGAAGTCTGGCTGAGGTTTCTGTGCCTCTTGAACACCATCAGGAAGGAGCTGTTCTTTGGCATTGCTCATTAGTTGGCAAAACACTTTGTTTTCTAGCCTGATTTGGGTACTAATTCCAAGGCACAGATGTATATTTTTAGATCCTCTTATGTGACACTTGAATCTGCTTGCCATAGGGATTCTTCTTATATCCACTAGAAATAGTTTGCTCACAAAGCACTAAAACTTCACACAGCCAGTCAGGAGATCAAACGATGAGGATGGGATTCGAACCCACGCGTGCAGAGCACAATGGATTAGCAGTCCATCGCCTTAACCACTCGGCCACCTCATCTCATACATTTGTCTTTGCTTTTATATATGATTTAAAGAATAGTCAGAAGAGCTGTGTATTACTCCAGTCCCGAGAGGACGGAGGCCCAGCACTTGATCTGAGGAGATAAAAGATTGAATAGTGGATTATTTAGGTAGAATGTTCCCCTCAATACACAGAATATTCCAAGTGCTTTTGTTAGATTTTTTCCAGATGAACGGCAGAGAAATAAAGAAAGAGCCAGGCAGTAGGTTCGAGAGTGCTGTAATGGGGAGCGCTCCAGGGCGAGGTTCCGTGACTCAAGAGGGGTGTCCTAGGTGATGGGGATGGGGATAGTACAGATGATGGAGGGTGGTCCCTGGCTGGAAAGTCCCAGATGGAAAGTTTTGTTTTCCCGTCTAGGTTTCGATTTACTGGAGACGACGTGGTGGTCATGGCTGCCTTGGCGGGAAGATCAGCCATTTTGACCCAGTTTGAGATGTCCGCCATTTTGGGTGCCCCTGTCTCTCAGCCAGCCCAACAGCTTTAACCCTTTGTCAATCTGTGCAGCATGCCTGCAAAAGTGACACAAGGTATATAAACCTTTTTGTTCTCCATGGAAAATGCAGGAAAAATAAAAGGGAAAGAGAAAGAAACAATCATTGACTTGGGCACAGCTGAAAATAACTGTCTTGTTAGGTGATTTTCTGGGATGGGGGTGGGAGCTTTTATTTTTTATTATTATTATTTTTTAATGGATTTATTTTTATTGGTGTTCAATTTGTCAACATACAGAATAACACCCAGTGCTCATCCCATCAAGTGCCCCCCTCAGTGCCCGTCACCCAGTCGCCCCCACCCCCCGCCCATCTCTCCTTCCACCACCCCAGAGTTAGGAGTCTCTCATGTTCTGTCTCCCTTTCTGATATTTCCCACTTATTTTTTCTCCTTTCCCCTTTATTCCCTTTCATTATTTTTTATATTCCCCAAATGAATGAGACCATATAATGTTTGTCCTTCTCCGACTGACTTATTTCACTCAGCATAATACCCTCCAGTTCCATCCACGTGGGAGCTTTTAAATATCCCCAGGCCCAGGCCACACCCAAGACCTAGAAGTCACAATTTCAGGAATTTGGGCTTGCACACAGCTGTAGTGGACAAGTCTGAGAACTATCATTCTGTTAAGCTTTCAGGTTGTTTGATCTGTTTATGTGAGTGTTTGGAGGGGATGCCACCTCAAGCTGGCATATGACCTGGGGCTTGGAGGCAGAGTGGGGAGCTGGTGTAGAAGGGCACGGCAGCACAAGCATGGGGACCAGAGTTTGCTTTGTCACGGTGATCTTGTGCTCCAGCAACTCCCAAGTGTTTGCAGACCACTGCTAGGAGCCCCTCATGGCTCAGCTCATATCACCTCCAATGGGAGGTCTCCAAATGGCTCCGGGTACCTAATGACATAGGCCATATTTGATCACTTCTCCCCCACCTGCCCCACCCCTCTAGAGATTGGCATGGGGGACAAGGACATCTTTCCGTATAGCCTCTACATCAGCTGCTTTAGGATCCACTAAATATTTTTAAGAGAGTAAGTAGATGAATTAATCAATTGATATACATATTCACCTGGCTTGTTATTGATTCACTTCAATTCAGTACCTATTTATTAAATGCCTTCTATGGACCTGGCACCCTGGTGTAGACTCTGGGGCTATACTTCTAAACAAGAGAAGAGTCTCTGAAAATCTTGGGTGCCCAAAGTTTTCCCTGAGGATCCCTCCATCTCTGGGCTCCTCTGTCCTATAATGTGCTGTTAATTCCACTTCTTCCTTCAGTTTCTCTCACACTGGCCCCCAATTTTCCATTGAAGGCTTTGGATAGAGAGAAGAAAAGTGTGTTTAGGATTGAACCAGCTCCTGGGGCACCCAGGTGGCTCAGTGGTTGAGTGTTTGCCTTCGGCTCAGGGCGTGATCCTGGAGACTCGGGATCGAGTCCCCGCATCAGGTTCCCTGCGTGGAGCCTGCTTCTCCCTCTGCCTGTGTCTCTGCCTCTGTCTCTCATGAATAAGTAAATAAAATCTTTTAAAAAAAAAAAAAAAGATTGAACCAGCTCCTGCAAATAGGCGCTGAAAGCCGTGCTTATTTTAGCACATGTGTTTTACACCAGGACTACCTTTAGGAGTCTCTCTCTAACCGGCTGGGAGGGGAGTACTTATTCAGAGAGGAATAAAATTTAATATAAACATTCCTTGCCCTCCCTCCCACCCACCCCCAAAATTACCTGACACTGAAGGCGAAAGCCTGGTCTCCAATTGTCTATAAATCCAGCTGTTCCAATATCTGAACTTACAGAACTGCCCTCCAGTTAATTTGGAGATTGGATTTTAAACATGTTTCAGGTTTTGCCCTAAATCAGCCAGCCAGTAGGTATTTCAAGACCCTTCCTAAAGTATAGGCCTGGTACTGTACACTTAGGTTTTATTTCTCTGGAGCCCAGAAAGGTGAAATCCTCAAAACTAATCCACAGGTTACGACAAACTGTACAGATTGGTGTGGCCCCTTCCTTGTGTAGACTCTATACCTTCTCCTCCTGTAGGATACATGCATTGTCTTTACTTAACAGAACTTTGCACCAATCCTGTAGGTGCTTTCTTTGGCAATAGATGAATGCTTATTTGAGAAAGAATTGGCAAAAGTTCCTGATACAGAGCTGCCATCTGAAATGCACATGGAAGCCAAAGATTCACCTGGCCATGACTTTGAAGGAAAAGTCTTTGTCTGAATCTTTGAATATTGTTTATGCCCTTACTTGTCAGCAGAGATTTCCAGAAAGCTAAATGTCACATACTTTAAGATACAGGAAATATAATCTTGTTTAGCAAAGGCTTGTGTTTAATTTTATCTGATCTCCCATAATGAGAAGAAAGTCACCTATGTTACATAAAAACTCTCCTATGTTATTACAGATCTTAGAGCCTGTCTTACAACAGCCCCATCCAGGAAATTCTAGGTCAGGGATAAACGCAGTGGGGAGTGGCCTGAAGTGTGATGAGCTGGTATGCAATAGATATTTCATTTCTAAGAAAATCGACCCATTGAAAGTACAATAGGTTGTTTAAAAAATAATGATATAACTTGGAGATTGAGTGCCCCTGTTGACATTTTGACAACATATATACAACATGTATGCAATTTATAATATGAGTCATTGTAATAGTTGTGGTTTCTATGAATTTTACACGGAAAAAGTGGAGAATGCTTGATACTTAGCTAATCCAGTGTGGAGGGCCCTCTGCCATGTAGCAAGTGCCCACAAGTGTAGGTGATTCAAAGACACTGAGGGTGTCTTTAATAATCATCCTGCAATAATTTTTATTTACTTATCAATCATGTGGGTCAATCTCAAAGTTTAGACATAATGTTTCTTTTTTAATTTATTTTTTATTGGTGTTCAATTTGACACCATATAGAATAACACCCAGTGTAGTTTCTTATAAAGTGTAGTATGTTTCTTTATAGTTTTTTTTTTTTTTTTTTTTTTTTTTTACTTTTTTAAAAATTTTTATTTATTTATTCATGAGAGACACACACCGAGAGAGGCAGAGACACAGGCAGAGGGAGAAGCAGGCTCCATGCATGGAACCCGACGTGGGATTCGATCCCGGGTCTCCAGGATCGCGCCCTGGGCCAAAGGCAGGCGCCAAACCGCTGCGCCACCCAGGGATCCCTCATT
Source organism: Vulpes vulpes (assembly GCF_048418805.1). Taxonomy (NCBI): domain Eukaryota; kingdom Metazoa; phylum Chordata; class Mammalia; order Carnivora; family Canidae; genus Vulpes; species Vulpes vulpes. The sequence continues at coordinate 46,277,284 of NC_132793.1, forward strand.
TTGAAATAGTTTGGCATTCGGTCTGTTTGTTAATGAAGAAGGTCTTCCCTTCTAAGATTTCACTGATGCCCAGTGTATTAAAACACCAAAAAGTTAGGCAGGGCCAGAAGAAAATGTCTCACCCCAGCCTTATCCAACGCCTAATCACAGGAAGGATGTTTCCATGAACAGTGCTTAGGGAAATCATTTGTCCTACAGAGCTCTTCTGTTTAGAGAATTTTTTAACTATCCTGGGAGTGCCCTTTTAACTATAATCCATGTACTAGACACAGAAACAGCTTTTATTATATGTAATCTCGGTTTTAAAGGGACTTCACTGCTACTGAATCAGGTAAAAATATGAGGTAGACTGTTAAAACCCTAGCAAAGGATTAGTGCTGTTTGGGTGCAGGTCTACCCATCCCCTTAATGCACTTTCATGTGAAGTACATGGAGCCTAATTGGTATTGTACTACGGAACAGACAAGAATGTACACTTTGGATATTGCTGGAAAAAAGTACGTGCTCCCATTCTCCCTTTTAAAAAATAAGGTAGGTGAAAAAGAGAGCATCACTTTTGTTTTTCTTGATATTGTCTCTACTATATTAAGATTTTCTTATAGTTTATAAGAAAAGTATGTAAGAGGACTGGGGTCTGTCCGCTGAATGAGAACACTTGAGCAAGTCTCTGTTCTTCCCACTGGGTGCTCAGCCATGATGTAAGTAGTCTGAACACCCTGCTGAAGAGGTTATGTGAAGAGGCCAAGTAGGACGAAGAGGGGCCCAGAAGAACCTAGCCTTCCAGCTATGCCCAAAGGGCTCAATAGAAGACAGCTGTGATTTTCTTCTGTGTTGTTTCAGATCCCACAAACAAGCCATCGGCTAAATGCCAGGTGACCCTGGTCAATGTCACTTGGAGCAGGAGTCACTGAGCTGAGCCCAATTGGAATGTCTAATCAATAAAATAAAAAAAATCAATAAAATCAATAAAAATCAATAAAATCACCCAGTCACCCCCACCCCCCACCCACCTCCCTTTCTACCACCCCTTGTTCGTTTCCCAGAGTTAGGAGTCTCTAATGTTCTGTCTCCCTTTCTGATATTTCCCACTCATTTTTTCTCCTTTCCCCTTTATTCCCTTTCACTATTTTTTATATTCCCCAAATGAATGAGACCATATATTGTTTGTTCTTCTCTGATTGACTTATTTCACTTTGCATAATACCCTCCAGTTCCATCCACGTCAAAGCAAATGGTGGGTATTTGTCGTTTCTAATGGCTGAGGAATATTCCATTGTATACAGAGACCACATTTTCTTTATCCATCATCTTTCGATGGACACCGAGGCTCCTTCCAGTGTTTGGCTATTGTGGACATTGCTGCTAGAAACATCGGGGTGCAGGTGTCCCGGCGTTTCACTACATCTGTATCTTTGGGGTAAATCCCCAGCAGTGCAATTCCTGGGTCATAGGGCAGCTCTATTTTTAACTCTTTGAGGAACCTCCACACAGTTTTCCAGAGTGGCTGCACCAGTTCACATTCCCACCAACAGTGCAAGAGGGTTCCCATTTCTCCACATCCTCTCCAACATTTGTGGTTTCCTGCCTTGTTAATTTTCCCCATTCTCACTGGTGTGAGGTGGTATCTCATTGTGGTTTTGATGTGTATTTCTCTGATGGCAAGTGATGCAGAGCATTTTCTCATGTGCATGTGCATTTTCTCATGGCCATGTCTATGTCTTCCTCTGTGAGATTTCTGTTCATGTCTTTTGCCCATTTCATGATTGGATTGTTTGTTTCTTTGCTGTTGAGTTTAATAAGTTTTTATAGACATAATGTTTTTAAATGCATGGTTCATTTCAGTGCTTATGAGCCGTAATTAGAAAGAATATAAGGTGTTGTATTTTGCTTTCTTTACTACGCTCTTTTGTTTCCTGAAATTTAAGTTGGGCCCATATGAACAAAATGGGACTGTTTTCTTGGTGGAGCATCAGGGTGACAGAACCACCATGACAGAAAAGGCCTCCCGGGATAGTATTTGGATAACTGAATTCTAATGTAAATGATGGTGTCTGCAACCTTCTATTCCAGCCCTTAGAGTCCCCCTTCTATACGTAGCAAGTAGGCAGGTAGTTCAGTAGCATGTACCTAACCCTGGTAAAAAATAGATTTCCCCCCTAAAACAATACGAATAGATCATTGTACGTATTCATTACCTTTTAATTCTTTGGCAAAATATAATTTTAAAATGCTATAACATCAGGGCACCTGGGTGGCTCAGTAGGTTAAGTGTCGGCCTTTGGTTCAGATCATGATCCTGGGGTCCTGAGATTGGGCTCCCTGCTCAGTGAGGAATCTGCTTCTTTTTTTTTTAATTTTTATTTATTTATGATAGTCACAGAGAGAGAGAGAGAGAGAGAGGCAGAGACACAGGCAGAGGGAGAAGCAGGCTCCATGCACCGGGAGCCCGATGTGGGATTCCATCCCCGGCCTCCAGGATCGTGCCCTGGGTCAAAGGCAGGTGCCAAACTGCTGCACCACCCAGGGATCCCAGGAATCTGCTTCTTCTCCCTCTCCTCCCTGCTTGCGCTTTCTCTCTCTGTCTCTGTCTCCTTCAAATAAATAAATAAAATCTTTAAAAATAAAAATACTATAACATCCCCAAAGTACAAAGAAAATACATCTTTTTCATTGGAGAAAAGCAAATGGAACAATCTTTTCCTTAATCCCTTTAAAATTTCTCAGTAATTCACATTTTTGAGACTGTATTTCCTTCTAGAATTTAAAAATAAGTATGAAGCTATCAAAATATGCTGCATTGAGTATATATTTGTATTTCTGTTTTGGTGGTTCTGAGCTCACTTTATGGACAACATAATTTTGGGAAACTCACACAAACCACATGAAAAATACTTTTAAAATTTATCCTATTTTGGGGATGCCCGGGTGGCTCAGTGGTTGGGTGTCTGTCTTTGGCTCAGGGCATGATCCTGGAGTCCCGGGATCAAGTCCCATATTGGGCTCCCTGCAGGGAACCTGCTTCTCCTTCTATGTCTCTGCCCCTCTTTCTGTGTCTCTCATAAATAGACAATAAAACCTTTAAAAAAATGTATCCTATTTTGATATACTTAATAAGTGAATTTTTCAATGTAAACAACAACAAAAAGATATGGAATATCTCCTATATGCATCTAATCTAGGGTTAATGTAATTTTTGTAATCAAATTTTGTGGGTTTGGTTCCCAAAGCCATCTTTTAAATTCCTTTTCCTATGCCCTCAAAGTCAATGTTCAAGTTCTGGCTGCAAACACCACCAACCATGCCCATCACTGTATGTCTTAGAGTGAACGTTGAACCACTTAGTAATCTTGAAAACAATCAAATGTAAGAACTACCCAAAGTATTTCTATTTCTCTAGTAAAAGAATGTAAGAAAGTAAACAGTGATTCTGAATCATCACCAGTTTGATTACAGTTTCTATTTCCTTAGATTTGAAAATATTTTTCTTCCTAGGTCTCAGAAAGCTGCCTGACATAAATGTATCTTTGTCGAGGTAACACTTTATGTTGTGGTCCTTGAAAGGTGGTGGAAGAGTTACTGGAGGAGAAAGAGGTTGACACAAAATACAAGTGTCATTCCCTGGGAAAAGAGTGTAACAGCTGGCCCCATGATTTTTGGCAGTGACAGCATTTCAAAAGGACACCTTAGAACTGCAATGGGGGGATCCCTGGGTGGCGCAGCGGTTTGGCACCTGCCTTTGGCCCAGGGCGTGATCCTGGAGATCTGGGATCGAGTCCCACGTCGGGCTCCCTGCGTGGAGCCTGCTTCTCCCTCTGCCTGTGTCTCTGCCTCTCTCTCTCTCTCTCTCTGTGACTATCATGAATAAATAAATAAAATCTTAAAAAAAAAAAAAAAAAAAGAACTGCAATGGGCCTTCTGGGTTTGGAACCAGGTGTGTAAAGCTGAGGCTGCATTGCCCAGGCTCTCTCACTTTCATGCAAAAACAGACACAAGCGGTTCATCAAAGAGACTGGGTCCTCTCTCTGCCAGCCTTGCTGGGGACACAGGCTTCAGAAAACAGAAAGGTGGCCCTGGGCTGACTAATGCTCGGATGTCTGAGAGACACCGGGGTATATCCACACTTTTTTTCCTTTATTATATGCCCTACATTTCCCGTGGATGAGGACCCAGTTCAACCTTTCATTTATTTCAGGAGGAAGGTATCAGAACCACAACAAGTAGAAAGAACTTTCCTCCACCTGCCTGGCATTACAAAATAATCCAGTGAATTCCCTGTGTTTTCTTTTCTTTTCTTTTGTCTTAAGAACTATGCCCCCTCCCCACCCCTGCCACGAATGTACTAAGTGAACTAATTGTTGCGTTGTTTTTCTTGGAGTGATTTTCGTGTTTTATTAGTTTCTCCACTTCACATCGCCAGTGATTTAACTTCACCTCAGCATCTGAAATGTTGCCATTTGATAAAATAAGTAAATTAATAAAGTCTAAAGTGCTTCCAAAGCAGGCAGACACCTTTTTTTGTATGCTGTGATTTTACTGCTCTTCCCAGCTGATATTTATAACTCGGCCATATGTGGTTATAAAGATTTATTATGAGCCTGTGGAATAAGTTCTGTTAATGTGTACGGTAAACGTCCAAGTTTTGACTCCATAAGCCTCAGGGACTTCTAATAAGATGAAGCCATTTTGATTGCCAGCCAAGCAGTGTGCAGTTGGAGTGAGGCCTCGCATTGACAAAGGGCTTAGCTATGTGCCCTAGACTATACGCGCCCTGTGTGTGGGTTTGCTAAAAATGTTTGCAGAGCTCAGGTAGGTATTTTTCTTCTTCATCACCATCCTCATCTGCGAAGAGTTGAAGTTTGAGAATCTGTTGACTAAAAGTTGGAACGGAAAATTTTAAGACGATGAATAAAGGCCAAACTAAAAAGGAAGGGCAGAGTCACCCGGACGTATCGTAAATAGGGCATTTGTACCAGATCCCTCCCCTACCCTGGTCTGGCTAATGAACTCTGAGTTCATCAGGAGGGAGAAAACTGCAGGCACCAGCTGGGATTAACCCCACCTTCTCCCCTTCCACAGCCAGTGGAAAAGGACTATGGCCTTTTCCTTTTATGCCCTTCTTCCATTTTCTGAAATTTCTCTTGCCCTTAATTTATATTTCCCAAGCAAATTCATGCCTTTTGGGGAAGAGAAAGGTCTCAAAATAAAACAACAATAAGGTGGTGTCAAAAATATATAGCAGTTTTCTCAAGCTTGACTGCATTAGACTCGCCTGGGGAGTGTTTTGAAGATACTGCAATGTCCAGTTTGATTTTCCCCCATAATGCTGGCTGGGATTTTTTTTGTTGTTTGTTTGTTTCTTTTGAAGATCCCCAGGTTAAAGAAGAAGAAGGAAGAAAAAAGAAGAAAGAAGAAAGAAGAAGATCTCCAGGTGATTCTAATGTAAAGCCTAAGTCACAACCCACTGGTTTAAGCCCCAATCCTAAGTGACTTTTCATAGAAGTGTTGAAAATAAGTAACATTTGTCTACTCCCAAAATTTGACAATCTCTAAAGACAGTTTGAGGAGCAGTATTCATTAACATGGAAGAGCTCAGTTCCTGAAAAAAAATCTGTGCGGACAAAAGGAAACCAATCACCTAAGAGAAAGGATAGGACCTGAGCTTGCCAGAGAGGGTGTCTTGAATTTTCTGCAGGGTATTGTGAAATTTCTGCACAGCACCATTTTTGAAAAAAGAAATTATTTACTTGAGAGAGAGCACACAGTGGAGTGGGGGCACAGGTGGCAGGGGTGGGCAGCAGAGAGAAGGAGAAGCAGACTCCAGCTGGGCAGGGGGCCAGTCAGGGCTGGCCTCCAGAACCCTGATCATAACCTGAGCAGAGGAAGGCAGACGCTTTACTGACTATGCCACCCAGGCACCCTTCTGCACAGCACCATTTCCCCTTTGTGCATCCCCTTCTCAAGTGCCCATAAGGTTCTAGATCTTTCCCCAGTTTTAGCTTATGATTGAATACCCACTTGACACGCTCTCTGACCTTAGTGTGGCCGTTCAGCCACCTGGCCAGCCCAGGCTCTTTCCCCCTGGGAGCCTTTGCCATGCTGTTCCTTCCACCAGGCAAGCTTTCTGCCTGTTTAAGCCTTCAAGTCTCTGATTAAATGAAACCTCTACACACAGGAAGGAGCTGTTCTTTGGTATTGCTTATTAGTTGGCAAAACAAATGTTTTGTTTTCTAACATGATTTGGGTGCCAGTTCTGAGGCACAGATGTATATTTTTAGATCCACTTATGTGACACTTAAATCTGCTTGTCATAAGAGTTCTTTTTCTTTTCTTATAACCACTGGTGAAATTGTTTGCTCACAAAGCACTAAAACCTCATACAGCCAGTCCAGTGAGGAAATTGAATAATGAGGGGGGGATTTGAACCCATGTGTGCAGAGCACAGTGTATAGCAGTCCATCGCCTTAACCACCGAGCCACCTCATCTCATGCAGTCCATCCCTTTATTATCCTCTATCTCAGCCTGCCATTCACTCCTTCTTAACATTTAAAATTTGCAGTCACCTTATTTAATTTGTCTATTTAGCTGTTCTATGCCTGCCTCCTCCACTAGGAGGGAAGTCCTTTGATGACATAGACCAAGACATTTGCCATTTTATTCAGTGTCTGGAATGAGTCTGGCATATATTGAGCACTCAAGAAATATTTGCTACTGGCTGGCAAAATAAAAGGAAATTAGCTCTCTTCTTTCTTGTCTTTTAACTTATCAGTCTTTGTTCTGCTTTTAGTGCAGTTGAGATGGGATCCAGGTGGCATCCTCCACTTTACCTTCTTCTGGAGGCAGCTCAGGGCCATTTTTAACTCTTAGTGTGCAGACTTGGGAACTAGAAAAGACACTCCAGATGGTATAATAGTACCAGCAGACACATGCTGAGCTCTATGTGACATGCATCGTTGTAGACATTTTAGTCTTTAGTCTCACAATGCAGTGGATCAGGAACTGTTCTTCCCATTCCATAGATTAATTAATAGACAGTGGGACTCAAAAAGGAGTGCTTGCCCAAGACTGTGTAACTGATGCATTGGAAACAAGTGTTTTAACAGCAGATCTTCCATGCTAACCCACTGTACGCTCCTCAGGAGATAGTATACTTTTATGAGTACACTTCACAAACTGGCTAAGACGAAGGCACCAGATTTTACATTATGGTAAAAGGGTGGTTACATTAAGAATGCGAAGTACTCCAATCTTTCCAATCCTGCATTTGCACAGTTGCATATTTTTTAACCAAAATTAAAGGGTTTTACATTTCTTTCCTTTGAGTAGCATCACATTTATCTCAGTGAATCATTCCTCAAGTTCTTTTAAATGTCAGTGGATGTTTCGAGTGAAAAGGACATAAATCCCAGAGCAAGACAGGCCTGGGTTCAATCCCTGGTCCACAAGGGAGGGGTGTACAATCTCAGATAGGCTACTTAACCTTCTTGAACATTGGTTTGCTCCTTAGTAAAATGAAAGTGCCAAGGCATAGCTTTATGTGAGGGCTAAAAAGATGGTACTGGTAAAGCATGTGGCCATGCGCTTCACAGGCAGGCTCTCCATCAATGTCAGCTCCTGCCCCTTGGTCTGTACATCAACTAGCTCTTCCAGCTGTGTTATCTGAGCTTTGCAGACAGTAGACCCTTGTTCCATAGATTTTCAGTCATCCATCAAGTAAACTGCTCCCAGAGGCAACAGGCTTTTAAGGGAAGCTGTCTCTTTCCCTATACACTGCCATCATCCCAGGGATCAACCCACACATACTTGTGATCAGAATTGCCTTGATTTATAAGAAACACGAGCAACATTACCCTACTGCAGCTGGGAATTTTTTTCTCTTGGTGGTGTTAATAGCATTACATTCTATCTTAAGCTTCTTGGACATCTGAATAAATGTTAGTGTTAAGTGTGGTGAAATGAATACTGAAAACGAATCTGTCCATCAATATGAACAGTAATTCAAAGGCAGGAGAAGTGAAAAATTTGTAAACTCACTTCCGATGCTCAAAAATGACTTCATGCATAGCATAGAACAGTCATCTGCCTATTGATCCTGACTTGGAGAAGCAGAAAAATGTGTCTTTTAATACAGAGGAAAGCTTCTCAGCAGCCTGCCCTCTATTTTTTTAAAGATTTTATTTGTTTGTTTGTTTGTTTGTTTATTTATTTATTTATTTATTTATTTATTTATTTATTTATTTCATTTATTTATTTGACACAAAGATAGAGAACACAAACAGGAGAGTGGGAGAGGGAGAAGTAGGCTCTCTGCTCAGTGAGGATCCTGATATGGGGCTTGATCCCAGGATCATGGGATCATGACCTGAGCCAAAGGCAGACACTTAACTGACTGAACCACCCAGGTGCCCCCAGCCTGCCCACTATTTCTAAACTGTTAATAGAATGTGACTGTTACTGAAGGGTAAGACCATAAACTTAGAAGCCTATGCCATTTGTACTGAATAATTTGTCTGATTAATTCATAATTACTCAATGTCACCTAGCTGAAGTCTAGATAGATAAGCTTTGATGAAAGGGAAAAAGGTATCCTAGGAGAAAGGCAATCAGTGAATCAAAAAATCAAGAGAAAAAAGCCTGGATTTACAAAGCCAGGACAAGTTTGAATAAGACAGATCTGTCTTACTGGCAAGGAAGGAGCTATATGAACACCCAGATGTGTTCACTTTGGGAACAAATTTCAAGCTGCACATATACAATTTGTGCCTTTGTCAGTGTGATTACACCTCAGCAAGATTGGTAGAAAAAAGGACTAAACAGTTACAAACAGAGGCAAAACAACCAAAATGTGTCTTCCAAAGTAGTCAAGTAAATCACTCAAAGTGGGTTATGGTGTACTCTCCTCATCTTCTCCAAATTGTGATCTTCCAAAAGGGCAGGTGTCTGTCCTAATGTAAAGACCCTTTGAAAGAATCTTCCTAAATCCAAGACACTTCCTTAAGACATTTTAGGAATACCAAGGTACCTGGGTGGCTCAGTTGGTTAAGCATCTGACTCTTGATTTCAGCCCAAGTCATGATACTGTCAGGGTCATCGGATTGAGTCCCAAGTCAGGCTCCACACTGGATGTGAAGCCTGCTTAAGATTCTCTCTCCATTAGGACATCTGGGTGGCTCAGCGGTTGAGCATATACTTTCAGCTGAGGCCATGATCCCGGTCCAGGGATTGAGTCCCACATCAGGCTCTCTGCAAGAAGTCTGTTTCTTCCTCTGTCTACGTCTCTGCCTCTCTCCGTGTGTCTCTCATGAATAAATAGATGAAATCTTAAAAAAAAGACAGCTTCTTTCTCCATCTCTCTCTGCCCATCCCCCTGCTAGCACTCTTGCTCTCTCTAAATAAATAAAGAAAGAAACAGACATTATAGGACACCAAGAATAGAAGGATAAAAGGTCATTGGCAAGGGACAAAGCACAAGACTGGAATGACTTCTCATTAGCTATACTAAGTGGAGTAGACAAAAGTGGAGCAAAGCACTGAATATTGTAAAGGAAAATCATTTCAAATATGGAATTCTATGTTCAGAAAAACTATCAGACAAGTAAACAGGAAAATGAAGTTAACTAGTCATGAGAATCTCCAAAGTTTATCTTATACACAACTTTCTTAGGAAATTAATAAAATGTACCCCAGCAAAATAAAGGAAAAATATGGGAAATAGTGGAAATAGTGGGCTCTAGCAGAGAGAAATGGAGTCTTAGGATTGCCACTGCTGCTGTAAACCTGGGAGAAATCTTTCCAGGTTGGGTCTGAAGGACACAGGCTCTGGGAGGAAGCATCTGAAGAGCATAATGTAATGGACTTTCTGACTGAAAAGGTGAGATGATAGAGCAGCTTAAAAATATGATGGACATATGACGCTTTTGTCAACAAGAAACAAGAAAGCAATTTAAAAATCTAGGGAAAAACAAACACAAAGTAGATAATAGAGTTCTGTTCTAAACAGAGCGAAAACTGAAAAGTGGAATGATTTTGAACAACCAATGGAATGTAAGAAAAGAGGAACCATTCGGCTTTGATCTTAGAATAAATTTTATTATATCTGGCATTGGACCCATGTTGAAGAAATTGTAATACTAGAACAATATCTGATATGGCAGCAAATGGTATTTTTATAATCACAAAATGCATATTATACTTACTAGCTTTCCAATTATGGATCTAGACTATGAGAAAGTCATGGCAAGTTAATTGTTATTACATATAAATAGGAGGCAAATGTGAATAACTGATGATGTGAAATCAGAGGGTTGATTGAAGTTAGGGCAATGAGATGAGAGATCAGGGGATAGCCTTTGTTTGCATAGAAGCAGTATGTGTCAAGCAACTGATGCAACACCATGGCTAATACTAAGGATAAAAGCAGATTTTTAAAAACTGTAATGGGACAAAAGAAAAAAACTAACAGCTAAGAGTATAACTATCAAGCATTGTGAGGAAAAGCAAGGAGAAAGAAGGTATCAAGATATCTCTCATATTGAAGAATCAATGCATTTTTGTTAACTTTGTTAAATGTTAAGGCATTTAATAGGCCAGTCCTCAGCCTCCTGGAAGCTTGAAATCCGCCAGGGTGAGCATATTTACAACACAGGAAGTGGCAAAAGTTACAAATTAGGAAGCAACCATGATAGGAGCTAAAAGTTGTATTGGTCAAAAGAAATAGCTTCTGGAACGTGTGAGTGGCTCAGTCAATTAAGTAAATGTCTGACTTTGGATCTGAGCTCAGGTCTTGATCTCAGGGCTGTGAGTTCAAGCCTCTGATTGGGCTCCACCCGGAGTATGGAGCCTATGTAAAAAAAAGTTTTTTAATTTAAAAAAAATGGAAAAAAAATGGAAAAAAAAAAGAATTAGCTTCTGGAAGGTTGTATCTAAAGAGTTTGGCAGACTATGACTGTTTAGCCACTGGTTCCTGTAAGTATATATTCTTATATACATATCTATTTATCACATGTTATTTATTTCTATCATCTATTACTTATGTTTATATATTATTTTATGAATTTATTTATAATGTGTATTTAAAACATTTTTTTTTAATCACCAGGTACTGCCCCTTGAGCCTAACTAAAGGGGCAGGCAACCAGAGGAAGTGACGAATGAATTACTGGGAAGCCAACAGGAGCATCAGAATCAAAGATGGGAGTGAGAGAGGACACTTCCCTAGCAAAAGAAAGCATTTGCAGAGGCCCAGAGGTTAGAAGTAAAGAGCTAACCAGGAAGGTGGGGAATAGATAATCAGCATAATATTTTACAGCATGAGAAGTATGATTGAGTGACTCAATCTCAGAGAAAAGCAAGACTCTAGGCATTTTTAGGGCACTTGAGGGTTCCATATCATTATGTAGAAAGGCTTCGCGGTGTTGTGTACACTCCTGCCTGCTGTACGTTTCCTGTGTACAATCTTGAAATTGGAACGCATTTTACAACTCTGGTCAGCCTGGCAGTAGTATTTTTTCTTTATTTTTTTATTGGAGTTAAATTTGCCAACATATAGCATAACACCCAGTGCTCATCCTGTCAAATGTCCCCCTCACTGCCCATCACCCAGTCACCCTAACCCCCGCCCACCTCCCTTTCCACCACCCCTTGTTCACTTTCCAGAGTTAGGGGTCTTTCATGTTTTGTCACCCTCACTGATATGTACACTCATTTTCTCTCCTTCTCCTTTATTCCCTTTCACTACTTTTTATATTCCCCAAATGAATGAGACCACATAATGTTTGTCCTTCTCTGATTGACTTACTTCACTCAGCATAATACCCTTCAGTTCCATCCACATCGAAGCAAATGGTGGGTATTTGTCGTTTCTAATGGCTGAGGAATATTCCATTGTATACATAGACCACAGCTTCTTTATCCATTCATTTTTCGATGGACACTGCGGCTCCTTCCACAGTTTGGCTATTGTGGACATTGCTCCTATAAACATTGGGGTGCAGGTGTCCCAGTGTTTCACTGCATCTGTATCTTTGGGGCCGGCAGTAGTATTGATATAATCATCATTTCCTGCATATGCTCCTCAGAACTTGTATGTCTTTAGCTTGGAAGAAGATATTGAAGGCAATAGTGGAACATCCTTTTAATAAGGGCTGTGTTTTCAATGTTGTTAGTGGTATCGGGGGTGACATTGTATAGCAAAACAAACATAAGAACATCAAAGTCTCCCAGTTGAAAAGCTATCCAAAGCTGCCAAACTCAGCATGAACAAGTATTAGAGAAACATCATCCCATTTATTTAATTGATGTTGTCTCCTTGCCATACATGAAAGAGTGATATATAATTTAAAAATCTGTGTGTAAAAAAAGTCTTTAAAATCTCATTAAATTAAATTAAATTAAACAAAATTAAAATTAAAATGCCAAGGGATAAGAAACACTTGTATCAAATTTAATTGATGATATTTTTCCTTTGATGGCACATAAAAATTACAACACTACTAATAACTATAGCATTTTATAGTCAGTGAAATGAGGCATATATATATATATTCTTTGTAAAAGTAGAATTATCTCTCTCTAAACCTTTTGCACTAAGCATTTTTTTTTTTTACACTAAGTACTTGTTTAACAGAATCAAATTAACACCAGTTGTTAAAACAGCAGCAAAATGTTTCTGGCTAAACTCATTCTTAAGAATGCTCTGCCCTCTGGGACACTTTATTCCCTGATCCTCCACTTTCTTTATTGTGAGTTATTGCAAACCCTTCTCAAGTGGGGAGTCTGAGGAAAGTTGACAAAACGGATGCCTAAAGAGTCCCATTACCTGTTACCCCCTAGGAGGGTATACTGGGGGATGAATATTCTGTCCCAGCTTTCTGTCCGTGGAGTGATCCTAGGACTTTGCTCTCCTTCTACCTGCTTCCCAAACCAAACAAACCCCAAGTAGAAGCCCTCCTGCTGGCTTTGTAGTGGACTAAGCATTCAGAGTTGCTCCCTTGGGCAAGGGGGACATGAGGTTTGCACTCAGAGCATGGGAACTTGCTAGAAGAATCCCCCACAGTTGGGGGCTTGTCCCAGGGTGTTCATTTTAAACCCTAAGTACATTCACTGCCTGAGGCACTTTAGGAAAATAAATGATCCTGGGGTCTTGGCTTTGGAATGTCATTTTTCCCCCTGATACCTGTTTTTTGAAAGACAAAGGGTGGCAGTAAAGCAAAGTGCAAGTGAACATGGGTCCAGCCTTCAAGTCTGTCTGCCCTTTTTGCTTAATGACTTTGAGTTAGAGCGTTCGACTTCATTTTGTCTGAGACTCAGTTTCCCCATTTGGAGACAGGGTAAATAATGCGTCTTTTGCAAGCTAAGATTGAGGATTGAAAACCACAGTTTTCAGCATGCTCAGTGCTCCCCAAGAGGCTCCTGCTGTTCGTCATTAGAAGGGAGAAAAAAAGGAAGCTGAGAATAGTAAAGGATTAATAATGAAGGATTATTACTTTTAGAGATTGAAAAGAGCTAAGAAATAATCTAGTCCAAGCCTCTCATTCTACAAACAAGAAAAGTCAAATTCTGACCCAGACCAAGACTTTCATATGACAAGAGGAAAAGTTTAGTGTCAAAGCTGGGCCTTGCTGTACACTTGGTAGAAATTTCCTACAAGTAATGGCAACCACACACGGACTTGGATCAGCTGGATTTTTAAGTTTTACTTTAATATCATAGAATGAAAGAATGTGGCTCAATATTTTGGTGTTTCTAGTGTAGGCCATTTTTGTCAAAGGCAGTTAAAATAAAAAAGCCTAAGCTTTCTTCCTCCTTAAATTAGAGTTTAAAATATAAAATTCAGGTGAAGATGGGAATTCAAATATAAAAGGCCAAGAGAAGGAAGATGGAAGAACTAGAAGATACGCATTTTGTCTTTCACAGGAAACAAATTCTTCATTCCGTGGTACAGCCAACCATAGCTTGCAAGATGAATGACACTTTCTGTCAGTGGTACACTTTCCCAGTTACATGAAACCCTGGTTTTGCGGGACAGACTCTGGTAGAGCAGTTACTGTGTCGAACTTTCAAGGCTTCCCCCTGGAGCCAAACCTGTGTGCACAGAGCATCCTGAGGTTGATAAGGAGTCTCGTGCTGAAATGTCAAACCACCACCACAGGTACTGGCACCTCTTTTCCCCGGAGCATCCCCTGCACAGGCTGCATCATTTTGATCTCAGACGAAGTGAAGAGAACAAGGTTCTTTGCAAGGGTTCAGGCACGTCCCTCCCACCTCCATTATTTTTGCATTTCTGAAAAATGTTAATACTTTCACTCATTATTTTTTAAATCAACTTCTCTCTTTATTGGTTGCATACCCACTTCATCTGGTTCCTAAGTGATAACATCAGGACACATGCAGTTTCCTTATACTAGCTAACTATTTTCCTAAGATACAGTGAGAGAAATAAAGAGGAAAAGCAATAAATGTCTATCTGAGATAGAGGTGTATCAAGCAGTCATGCCGCATCCCAGTTGCACCAGGGGTTACAGGGATGCCAACATGCATTAACACCCATGCGTCTGCATGCCAAGAGGAGTCTATTTTATTGTAAGTGAATTAAAAATGGAAAGCTATTGCATCTTCTTCATGTCCCAGAAAAATGTAAGGAAAAAAAATCATTATTTTTCCTCCAAACTGTGCATAGAGTGAAAGAAAATCATCTGGCCTTATTTCTTACAAAACTAAGAAAGGTTACTAACATGGCAATTGCAAATCCAAGGATAGCTGGTGGAGGTTCAGGTTTTAGAGCCTTATGACAGCTGGGCAGGTCCAAGTTCCCCAAGTTCTGAGTGTGGCAGCTGGGGTCGCAGGGCCTCGGGAGGCCTTGGGATGGCTGCATTGCCACGGCAGCTCGCGGGAGAAGCCCTCAATGGCTGTACCTCTTGTCCTCTCCCTACAACCTGCTTGTGTTTTTTTCCAAGGACTTTGGTTTTGAGGTCCTGGTTTCAGAGACAAACGAAGATCTGATAGGATTCAGCGCAAAACAAGACCCTTCCCCTGAACTTTGTTTTCTTTTGACTGTAAAACCAGAGTCACACATCTGACAGGCTCATCAATAAACAGAAGAATGGATTATGAAGAATGAAGAAGAATTAATTACTTATGAAAATGGCATTCCAAGGCAGAGAGGCCCGGATAGCCTCATCTGCTTGTTCCACTGGCAGGAACCAAAGCTGGACCTGTGCCATCCCAGTTCATGCACAGGCAGAGGGAACCTCAAGGCCACACTGCATAAGACATGTCCCTGGACCGGTAGCACCCATTCTGCCTGCTGACAATGGGGGCTGCTATTACCTGGAACTCTCTGCCTTGAGGCTTTATCCAAACAATGACAGACAGGAGGTGTGTGGATAAAAATCATTGTCAAGGGGGTTCTGCAGCTTCCTCCCCACAGCCGCTCCCTGTAGGGACTGAGAGGCACTGCCCAGGTTGCTTGAAAACAGGTCTATAAATTCCTTTGCATCTTACATCCCCTTGTCCCTCCTGGGGATTTCTGAGTTCACCTTACAACTAAACTCCTTGCACTTGATTCCTGGCCTCAGGGTGCACTCCTGGGGGAACCCAGGCCAAGGCCTTGCTATTCACACACACACACACACACACACACATGCACACACTTGCTCTCGAGCACAGTCTTCATGCTCTCATGCCTGAGTTCTATTCTCCTGTCACTTACCATAGAAAGGGCATCATGAGTGTTATGATCCATTCCTCAAGACACCTGTCTGGGATGTGTCCTCTTTTCTTCCTGCTTAAAAGGAATAGTGCAGATGACAACTACAAAAATAGACTCTCATGGTTAAAAAGAGTCTAAATGTTGGTGTCTATAAACACAATATGTAAATGGATTAAGTTTTCCTTTCAAAACACCTGACCTTTTGCTTTAAATGCAATGTTAACTAGCTTTGAATCCAAAATATTTGCATCTTGCAATTTCTGTCTACAGTCTCTGAAACAGCTGATGGAGAACATTCCTCATTCAAGATGGTAAAAGATAGGGTGGAGAGTGCTGATACCTCACTCAAAGACAGGAAGTGGAAGAGAACAAAGGGGAATCAATGGATTGCCTAGAACGCTATGAGAGAGATCTCTTTTCATCTATTCTGATGGCTCCAGGGTAGGATCCAGGGAAAGAAGAATGGCACATTGTGGACTACAGAGCACCCCTCCCCCAAGAATAGCTCTTCTTTGAATTATGATCTCAGAATGGTTGTTTATAATTAGAAATGTTACCAGGACACACTGGTTCCTACCATCCTGCTGTACTTGCCTGCTAGTATTAACAGCCACACCAGGATTCAAAAGGCTGCTACACATTGCATTGGCTTTTCCCTATCTGAGATTGCTGAGCATTTACTGAAGGTTTACTACATGCCAGCCAGGGGGATAAAGTCCTCTAGAAAGGTGATTCAAATAATCCTCCTGAGAGCTCTCCAACAGCTTTGCCAAGGTAACCCAATCTGTGGATGAGAAAGCTGAGACTCAGAAAGATGAGGTAATTTGTCCAAAGCCACAGGAAAAGCCTGGTGGAGATGAGATTTGAACTCTGGTCTTTCTGAGTCTAGAGATTCCAGTTTAAGTCATAATACCAGCTGTTCCTTGAAAAGCAACCCCAACCCTCTCCCTGTCTGACCTGATGGCTGTATGGGATACATATTCTCAAAAGGACATTGTGCCTCTTGAGAATGGGTTCATGTGTACTATGGGGTATGTGAAACTGAAGTGATAGACAAGGCATAGTTTCTGGAAAAGCCACATAGTTGATAGTTGAAATGTCATTTTCACACTAAAGCAAAGGCACTGTGGCTGCCAATACTAAGACTCAAGACTTTTGATGGGACATTGAGCTTCTTTTCGGGGCCAGGTGGTGGCTCAGCCTCTGGTTCTTACTCACCTGAGCCCCTCTTCCCTTCTTGTTCCCCCCACCCCTACTCCAATGTCACAAAGTACCCACACATGGTCATATCGCCCATGACCCTGACCCATTGTTGCTAATTTGGAAAGATGCACTGAGGTAAGTCCACCGAGTGACTGCATCCTCTGGTACCCAGGACACAGTTCCAACTTGCTGCTGTCATTCTGTCAGTGGGTTCACACTGAAACCCTTACCTTGCACTTCATTAGTCCTAGAAGACTTAGCACTTACCAAGGTGGGCATGGATCCCAATGCATGGGCTCAATGACAGAGATAAATATTGACCAAAAAATGACATTTGTGAACATTTATTGCACATTCTGAGAATGGGAATGAAGGAAAAGATTACATTGAGACCAAAACTCAGAAATGGATTTGGTTTGGCAGACCTGGAAGGCTTCTTAAAGGAAGTGACATTGAATATGACTCTAAAGGCTTGGTTGTTGGAAGAATGCACCAACTGAAGACTGGGACATGTCATTCTCAACCCTGGCTGCACATTTCAATCACTGACAGGACTTTAAAAATATACTCCTGCCCAGGCTACACCAAGACTGATTTAGATCAGAATCACTGGAAAGGACATAGGCATCCCTATTTTTAAGTTCCCAGGTGACCCTAATGTTCAGCCAAGTTCAAGAGGCTTGGGCTGGAGCTGAGGCAGGTGCAGAGGCTTGAGACCAGCATGTGTCCAGAGGGTGCATGTGGAGGAGGTGTGGACAGGTGGACAGAGGCTGTCAAATAAGCATGGGCAAACTGGGCAGGAGGCTGTTCCAGTGTCTAGCCCAGGAAAAAAAAGTGGTGGTGGTATTAGAGCTAAAGAGAGGCCAACTCCACAAAGAAACAGTTAGGATGGGATATATCATCTAGGACTTGGCATGGATGGGTGAGAAGCCGAGGGAGGGATGGGCCAGTCATGACTCCTGGTAGATTCTCAGCATGAGTAACAGGTATGATTTGTGTTCCGTTTGCTAATTGATTTAGCGTCATCCCTGATGAAAACTGAGAGGGCCGTCAGCAGGAAGCTCACCTGCAGTAGCAATAAATAGCCCTGCTCATGTTGGGCCAGCTCTCTGTGGGGCTGGGCAGGCAGCCGGGAACAGGGCTTGTCTGTAATGACCTCCAATGTGGAAAGAAAAAGAACTTTCACATCCTGACTCTAAAACTCTCTCTTCGCCCTGTGAGTCAGTACATAAACTTTAATTCAGACATTGGCAGTGCTGTCAACAGCTCGTATGTCATTAGCAGAGAGCTGCTGAAGCTCCATGTGCTAGGGAACAGGCTGCTTTTGCTGCCTTCCTTAGAGGTCAGAACCTCCTTTATTTGTGGAAACTTCAAAGACAAGGTCTTTCTGGACTGTGGGAAAGAAGCTGAGATACAGAACTTCACCTCTGGCCTCTGTCCAGTGGCTGACCCGTCTAGGCCAGGGTTCTCCCTCTTTGAGTGATACAGATGTCACTCTGCACACCTGGTGAAGTGTGTAACCACAGTGCTGGAGGCCTGGGCTAGATCTCATGAGGTCGCCACCGAAAGCCCAGGAACGCAGCAGACCATGCTGAAAGAAAGCAGAGCATTAGCCTTGACGAGTGTGGGTATGGGTGCTACCAACAAGTAATAGCATAGGTAGGAAAATGAGCAATAGCCTCTCCTAACTTGGTTGTCCTCAAAAACTGTATCTGCTGACTCCTCTTCAGAACTTCTGGGGGTGGGGGTTGGCAAACACCCCTGGGAAGAGCAAAGCCTCTCATCTGTAGGAGAACCTGAGCTCCAAAGCCCAATTCTACCTGATAGGAAAATTCTAACAAAACCTCCTAAGTCCATTACACGAAACTAAAGCTCAGCACAAGTTGTTAATGATTTGAATCTGCTACACATAGTATGAGTCCTTATAAACTAATAGCAGACCTGGTAAGTCCTAACTTGTCCATGGGCAAGGGGATGGGGAGCATGAACTACAATTTAAAATATAATACTAATTACATGTACTAGCTGAAGAAATCACCCAACAAAACCACCCTGAAAGGTTTTTAAAATAGAAGGTGGTATAGCTATTGTAAAATGATGCTGAGGAAAGCCAGAAGCATTTCAAAGGTTTTGAAGTCTCATTATATTTGAAACAGCCTAGGTTTGCTGCTATATAGTTTATGAGCCTGAAAATGAAATTACAGGACATAAAATAGAAAAAAACCTAATCAATATCATATAACCAGGAAGCTTGGAAATTTAAAGGACTTCTCATGTGCTACAGTTGAGGCCCCAAATGCCAGGAGAGAGCATATGGAGAGGAAGTTGGAGGTCAGATTACACCCCTGTTACCTTATCCAAGTGCAACGGTTCTTCCATCAGCTTGATTTTGAGGTCTAAAGTCCAAGACATGGATGACTTTGGCTCCTTCACCTCCTCATTCTCATTTGTATTCTTCCTTCTCATAGCAGGCAGACTCAGTGTGAAATGAGGAGTTATTTTATCATTCAGAACTTGTAAAGACTTCCTGATCTTATTTCCACACGAGTAGTAAATTGTTAAGAGATATTCTCTGAAGACAAAGAATGGATGAAGTTCTCCTTTTCCTCCATCACAAGAGATGATTGAAGCTCTTCATACCTCCCCCTCTCCACCATTCTAGGGCTGAGGACAGCTTTTGAAAGTTGTGGCTTTGGTGAAAAAGGTTGGCAACAAATTCCAGCTATCACAGTTCCTAGATGTGTGACCTGGGACAAGTCATTCCTTGAACCTTACTTTTCTCAACTAGTAATGGAGATAGATCTCTACTCAAATATCACTCCCTTGGAGACTCCTGACCCAGCCACCTGATCAATAATGGTCCCATCTCTCCATTTGGAAAAATTCTTCTTATTTTATTTTTAATCAGTGACATTCTACTCTATTTCTCTTTGTTGATGTGTTAACAATAGAAGGCAACCTCCTGGGTGCTGCATTCCTGCCCCTAGAAGAGGCCTCGTCTTAGTAACAGCAAGTGTAATCATGAATAAGGTCAGTTAATAGATACATTGAGAGGCAGGAAAGCCATAGGATAAATGCAGGAAATAACAACATGTATGGGTAGATAAGAGGAATACAAAGCTCACAGTGAGGAAGTACAAAGTGTGGTCAGAGTGTTAGGGGGTAAGTCAGCAGAAGGAGGAAGGCACTGATACTGTGGCAGAGTCTGGACACCAAAGATGTGAGAGGACTGTTCCAAAATCCCAATGTCAACTTATGAAATACTGGAAAAGACATACATTGGTCTGTGTTCCTAGTTCCTGACATAGAGCTCCTAAAACCCTTGTACCTTCCTTGGTGATAGGAGTACTTTTGTTCTCTGGATGGGGACGAGTCACCAGAAAAAAATCAAGCCATGATTAGAGAAGAGAGACAGGTTTGAAGTAGAGTTAATAATCGACTGTGCCAGTACAATGAAGCCTCCATAAAAAATGGGGGTTCAGAAAACTGGATTGATGAACATATATCAGTGGTGCACTCCAACTCCATGGAGACAGAAGGTCCCTGCTGAGGACTGTTTCAGACCTCACTCCATGTACCTCTTCATGGTTGTTCATTCATGTCCTTAATTACACTCTTTATAATAAACCAGTAGATATTCCCTGAATTCTGCGAGGCTTTCTAGCAAATTACTAAGTCCAGTGAGGGGGATGTGGGAACCCTGATTTTAAACCAGTTGGTCAAAAGCACAGATGACACCTGGACTTGTGATTGTCATCTAAAATGGGGGAGCCAGAGTTTTGTGGGGCTGAGCCCTTAACCTGTAGGGTCTGCACTAACTCTGCTTAGTATCGGAATTGAATTGAATGATAGGCCACCCAGATGATGTCACAAATTGCCTGGTATGTTGCACATCTGGTCACAGAAGTGTGTTCTGTGTGAGTGTGTAAAGGACAATAAAAGAGTGTGTTTCCTTAGACACTTCAACATCAATGAGTATTTGTGCATTGACCTTATGTGCAAAATCAAGTACCATGGGGCACATAGAAAGAATGGCTTCACTGTTTATCATGCAGGTGGGGAGAGGAGTGGATACTCCAGATGCCTCACCCTGTGCCCCTCCCACCCTCCCTTGAGTCCACCTGCTTTGTGGATGACAATTCCAGGTGTACTGATAGCACTCTACTGCAAGCACCTTCTTGTGCCCTTTGCCTGAAGGTTCTCCCTCACTTGTTTCTTCATAGGCATGTGCAGTTTCACTCTTCAGGAAAGCCAGTACTCCTGGGAACAACAGGATCATCCCTCAAAGCAGATGGTAATTACTGGGTCAAGGCTCCAGGCTCCCTGTCTGGGATGGGTCTGTGAAGTTCCTCAGAGGTTCCTGGCTGGGGTTGAATTCCAAATGCCCATGCAATATTTGCTCACTAGCACACACATCATAGGTTTTTCTCCCTGTTCTGTTTTATTTTCCTTGCTCTCCCCAACTCACTGGGATCCCCTCTAAATAGATAACCTGCCCCTAAGTCCTTATCTCAGGGCCTGTCGTCAGGGACACCAAAATTAAGCATGTACACAGTAATTGATAACCTAGAATATATGACATTAAATCAGAAGCATAGAATCAAAGTTGCTTAAAATAAGAAATTGACCTTTCTGAAGAAGATGACATTACTCTGGTCCCTGACCATCAGTGCAAGAAAGTTTTTTTATGGCAGGACTTTGAAGGATTGGTAGGATTTTCATAGTGGAATAGAGAGGAGGAGGATGAAAGGGTACAGAAAAATGCAAGGAAGGAGAGAAGATGAGGAAAAGTGGTCTTTGAGAATAGGAACATGATATTGTGATGGAGGCTGATGTACTAAATAGAAGAAAGTCCAAGAAGTATTGATTGGGATTGGATTATAAAAGATCTTGGATCTGTAATCATCAAGACAGCATGGTACTGGCAACAAAACAGACACATAGGTCAATGGAAAAGAACAGAGAACCCAGAAATGGACTCTCAACTCTATGGTCAACTCATCTTTGACAAAGTAGGAAAGAATATCCAGTGGAAACAAGACAGTCTCTTCAATAAACAGTGTTGGGAAAATTGGACAGCCACATGCAGAAGAATGAAAATGGACCACTTTATTACATGATACACAAAAAATAAATTCAAAATAGATTAAAGACCTAAATGTGAGACAGGAATCTATTAAAATCCTAGAGGAGAACGCTGGCAGCAACCTCTTTAGCCTCAGCTACAGCAGCTTCTTCTAGACACGTCTCCAGAGGCAAGAGAAACAACAGCAAAAATGAACTACTGGGATTTCATCAGGATGAAAAGATTCTGCACAGCAAAGGAAATAGTCGACAAAATGAAAAGGCAACCTACAGAATGGGAGAAGATATTTGCAAATGACATGAGATAAAGGGCTAGTATCCAAGATCTACAAAGCAATTATCAAACTCAACACCCCAAAAAAACTAAAGAATCCAATCAAGAAATGAGCCGAAGGCATGAACAGACATTTCTCCTAAGAAGACATACAAATGGCCCACAGACATATGAAAAAATGCTTGATATCACTTGCCATGAGGGAAATACAAATCAAAACCATAATAAGATACCATCTCTCACCAGTCAGAATGGCTAAAATTAACTCAGGAAACAACATATGTTGGTGAAGATGCAGAGAAAGGGGAACCCTCTTGCACTGCTAGTGGGAATGCAAACTGGTGCAGCCACTCTGGAAAACAGTGTGGAGGTTCCTCAAAAAGTTAAAAATAGAGCTACCCTACAACCCATCAATTGCACTATTAGGTATTTATCCAAAGTATACAAACATAGTGATTTGAAGGCACTCAGGCACCCCAATGTTTATAGCGGTCATGCCCACAATAGCCAACATATAGAAAGAGCCAGATCTCCATTGACAGATGAATGGATAAAGAAATGTAGTGTATGTGTGTGTATTGATGGAATATTACTCAGCCATCAAAAAGAATGAAATTTTGCCACTTACAGTGACACTGACGGAACTAGAGAGTATTATACTAAGGGAAATAAGTCAGTCAGAGAAAGGCAAATACTACATGATTTCACTCCTTTTTTTTTATTTATTTATGATAGTCACAGAGAGAGAGAGAGAGAGAGAGAGAGAGAGAGAGAGAGGCAGAGACACAGGCAGAGGGAGAAGCAGGCTCCATGCACCGGGAGCCCGACGTGGGATTCGATCCCAGGTCTCCAGGATCACACCCTGGGCCAAAGGCAGGCGCCAAACTGCTGCGCCACCCAGGGATCCCCCATGATTTCACTCCTATATGGAATTTAAGAAATAAAACAGATGAACATAGGGGAAGGGAAGGAAAAATAAAAAGGGAGAGTGAAGCAAACCATAAGAGACTCTTAACAAGAGGAAACAAACTAAGGGTGGCTGAAGGGGAGGTAGGTGGGGGATGGAGTAATTGAGTGATGGGCATTAGGAGGGCACGTGATGTAATGAGCACCAAGTGTTATATACAACTGGTGCATCATTAAATTCTACCCCTGAAACAAATAATACACTGTATGTTAACTAATTTGAATTTAAATAAAAAATTAAAACAAAACCAAAACAAGAACAAATAACCAAGCAAAAGATCTTGGAGTTTAGCTAAGATTTAGAAATTTGAATCCATAGGAAATTGGGAGCCATGAAGAGTTTTTGAACAGTGGCTTGACTGTGATAATAGAAGAGATTTTGTATTTGACTGGGTTAGAAGGATCCCAGTATGAGTAAGAGTGTAGATCTTACTCATGTAAGAGTGAAGATCGGACTATAAGGACCTGGGGTGGTCTCTCTGGGAGTGTGTTGGAGGGATAAATGTGAGGGAGGGAATGTGCTTGGAACCACAGCACACCACCCAAACTCCTGTTAGAGTAGGTTGCATGGCTGCTGGGAGGGCTGTGGGCAGCAACCTGAAGCTCTCAGTGGCTTCAGAGAGACCCAGAGAACCACCTCACTCCCCTGGCTCATGCACAGTCTAGAAGCATAAAGGATGGATCACCTCAACCCAACTTGGATGAATTCTGATGGGCCATTTTCACTCTGGGGCTGCTCATCCTATTGACCAAGGTTGACACTGGGCATGCATCACAGCTCAGCTTCTCCTTCTGCCTACTCTTCTTCCTTTCCTCCTCCCACAGGTGTCAAGTCCCAAAGGTATTTCTTTTCTTTTTTTTTAAGATTTTATTTATTTATTTGTTTGTTTGTTTGTTTGTTTGTTTATTACCAAGAGAGAGCATGAGAGGTGGAAGAGGAGGGGCATAGGGAGAAACAGGCTCTCCATTGAGCAGAGACCCCAACACGGGGCTAAAGGCAGCTGCTTAACTGACCAAGCCACCCTGGTGCCCTGTGGAAGGTACTCCTTAATAATAAACACCTTGAGTGCTAAACTCAGCCTCAAAATCTGCCTCTTATGAGCCCAGCCTGCAACAGGAAAAATGCAAAAGGATGACGGGGTGAGGATAAAGTTGACGATTGCATTTGAAGGACAAAGCAGAAATGAGTTCGCTTCCAGAATAACTGGGGAGGATTTGGTAAAGAATGATCCCATCAAACAAACTTGAGGATTGATTGTAAGGTGTTGATTTCAAGGGGATTTGCTATGTTTGGTTTCAGAGATGTTGAGTTTAACTGTAAGGATCTAAAGAACCCATGTGATCTAGTATCCCCTACGATGGAGACAACTGGTTTTACCCTACTTCTTGTAACAGTTCTGGCTCCATGGCCACAGATTGGGCCAGTCTTGGTTCCCAGCCCCAGGTATGGTGATGTGAGCCAATCAGAATCCTTCAGTAGAATTTGCTAATTGGAAAGAATTAGTCATTATTTCCTCTGGTGCTGAAGCTGCACCATTATGTCACTTGTCACCAGGACAAGCCTGCATAGGAGTAAGAGTAAAGATGAGTACTTCTGTGATTGCATTACATTATATAAGACTCCCTTGAGGCAGATCAAAAAGTCTTGTGTTCACCTTGAAGAAACAAATGGCAATATTGTGGAGGGGGTCACTGGAATGTGGCCTGAAATGGTCCTGGTGTACAGCCATTGAGAAAACATGGAGCTCAGTCCCTCAACCACATGGAACCCAATTTTCCCAATGACCTGAATGAGCCTAGAAAGGATATGAGCTGTAGATGAGAATGCAGCCTGGCTGACATCTTGACATCAGTCTCATGGGACCCTGAGCAGAGGATCCAGCAAAGTTTTGCCTGGACTCCTGGCCCACAGACACTGTAAGTTAATACAACTATGTTTCCCTAAGCCACTAAGTTTGTGGTGTTTATTATACAGCAATAAAAAACTATTATGCTGTCTTTCCCACATCTATAACTGGGAAATCCCACTTTCTGTCTTAAATTTATACAGGTTGGTTTTCTTCCTTTTCAACCAAGGGAGTTTGAGAGATGAGTGCCTCATAAATGTATAGAAAACTGATCCACCTAACAAAGAAAGGAGTTATGAACTCCAGGAAGACAGAATATTTGAAATGCATTATATTATGGTCAAAAATATTTGATGACCTACTCTGGAGGAGGATTATCAAACACCTAGTATATCTAGACAGCCCTGGTATCTGGAATATCTGGGCCCAAACAAAAAACAAATCTGTTTAGTCCAATCCAGGTGAAGAAGAAACAATAAGAATTTCGTATTTTACTTTTATTGGTATTCCAGTCCAGGCAACAAATATGAATGACTTCAAATGAGTAGTTGGCAAAAAAGGAGAAAGTGACTAAGGTACAAAAAGGCATTGGAGGACCATGTTGCCATCAGATCTACAGCTCCTGGATAATTGCTTGATTCTTGTCAGAGACTGTAAATATTCCATTCATTGCCATTACCAATAAATCATGGCTTTTGTTTGGGTGGTATCACTAGTGTTTTTATCATAATCTTGATACATGCAATTCTAAATAAAAGTCACTACTTTAGCTGAAAAATATATAAACAATAAAACAATGTGTATCTGTACTAATTGAGTTCAGAGCAGAGATAACTTCATTCAATTGCTATTTTTTAAATATTTTATTTATTTATTCATGAGAAACAGAGAGAGAGGCAGAGACATAGGCAGAGGTAGAAGTAGGCTCCCTGCCGGGAGCCCCCTGTGGGACTCGATCCCAGGACCCCAGGATCATGACCTGAGCCGAAGGCAGATGCTCAACCACTGAGGCACCCAGGTACCCCTCAATTGCTGTTTCTTGAACATGGACAGTGATAGGTACAGTGCTGGAGTGAAGAGGACATGGGGGGTGTGGTCTCTATCTTGCCCAGTTTACTGACTAAGCCCCTGCTGTCTTTGTGTTAGCTGCCCTGTGTTAAGGAGAAAAAGAACTCTGGATTCACAGAATGTTGAACTGTGGTGAGTCCAGCCTCCACATTCCACTAATAAGAAAAGGAAAATGGGAATAGTAAAATGGGAGATCTGGACTTGAACTCAGGTCTCTGGGCCAACCCCTAGGCTGACACTCCTCTTGCAGCATGCCGGGCCTCTTGCTACACATAAGGCATGACAGGTAGTCTGTGTCAGATGGCTTGGGCCTTGTGCTTCAACAGCTGTTTAATGGAGCTATGCTTTATTATACTAATTTTTAATTTGACTCAAAAGCCCCAGTATAAAAGATGAGAAGAGAGTTTTAAACTATCTTGGGGGAAATTGTTAGGTGGGAGGGCGTGGCACTTGTAAAATTCTTTATAGTACTGTCAGGATTTGAATGTGAAGAGAACTAAGGGCAGTAGGAGCTTTTCCTGACCCATCACCTCCCTTTTGGACTTTGTTCTAAAAAGGAACAAACAAACTTTGGAGTGTCTTTAGGGTGGCTGTCTACATTACCGTACACCAGAACTTCTTGTGGATTTATTTAAAAATAATGATTATTATTTAATGAGTTAGGATAAAATTTTGGTTATTACCAATCTTAATGAGAATCTCCTTATAACAGCACCTCTGATCTTGCCAAAAAGATCCAGCATGAGCTTGATCACATATTCAGATCCAGGTGCCAATTTGCTGAAAATTTGAGGAACACATTGGGGGTGCAGGCTGCAAGATGCAGACTTGTGGAGACTCTTCAGGTCAGACCAACTGCATCTTAGGTGGATAAATTAAAAGGAAAAGAAAATATTAAACAACATTTCAAGCTTGAACATATGCAGGGAAGTAATTACTATCAAAGAAGGATGATGTGGACTTTGGAGGAAAGAGGTTGCTGAGGTTGGGATGGATACATGGAAGGCTCCGGCAAAGTCCTCTTTACCTGAGTAGCAGTCACAAGAGTGCTTCCTAAATTATATGTACTTTTGTGTAATTTTCTATATTTCTGTTTTATTTTATAATAGCAAATTAAGAACTAAAAATCATTCCCCAGGTGAATTTGATTTAGAGGTAGGGATGCCTTAACTTGCTGTATTCCAGCCATGGTACTAGATGTCCTCACATCTGCCAGTATTAATTTGAATTGCTTTGGGATAGCATATCGGGTTATTTTCATCTTATAATTTAGGAAACTGAAACTCAGCAAACTTTTGCTGATGTATTATAATATAGCTAAGTATCTTGAAAATTCCAGTTTTCTTCAGACTCTTAATTATAGAGAACAAATTGCTGGTTACTAGAGGGGAGGGAGGTAGGGAATGGGGGAGATAGGTGATGGGGATTAAGGATGCGTCTGTCGTGATGAGCAGTGAGTGATGTGTGCAAGTGTTGAATCACTAAATTGTACACCTGAAACTAATATAACACTGTATGTTAACTAACTGGAATTAAAATAAAAACTTAAAAAAAAAAGAAAATTCTGGTTTTCTGGAAGGAGTGCCACATGTGGGGACCAGATGAAAAAGCTCAGGGTAAACCCCTTCCTTTGGTTTCACAGAACTCTAAAACACAGAAATTGGAGGGCACATTATAGGTAACATGCCATAAACACCTCTGCACTTTTCAATTAACACAGTCAAGTCCAGAGAGAAAAGACCCTGCACCCAGAATATTATTGAGAGGGCATGTGTCCAAGTTTTCAGAAGTATGCCTCACCGTTTATTGACATTAATTCATTTAACCCTCTGACACTTTGTAGATGAGTAGTAATTAGAACTCAGGGAGGTAAAAGAACTTCAAGTCATGGCTTGAAAGTGATAGAGTTTGAACTTGATCCCTGTCAGGGTTCCTGAGTGTTCTGCCAGTGACAACCTAGAAAACCACCTTGGTGAACGTGTTGGACTGCGCTGTGTTGGTTATTCTCTTTTCCCCTTCCTGTGACACTGAATCCCTTGTCTACTCTTCTTTACTCTGCCCAGGGCCTGACTTGGCCATCCCCAGATTTCATCACCAGTCATCAAGTTTCCTTTGGGCTCAGGTTGCTGCAGGGGTTCAGCCAATGAAAGGCTCTAGCAAGAGACCAGCAAGTGGGAAGAAAGAGGATGGGGTATTTCTCTGCCTGCCATCTCCCAGCTTCCACTTGGGTTGTGTGGCAATGCTGAGTCCTCTTTCATGCAGTTTCTTTCCCTATGCCAGCTTTCACAGGCTCTTACAAACACCAAGCCCTCTCCTTGCCCCTTCAGGCCAAAGGCAGTAATGGCTCCCTCTTGCTGCTCATCTCTGGATGCCTCAGTCTTCCTTCTTGATTCCCTTAACTGTGCACGTACTGTCACAAAGAGTCTCACCACTAAATTCTCTTAAGTTAAAACATTTGTGTAGAAGTCAGTTTCCTATCAAGACCCAGACTGATAGACTGGTCACATGTAGATGTGGGGTGAGCATGAACCTTTAAAACTTGGGAATGAAAATCATCTCATGCTACTTAATGTTCTTTTTTTCAGTTCAATTCAATCTGATTCCAGGATGTCTGAGATTGGATAGTAGGACACCCAGTGTAAGGCACCCTAAGTCTCTATGAAGATTACAGGGGTCTCATGCTCAGCAAAATAATTCTGTAAGTCTTCTCCATCTTCAGAATATCACCTGAAGTCACAGGGTCACCTCTGGGATTCTGCTGTTCAGTGCACACAGCCCATTGATGTCTGGAGGTCCTACCATGCTAAGGCTCAGCCACCCTGAATCCCAGGGCCCAGGTTCAGCTTCCTCAATTGTGCCCACAATTATACTCTGGCCTTCAGAGGTCATGTCACTCCCTCAGAGCCCAGTTGAGCAGTGGACAAGTCCTCAGCATCCCCGAAACCCTGGGTGTCTTTCTGTTCTTAGTCTTAATTTGCACAGCCTCCACCTCTCCTCTTGAATCAGGAAAGATCAAGGATTTGGGCTGTCTCCTTGACCAGGAGAAGAGGGGAAGATACAGAAAGGACAAAACACAAAGGTAATTCGAGATCAGACTTGCAATGCACCAGAAAACCAAGACAGAGTAAAGTATACTCTGTCACTCCCTTAGTAAGCTCTTGTGGTACCAGACACTGTTCTCACTCTTTTGGAAATAAGAATTGAAGGAGACCCATAGCTGGTTAGCCCTACAAACCTGCCATGTGTCAAGGCCTTGTGGGAATTTTCCTGCCTGCCTGATGGAAAGAAACCCAGGAGAGTTCATGCGCAAGCCAAAAATATTTCCCTCCCTGTCTTCAAAGAAAGGGTCAATTCAGGATATGATTTCAAGATTGTTTAGTAGTGCCAATTGAATATATTCTTATTTTACTTAATTCCTTCTCTTTTTTTTTTTGCAACTCAGTTTATTTCATGCTTACTAAAGTGAAAAATAAGAAATGAATGATATTTTAAAAGTAGATGTCCACTTTTTTAAGGTACATGATGGGTAAAACTTTCCTCAGTTCTGGGGAAGGCAAAGCACAATCGAATTCTCATAAAAGGGATGCCTGGCTGGCTTAGTGGTTGAGCATCTGCCTTCAGTTCAGGCCATGATCCTGGGGTCCTGAGATCAAGTTTTGTACCAGGCTTCTTGCAAGGAGTCTGCTTCTCCCTCTGCCTATGTCTATCTCTCATGAGTAAATAAACAAAATCAAAGAAAAGAAAGAAAGAAGAAAGAAAGAAAGAAAGAAAGAAAGAAAGAAAGAAAGAAAGAAAGAAAGAAAGACCAGCCATTGGGGCTCCTGGGTTTGGTTTTGGCCAGGTGATAATCTCAGGGTTCTGGGATCAAGCCCTGCATCAGGCTCTGCTCAGCAGGCAGTCCATTTGAGATTGTCTCTCTTCCTCTCCCTCTGTCCTTCTTTCCCTTCCCCCCACCCCTGCTTGTACATAGTTTCTCTCTCTAAAATAAATAATCTTAAAAGAAAAAAAGAAATGCCATTTGAAAGAGCATGTGTGCATTTGGTAGGCACAGTCCCCCTATCAATCACCTACTGCTATCACTAAGGAAGCTTTGGGACAGAGCTCATGCTATGCCTCCACCGAGAAGGTAGAAGGCTGAGGGTTCTGGTTGTTTGACATGCACCTGTTGAGAAATAAATCAACACGTTCACCTATGCATGAGCTTCCTATGCCCTTGGTAAGAGCAAGGTGATCCCTGAAGGCTGACCTGAACATGACAACCTGACTATGGACTGCCCTTGAGACAGGCTGCCCAAGAGGTGGTGGGTGGCCTTCCCCAGTGACAGGATACCCTGATGGTATCCACTCTACCTTTGTTTGTTTCTTTGTTTGCTTATTTATTTACTTATTTCCAACTTTACTGAGATATAATTGACACACAGGATCATACAAGTTTAATGTATACTACACATTGGTCTGATGCACTTATAGATTGCAAAATCTGCTTCAACCAAAGAGTATCACCCTTAATATAGAGGATAATTGCATCTTGGTGCCATTTTTTCCCCTATTTTCCCATAGGCCCTGAGGAATGACTCAGAGAAGCATACAAGTGAGGGGAGGGTGAGAATCTTGGTAGTCCATGGACAGCTGTGCTAGGGTCTACCCTGTGGGTGAAGTCAGCTTCCCCCCAACTTTGATAAGACCCCTGACCAGATTTAAGCCATTTGTGGAACCCTGATCTCTGGCTACTCCAATTGCCTTTAGATTGAAGTCTGTTACATGTTTCTAATGGTCTTTGGTGTGTTTACCTGGTGCGGGAAAGCTCAAACAAATCATACCTAGGCATGATTGATTACATCATTGGTTTTTGGCCATTGATTCAACTCCCAGCCCCTTCTCTGCATGGAGGTCAGATGTGGGAATGAAAATTCTAACCCTCTAATCACATGGTTGGGTCCCCTGGCAACCAACCCCCCCCCCCATAAGGTCACCTCATTAGCATGACAAGAGTCACATTTATATCTTTCATTCCTTAGGAACATCCAAGAGTTTCAAGAACTCTATACCAGAAATGGGGACAAAGACCAAATACACATTTCTTTTATAAATCTCAATACCACAGGGATCACGTGGGGGAAGGAGAGCCACTCCCACTGGGAGTTCCCTGGTGGGCTCACATTCCAGACCTGGTGTAGGTTACTGAACTTCTGCACACCTGCCCTTCCATCCCTTCTCCATTCAGCTGACACCATTATATTGCCTGCCTGTGTCTGCAGTCCCAGAGGGGACCTATTCCCTGACCTGGAGTTTCTTACACTTCGGAGACAAATTAGTGAACAACCAGAATTCCCCATGTGTGGAGATACACCAAGGTGTGGCTTGTTATCCAGGGAAGAGGAAGGAGTTGGGATCCCCTGTGAAGTCATCAGACAGGTGACCATTTCTCTATTATCTAAAAGGGAAACCTTTATTATGAGAGGAATGAACCATTACCATAAAATCTGGAGCACACGAAAGCACAGAGCAACTATATATATATATATATATATATATATATATATATATATATAATTAAATATAATGATATATAATGAAATCATACTTCACTGACTCACTAAACTGGTTTTCTCCCTCAAGATTATGGCATGGTCATTTCATGTCAATATATTTATGACCTCCTTTTAAAATTATTTCCATGACTATGAGTTGTCTACATTACAGATCCACGAGGTATTTAAGCTTTGGCGCACATCCTTGTTTCAGAT
Source organism: Vulpes vulpes (assembly GCF_048418805.1). Lineage (NCBI taxonomy): Eukaryota > Metazoa > Chordata > Mammalia > Carnivora > Canidae > Vulpes > Vulpes vulpes. The sequence continues at coordinate 46,309,181 of NC_132793.1, forward strand.
CAGTAATGCATTACAGGTCTTGTGGCCAGGCTCCCCTCCTACCTTATCAGATATCCCACCTTGAGCTGCCCTCCTGGGCATGAGTTCCCTCATCAACACCAAAGTGTCTCCTCATGAAAACTTGGTATCTTAATAGACTGTTGGATTCCTGAATATATTTTCCTATAAGTAAACTTGGAATGTAAATACCAGGAAAATTAAGGGTTATTAATAGCCCCACTAATGCTATAGGTGAGGAAACATTTTTCTGAAGAATGTTCTAGACTTAAAAATGTTGGCAGAGTGGGAACTGCCGCTCAGGGCGCTGACTACTACTGACCTCTAATGGCAGCCTAAGGTACTACATCAAAAGACCCTTTCAAAGCTGGGAAATTGGTGTTATTTGTAGTAGATCCAACTCCAGTTGTGAATTCCCAAGGTCTTTGAATAGGTGCCAAATTTGCTCATAATTAGAGGTATTTTGACTGAGTGGCATGACATTGATATAGTGAGTCATGCTTCAAAAAGGGGCCACTATTTTTTTGGCTGGAGCAGATGATGATCATTGTTATGGATTTATAATGTTGCATATAGTGTAAAAGTATACAACACTGAAATGTTTGCATTGACTCACCCACTGGTTATATATTGGGGTCATCTTCATCCTATGGCTTTAAAGCTGCATTGATTTCAAGCACACTTCCAGCTGCAATCCAGAAATGACTATGATCATTCATTGTCTGTCCAATTAATTTTCCATTCTGGTGGGGATGTCTGGCAGGGGCCTTAAGGCCCTCGGAAAGGCCAAACTGATATCTGAGGTCAGACATCCCTGGTGCCATACACCAAGGCTCAAAAGCTCAAGGAGACCTCATTCCAATCAGACCTCATTTCCTTCCACTTGGAAGGAAATTGGCAATAAGGAGCTAATGGATGTCAAGTGACCTGAACTTGGGTGGATCCAAAGCACCTGCAAAGTTCTCAAGGTGGGTGACTTGCCATGGGACCTGCATTTGCGTAAAGACACCAGACAAGTGGAGATATCAAACCTTGGAACTGCATCATATTCAGCTGAAGGGAGGAGGAGAGGAACCAAGGGAAGGTCTAGAGAGAAGGCTGAGACCATCATGGAAGCAGAGCCAATAGGAATTGCTCAGGTGAGAAAAGGAGGAATACACAATACATTTTCATAAGATGAGATGGTATTTTAGTGATGTGATTCTGCTCTAAAAGTTCAGGGTGAGACTACCTGATTTTGTGGTCTGAGTTTCTGTATTCTTTATCATTAGTGAAGGGAAAAGCGGATGGATTTCACCGTGTAGCATTTGAGTGCATCATTTGGACTCAAGAAAGATGCTCTCTACTCTTCACGTGGCTAAACAAGGCACTGACTGACAAGGAGACCTTTCCCTCCAACTTTGATGAGTTCCCTTCACCTTTTGGCACAAGGGCATGGCTCTGATGTAATCAAAAAATTAAGGTGATGCTGAAAGAAACAAACCTTAATGAGTTATAATTGCCTTTCTCTATGTATTTTTAAATGGGATTTTGTATGCTAGACTATGTACTCACTGTAAAAAATTTAAGGACTACCTAAAAATCTAAAAGAATAATTAAACCACTCAACGCTACTACATGACAATAATGACATCCAATATTCTGATTTTTTGATGTGTATTTTTATAGTTTTCTTATTTTATTGTTTTAAAAGATTTATTTATTTGAGAAAGAGAAAGCATGAGCAAGAGGGGCATTGGGAGAGAGAGAATCTGAAGCAGATTCCTTGTTTAGCACAGAGCAGTGGAGCTTGATCTCATGAACCTGAGTTCATGACCTGAGCTGAAACCAAGAGTTGATTTTAAATTATTTTTAAAATTGTTTATATGTATTTCCACATTTCTATCTATTTCTTAATCCACACATATATGTATTGAGTTGAGAATCAAATCATCTATAGTGTTTTGTTAAACTGGTTTATTTGGGTTAGCAATGGTAAAGATGCTTATTCTTTGTATAATATGATTATATATGATTTTAAGGAATGTACAATATTACATCGTGAACTTGTAAAAATTTACCTATCATTTAAGTTATTTCCATTGTTTTATACTGAAAAGAAGCCTGCAATGAACATCCAATAAGTCTTCCTTTGTTTACTTGTTTTATACTTTATTAATAATTCTGTTAGTGGATGAAGATATTTCCATTAAAGGCAATGAGTGGCTTTCCCAAGGTGATATAGAAGTCAGTTAGGGTTATCAAAAATGTTGTTTCAAATGTAATCATATAAGACGACCAATAGGGAGGTGAGAAAGTGCTTTTCATAGATTATTTGCCTGTTACTCTACTGATATTGAACCTGAGAAGGGGGAGTCCTATTGAAAGATGTGATGAAGCTCCAGGTGAACTGGAAGGGTCTGTATCATGGCTGGAGGCCATTCCACACCTCACTTCACTTCATCCTCACAATACACCACTTGGGCTGCTATTGATTTATTTCACAGATAAGGAATCTCAGGACCTGGGCAAAGAAAGGGTGCCCAGGAACAGAACAGAGTTCATGCACATACATGCCTAATACTCAAAACTATGACATTATGAGAGGGAAGGACATCTTGGAGATCAGGAAGCCTTTTCATCCACCACCCTCTTTTTTTCCACTGTGAACCAGAGGAGAAATAGCTGATCAAGCCCATAAAGCCCAAAGCATTGCTGACAACAGAGAAGGACCAAGTGAAAACTAAAAATTAGGTCCTCTCCAAAAGATCATCAACCACATCTGGCTGATTTGAATTTGCAAAATTTTGTCCCTGACCCCTGTATTCTCTTTTATGTATTGTCCTCAACCTTAAATTTACTTAGAAATGCAAATAAGTGGGCAGCCTGGATGGCTCAGCAGTTTAGTGCCGCCTTCAACCCAAGACCTGATCTTGGAGACCCAGGATCGAGTCCCACATCAGGCTCCCTGCATGGAGCCTGCTTCTTTCTCCCTCAGCCTGTGTCTCTGTCTCTGTCTCTCTCTCTCTGTGTCTCTCATGAATCAATAAATAAGATTTATTCATATAAATCTTTATAAACAAGAAATGCAAATAAGCTAAATAGATGTTAAAGATCTATTTAGACTAATGTGTGAATGACTATTCAAACCATTGAGTATGCTCATTTACAAAAATTAATTTCCCCATACTTTTGGAGAAAGACTATTTATCTGAGATATTTGAAAAACTGAGATTGTTGGAAACTATCCATTAATGGTGAGGATCTAACTATAAGAAAAAGAAAAAACTTAGTAAGGACTAAAAAACCAATATAAGTGTGAACCAATAAGGAACAACCAGAAATGGGAGACTATAATCAGATAGGAAAAGGGTGGAGTTCCTAATATGGAATGAATTGATAGGCAGCCAATTGGAAAGAACAAACTATGTAACAGGAAATTGAAATTACTACAGGATCATATTTGGCATTTATCGGTCAAAATTCTTTAAAAATATTCCATGAAAGGGACAATCAATGGGATTAAAATTTGCTTATGGTTTTTCCTGATGATAGAATTACATATCTTAATCACTGCAATTCCAAATTAATACAGCTGTGATACTCCTTATTTTCATGACCTATGATGCCATGTACTTTATATTGTAATAGAATAAATATTGTTGATAAATATCTTCTGAATTGAAACCCAAATTCACATCTGTGGAACACAAACTTTATTTCATTAAAGTAAATACATATAGCATATTTATATAAAATATAGCATAGTGAGAAAAATGCAAACTGTGAATTTAGGTGGATTTGAATTCAATACTGACTCTACTATTTACTAGCCAGAACTCTTGGTAAATTACTACACTTCCATTAGTTTCTATCTTGGATTGTGCAATCTAGAAATAATAGAGCATCTACTTTGCAGGACTGTTGTAAAAGTAATTGGTAAGGTGTGTGCACAGTATTACACAGTACACCGTTCATAAATTCGTAAGATATTATGACTGAGAGGAGACAATTGCCCTTTCCCTCATTGGATCTTCAGGGATTTGGAAGTTAAACTCATCCTGGTATTTCATGGTAGGGTTGAGAACACTCACATAATCCAAAATAGACTGGGTGAAGATGCTGAGCACGGTGTTCCTGATAGCTCCTGAGCAAGAAGAGTCAGCTACAGGCTTTCTGTACAAGCCTCCAACTCTCAAGGAGTAGGGGAAGATGGCCACATTCCTGGCTCTTGTCCCTGAACACTTCAGAAGCTGCCAAGGTGTTTCATTCCTCATTTGCTGGGACTGATGGGATTAATGAACCTAAGGCTCTTTGGCCATTGGCTCAAACAGAGGCCTGTGTGCACTCATCAACCATTTTCCCTGGCAATGGAGATGTGTACCGTCCTTGTTCCAAGTCTCCTTTCGGCTGCCTAAAATTCCTCAAGCTTAAGAACCATTTGGAAAAGGAAAGGAAGACATCAAATCTTGTGACGTGTGAGGTGCCTGGGTGTCTCAGTGGGTTAAGTGTCTGCCTTTGGCTCAGGTCGTGATCCCAGGGTCCTGGGATGGAGTCCTGTGTCCGGCTCACCACTCCCTGGGGAGCCTACTTCTCCCTCTCTCTGCCTGCCACTTCCCCTGCTTGTGCTCTCTGTCAAATAAATAGAATCTTAAAAAAAAAAAAAAAAACACTTTGTGACATATCTGTACACACACACACACACACACACACACTTAAATGGAGTGTGAAATGGAGTGTGAAACATGCAAATGGATAACATTCTGTCAGAAAATGAAACCAAACCCTTGGCCAATACTGTCACCCACAGAAGTGAATCAGCAGGAGTTAGCAACACAACTCATCCTCACAATTAATTCTGTTTGATTTCCAATAGTGAATCTGTTGTATGGTTTCCTTAGCAACACAGAGGTAACTGAGTTTTTCTCAAAGCGTCTCTGAGAATGAAGCCAGGTTTATGGACTGCCATCTCAACTTATTTTTTTTTAAGATTTTATTTATTTATTCATGAACGACACACAGAGAGAGGCAGAGACACAGGCAGAGGGAGACGGAGGCTCCATGCAGGGAGCCCGATGCGGGACTCAATCCTGGGACTCCGGAATCACACCGTGGGCTGAAGGCAGGCGCTAAACTGCTGAGCCACCCAGGCGTCCCCCATCTCAACTTCTATGTGGGGGGATAAAGCTAGAAAAAAAACATGTCCACATTCACAACTGGATCAGAGCATTCAAACACACAACTATAAAAGCACTCATCAGGATTTAATCAAAATACTGTGGAAAAAGGAAATTCAACTGAGTAAGTTTGAAGATCTCATTAACTTGATGAAGCAACTCAAGCACAAATCAAGCCATATCCGTCCAGCAAGTAGAGAGATGCTTTCTTTGTACAAAATAGAAAGTTTTTATAGGAAGGAGGATGGGGCAAGAAGTGACAGGCAAAGAAAAGAAAGGATTGTTTCAGGCCAGGACATCTTTTTGGGGGGAAGGGAAGACAGGCTTTTTATCATGCAGATAATCTCACTGGTGCTGATCTGGAAATTTCAGAGTAACTAAAAAGGTTCCAAGCCTGGGATAGGTTGAAATCCAAATTAAGTCTTAGTTTGCTGTCCTGGGGGACAAATGACTCCAATTTGGGCTGTGTCTTCTGTTATAACAATTCTATATAGTTGACTAAATTAACCAATAAAAACTGAGCAAAGTGACATAATTGCTCCATAAATAGACTTAACACATGCCTGAAAATACATATTACATTCAGTGAAAAATTATTCAATTTTACTGTACATTAGGGCTTGCTTGCTTTTCGAATACTGCAAATAGGCTACAGAGCTTAAATTTATTTACTATGTACCAGTTTCACTGAGACCCATGCAATCTTTAAGCATATAATTTTATATTTTATACCTTCTGTTTCTTATTATCCAAAATTTATACTATTTCCCATTAGCGAAAATTATAATTTTCTACTGAATTCTAGCATGCAGTCTACTGTAAATACATGAACAAAATTAAATCTTTTTCCTTAATGACGAAAAGAACTTTCACTCTTTTCCACAAAAAGAACATGCCTACATGGCAAATTAACAAATATATTTTCTTTATTGGAAAAATCAAATTGCGCTTTCTTGTGTCACTTGAAGTAGTGACACCAGTGCACTGCTTTGGAACAGCAAATAAACTTTGGTATAAAAAAAGTTAACTCCAAAGCAGGTGGTGGTGAACTACAAAACCTAAACTCTTTATATCTTAATGCTGAACGAGGGGCTCTCAACAAATTACAACAATCATAAAACGTCTTTTTCTCCTTTCTCTTTGTCTCTCTCTTCTTGCTTCCTTCCCTTCCTCTCCCCTGTCCCCTCCTCCCTCCTCCATTTCCCTCCTCCCCTTCCCCCTCCTTTCCTCTTCCCTCCTCCCTTCTCCTCTCCTTCCCTCTTTCTCTACTTCCCCTTCCTCCCCCCCACCCCTTCTTTCTTTTCTCAACCATAACATGCATGGCGCATCTCTACTCCTGCTAGAGAGAGCAGAGTTTTAGAAACCACACATCCCAGATCTTGAGCCATGTGGTTACGGTGGGAGCAGTCATGTTTATAAAATAAGACCTTCCCCTCCCCCACCTACACTGATTGGACCAGAAAGAAGCACCTGACACAAGCTAGGCCTGTGATGCTCTGCATCTGAAACCAGCACTATTGGGAATGGGAGACTGCATGCTTGCCTGGCTGGCCCTGCAGGACTACCTTGAGTTAGGAAGGTTTTGCCAGTCAGATGTTGCCAGGAATGTTTCTCTCCTTGCAGAGTGGGAAACCAAAGGCTTATCTGCGACAGAAACTAGAATCAGCGACCCCTCAGAGCCACAGAGATAATGTCCTGGGCTCCCATCAGCACTCCGGACTGTGATTTATGCACTCCAGAGACCTGGGGCACCCTTGTCGATGATTCCAAAGCCCGCATCTCCTGATAGCCAATCCCCATCTTTTTATTCCCAAAGCTACCCCTTGGGTTTTTTCCTATGCATACTCAAGAGTTCTGACTGCAAAAACAATACTAAATCTACTTATTTTAATTCCAAAAAGGTTAATAAAACGTGTGTAAGGTCTAATAATGAATGGCTGTCCTGCAGTTTGAGGGGCAGAGATTGCAATAGTAATAAAGGCAAGAGAGATTTTTTTTTTGTTGAAGCATTTCAGCTCCACTCCATCCACACTGTCATCTATTCCTTGTAATCACCCCATGAAGGTATATGTCATTCAAAAGATGGGGCACCTGGGTGGCTGGCTCAGTGGTTGAGTGTCTGCCTTTGGCTCAGGTCGTGATCCTACGTGGGATGGAGTCTCACATCAGGTTCCCCACGAGGAGCCTGCTTCTCCCTCTGCCTGTGTCTCTGCCTCTTTCTGTGTGTCTCTCATAAATAAATAAATAAAATGTTAAAAAAAAATGAGGCCATCACAAAATTACTTTTAGAACAAGTCATCTGAAATTTTCCCTGATTTCAACATTTGTCTCTCTCCTTATTATGGGAAAGGTAATTATGAATCTCTGACCTCAGCCTTTAGAACAATTCCAGAATATGGGTATATTTTCTCTTATTTTGGAGATAAAGGAAAAGTGGTTTGCAGAATTCAGTTGCCTCAAATCACACAGCTAGTCAGGGGCAAAGAAGAAATTTGGACTCCATTCTTCCCGGTGGTTAAGCAGAACACTTTCCTTTCTGACACATTGCTCTTGCTTCTGTTTGCTAGACCAGTCACATTTCATGTAAAAGTTATCAAAGTGTTTCATGAATCTTATCAGTTTGGAGAAGTGTTGAGGAAGAATTTAACTGATTTTTTATTCATATTTCTATGTTTTATGAAAATTGTCAGAAGACATAGAAGCAAAATATTTGCCTTAATACCATTGCAAGGACTCCATGCACAAATGATTTTTTCCTCATCACTATATGGACCATGGTCTTCTTAACAACATAGCTGTAATACGTGGTGTCAGTTGTTATGCACACAGACAAACATTGATATAAAGAAGAGTTGATAGCTTCCATAGCTTCCATAGCTTGGCTACTGTAAATAATGCTGCATTGAACACAGGGGTGTATCTTCAAATTAGTGTTTACCTGAAACTAATATGACACTGTGTGTTCAACTATACTCATAAATTGAGTATATGAATGTTATGAGTACATATATGTACATGTATATATACATACATATATATATATATATATATATATATATATATACACACATATGGGATTTGCTATTGGATTATATAATTTAAAAAATCAAAAGCCAGTCACTACCATGTGACAAACTAGAGCCTGTGTTTCTTCCAATATCAGGTTAATACAGCATTATTGAGTTAATACCACAAGAAAAAAAAGCTTTGATGGCAAAGCAATGCCACATGTCTGAAGCATATAATACTTATCCCAGTGAGTGCTTGAGATGAGTGGAGATTGGGTGCTAATGGTCACACTTCTTGGTATGTTGCAATGTTTTTCTCTCAAAATGTGTAGCTCCCCAAACAATAGTATGACTCAGAAATACTGTAGATTGGGAACCCTGGGTGGCGCAGCGGTTTAGCGCCTGCCTTTGGCCCAGGGCGCAATCCTGGAGACCCGGGATCAAATCCCACGTCGGGCTCCCGGTGCATGGAGCCTGCTTCTCCCTCTGCCTATGTCTCTGCCTCTCTCTCTCTCTGTGTGTGACTATCATAAATAAATAAAAATTTAAAAAAACAAAAAAACAAAAATACTGTAGATTTCCAGAACCCACACTTATGCAAAAAGTGTGACCAATTTAGTCACACAACTGGTGAGTATGTGGAACAAATCCAGTGATACCAATTATATGTTACCATGCAGATCATCCAAACATATAGGCCACTACTGACTTTTCCAGTTAGAATACTGTGACTTTGCAGGTAGAAGAAAAAAAGAAGAATCTCCTGGGAACCCATTTTGCCTCTTGCTCAGAACCTATACAGTGGCCAATCTAGTAAAGCCAGGAGGCTGCCCTCTGTGAGGATAAGCATCAGTTCTGCTGCCTTCTAAATGAAGAAGCAGGTCACTGTGCTGTGTCCCTATAAATGGGCAAGGCACAGTGAGAGGTGTGGGTTGGGTCATGGAATCACAGATTCATTACATAATGAACAGAGATCATCACAAGGATGGAGTCTGTCAGAAAATCCTGGATTTTGGTCCTAGATGGAAAGGTAGCAGAGGGCTTCATTTAAAACAGCCTTTGAGGGAGACTTCATCAAAACAAAACAAAACAAAACAAAACAAAGCAAAAATAGCTCTTTTTGAGAATATATAAAATATTCACTTGGGAAAATGTTGCCTTTGAACTTTATCATGAATGCTTTTTGCTCCACAGCAGAGTAAGAGCCTGCCATGAAATGGGGGCTGCCCACTGGTATGATCAAAGGGTGTTGCTAGCTATCTAGGGTCACAGTGGAGCTGGCCTGCCTTGCAAGGGCAGTCACTCTATTTCCTCAGCAAGGCTACCCATATTTTTTGATGAATGTGCATCTCACTAACAAAATAATTACAAATCAAACAGAGAGGGAAGCATATAAAGACTACTTATACTAAAAAAAAAGAATAAAAAATATTTATGTATATCAATGCTATCATTAAACTAATCTAATAGGGAACTCTTCCTTCAAGAATGTAGTATTTTGGTCTCACAATTTTTTAAAATTTTATTTATGAGAGACACACAGAGAGAGGCAGAGACATAGGCAGATATAGGCTCCTGCGGGGGAGCCTGATACAGGACTCGATCCCAGGACCCCGGGATCACGACCTGAGCCAAAGGCAGACACTCAACTGCTAAGCCACACAGGCATGCTGTTCTCACAAAATTCTTAAACCCATGGTGTTTGTGAGTACTTCTACAGTATATTAGGTTTAGCTGTTTTTACTGTTGAGTTGGCTGGCAGTTGTACTGCTAATTTGGGGCCTGGTCCTGCCCTGTCCTGTTAATAATGCATAGCCAGGCTAATAATAAGAGAAAACTTAAATAATGGAAAGGAGTTTTACCCCAGATTGGTGTTCAAATCCATCTGACCATGACTTTTTGGAGGCAAAATACATGACGTGACATGACCTGACAATTTCGAAATAAGGAAGCATGGTGCACAACAGCCCACTCCACTCAAAGCTGCATGGATGACTGAGTCATCTGCGTTTTATTCAGTTTATATGAAATGCTTCCTTGTTGTTTCTTAATTTGAACTTCCAGCAGGATGTTGACAGTTATGCTGTCTTAGGTTCATAGGAAAGCAGATAGGTAGCACATCACGTGCAAAGCATTTATATGAAGACCTTCCCTCTGCCCCCACCCCCCGTCTTCTCTCCCTCTCCCTCTCCCTCTCCCTCTCCTTTTCTCTCCCTCTGCACCCCCCCTCTTTCCTTTACTGTTGGTGACCACCCATGCTTGAGCGGTGTTTTGGCTACTTTCCCACTGATGACTTTTCCAAACCCTGTCAGTGGTGGCTAACAGTTAAATTTGCTGCTACCAACTTACAGAAAACACAAGTTGGGTTGCTTTTTTTCTTTTTCTTCAAACTTGCATGTTTATCCTTCTTCACCTTGATTCCTGGAAGAGTCAAACATCTGATCTTCAAGTGAAGCTGGAAGGAAATGGTTGTCCCAGCTGAAAATAGCCTGGATCCCAATTTGCTCTTGAGTGCTCTTGCTCAAGATCAATGTTTAATATTTTCTTTGTGTGAGGCAGTGTCTCTTAAAAACAAAGAGGCATTTGGCTTGAGCTTTAGAAGGTCCAGGAAGCAGCGATGTTCAGTGCAGAGAATATTATTCCATTTGCATGTGCCTGATGAAAGAAATAATTCTGACATTGAATATTTAAGCACAGCTGTGGCGGGAGGACAAGAGGAGAAATGAGGGATAAGTAGGCTGTTCACCCAAGCAAAACCACTCGCCACCAGGCAGTTAACTCCAGATCATATCATGTTGTTATTCCCTCTCTCAGGAAAGATGCTTTACATTATTTAATGAAGAAAGGTAATATTTTGAACTCCAGGAAAATAAAAATGTTACAGCTTTGAGGTTTTTATTTATTTATTTATTTTTAGTCTCATAGTATTTGGTGAATAAAGCTAAAAAAATTTAAAAAGCTACTTTTAAAAAAAAACTAAAAAGAGAAGTTGTCTCATCTTTTAAGAAGGCAAGTCCAAACATTTGGTACAGATGAAGGCTGGTCTAGCATTTAGCCAAATAATCTCAGTGTCTGATGGTTATGTAATAAAAGGTATTTGATTCAAAACAGTATGCCATGTTGGTCAGCAATATATGCTTCCACTAAATAACTGAAATACACAAATTGAAATAAAGTGAAATTCTTTTTCCAGAGTTAATGAAAGGTTCCTGTTTGTGAATTTTAGGCTTTGAAGTCCAGACCTTCCCGACAGCAGCAAGAATTTACTGGTGATTTATCTCTATTTGGACAAGTGGCGAACAGAGCGTTACTCTATGGAAAGCTGACATTCCCTACCTGTCAAGGCGGCTTTCCTAAAACCCCTTACACCAGCTCCCTTGGCTGCAGCTCCTCCTTGGGCTGTGCTCCAGGTGGGGCCCAAATGGGCAGTGGGGTTTGGCCTGGCATCAGCTCTCCTCTGGGGCCCTCCCCCTTTCATTGCTGTCACTCTGCGCACACACCCTAGGTCTGGGCAAAGCCTTATTCCTCTGTGTTGTCTCCTCTGAATCTTTCTTTGTGACAGTCAATACAGGAACTAATTCTAAGGCTAGTTTTTCCTGCATAAATAAAAGAGGCTTTTTCAGACCCTTCTAGAATTTTCCCAGGGGTCTATTCCACATATATAAATAGTGGCTGAACTTCCTTCCCCATCTTTAAGTGCACAATGTCTATCTGGGAGAGGACCATGCACTGGAACTGTCAAGACTGCATAACCTGTTGGAGACCAGAGAGCTTCACTGGGACAGGTGGTTTCTGGAAAAAAAGGCATCCAGTGTCCACAGGTACAGGGACACTGACAGCCATTGCTGGGTAGGATCCAAGCCAGAGACTCAGGGTGGAAGTTAGACTGTGTTTGGACACTCCTTGCATTGGGGTGTCTAGCCAACCCCCCTCCCATATTCCACTACAGTGCAATCATAAAAGAAAAAAAAACTGATCCAGTCCATTCAGCATAGCTAATGTGTGTTACTGGATTTTCTTTTCTTATTTTGATACTTGCCTGGAAGCAACACAATTTTAACAACCATTGATATAAGCTAGTGCCAACAAGACATGGAATGATGAAGTTTACTTTCCTATTTTTTGAGTCTCTGGTTTTTATCTATCCTGAATGATAGGATATCATTTAACCTCAATCAGCTGACATTTCTGATACATTCCTGCACAAATCCCTTTGTGAGGTCATATCCTGGATGCAGAGAAAGCCCAGGACAAGAACCATCAACAAGGGCTCCTGGGTCAAGTTGGAGATACATGAACAAGTTAAAGGAATCATGAGCGAAGTTGCTGTGGAGGACAGAAGCACCAGAAAGAGCTGAAGAGCTGGCCACTGGTTGGGGGGCATCAGACCCTGGCTTTGTCCTTTACTAAACTGTATGGCTTTGATACAATGGGCAATGACTGGAAATTCTGAGCCCTGGTTTACATGTCTGGAAGGTGAAGATAATGTGGCACCTACCTCACAGGTTGCAGGGAACCTTGAATGTGATGACTGTGCAGTGCTTAGCATTCTGTCAAACGTATGGTAGATGTCCATAGTCACCAGTGCTGGAGTGTTCCGGAGTCATGCAGAGGAGGCTTGTTCATGGGACAGGTGTGATTTTAGTTAGGAGGAGAAGAAAATGAGTACAACCTCTTCACCTGATTTCATGTCCCAAAATTACATCTTGTTTTCAGGTCATTTGGAAACATTTCTCATTGAAGAGGGGAAAAAAGAAACATAGTTGTGCTTTTGGTGGAATATTTCAAATCAGAGGTACCATGCACAACTTTGTTGCATACAAAAAGCCTAAAAGAGAAGAAGAGGAGGGACAGAAAAATGTTGTTTGTTTAATTTGAATGGAGAGTGAAGGAAAGAGTGATGGTCAAATAGTTTAGAGTCCTGTCATTTGGCTGAAATTCATTTCCAAATAAAACTCTCCACGGCATCATCTCTGCCTTTCCTCCCCTCCCTTCCTGCCCTAACTCACTCTTCACCAGACTGACCATCACCTTTCCCAAGGCAATGCCAAAAAAACACTGCACTTTTGTATTTCTAGCTGACTTCCTAACTAAAAACATGAATCCTTAGAACTGAGCTCTGAGTGAGGATTCCAAGCTCTAAGACATGTTCTGAAAGAACCAAGCTCGTCAATGACTTATGAATAGTGTTGATTATAACTCAACTACAGAATGGGATCAGGACATTTGAATATAAAATTGACCTGGACATTTAAATTTGAAATTTATGTTTTCATGATGCCAAATATTTGGAAAGAAAGGTTTTTCTAGAACAAAGGGATGTTTTTTCATTCATATTAGATGAGTTGGAAAAATTCTGAAGATTTCTTAAGATGTTGGCTAAGACACAGAAGAGCAAACATTTGGTTCTACATGGAAATTTGGGTGAGGCAGAATGCATCTACAACATGGTTCTCGACCGGCCCCTTTCCAGATGTTGTGTCTGGCTTCACTCGGAATGTAAACGATGAACGCTTTCAGGACTCACGGCTAAGTGAGATGTGCTAATGCCTCAAAAGCATTGCTTACTCAGCTGTTTCTGCACAATGTACCTGGAACTCTGAGCAGAGTTTTTTTCTTTTTGTGCATCTATGTTGTTATTTTTATTGCCATTTCTGTGGATTATCCCAAGAGATAAGAAGTATGCAAATTAAAAAAAGAAGAAGAAGCATGCAGATTTTGAGCAGGCGGTGCCTCAAGATACTCTAATAGTTGTGCAGGAACCCAAACCCAGCTTGAAGAAATGATAGAAGTTAACTCTGGGATGGTATATTCCTGATCAGAGCATTCATCACCAGTGGCATTCCCATCCACTATTTTTCTCCCAAGATTCTGTTATTCCTCATTAGGACAAAGGCTTCCCAGGAATGTCACTGGAACATCTGGTGGGGCTACAGACCACAGTGTCATTGCAGAAAAATCTGTTGCTGTCCTTGTAAAGAAAATGTTAAATTTAATAAGTCTGGAAAAGTGGAAATGTTAGGTTGACAGTAGAATTCTGGAAAGATTTGCATAGCTGATAATTGATGCCATGACTGTGCATAACATCACTGAAAGACTAAACAGGACAGAAAGAAGATGTTCAGGTAGGAAATACCAGACTTGAAAATCTCTAAAATGTCAGATATTGCACTATGTCTGTAATATGTTGGAAGAATAAGAGCATTGGAGAGAATCCAGCAAGTCCAGCATCAGATACTGTAGGGGAAAGGGTGGAATTGAGAGAAAAATGTGAATTTGGACATCTGTTGACCCTCATAGGTGTTGAGGTGAGTAATGCTCTGCTGCCTGTATAGAATCTATTCAATTTGTGCTTGGTCATCTCCAGAACACAACTTGAGGGCTTGAAGCCATGTTTTACTTCCCGAGGTGGCATGCATTTCTAATAATCTTTAGGACTTCTCCAGAAAAGTCATTCAGAGCCTTTAGAGGTCAACAGCAGGAGGTTCATATTCCAGAAAATTCGAGCAGGTACATTCTAAGCCTGATTTAGTATGTTACCAAGAGCACAAACCACAGTTTCTTCACTATGGCAATTTCACATTCTGCGACCATGTTTGTCTATTAAATGCTAGGTGTTTCTGAATCACAGTGGTTTTTTTATTCTAGAACCATATACCAAAAAATAAAAATAAATAAAAAGTTTAAGACTAATAAGAAAAAGAGAAACTCCTTCTAATATCCACAGTTCATGATATCCCAAAGACATTTTTGCCTTTATCTGCTCATAATTTGAGCCCTACCTCTTCTAAGGCGTTGGCCTCTCAGTATTGCTGCAGATAATTCAGTGTTGGCCTCTTATGGTTGTGGCTTCTGAACTCACACTCATCTACAAGCTTGGAAAATTATACTGAAGCTGACGTCTATCATCACACAATTGGAGATTCCATATCATACTCTGCTACTACCATTAAAGACTTTCACACTGACACAAATGTTTAGCTACTTCTCTCTAATGGTTAAATTGCAAAATAAACCACATGTGGGCCTCTGTCTTAACTTGATGTCGAAGGAATAGCTAGCTAGTGGAGGGATTGTTGGATGACCTCGAGTCACCCACCAACATGAATCACCTGTTTTAAAAGATAAGGCAGTTGCATGCCGGTTTCCAAATCCAACTTCTGTTTTCTACATCAGACATCAAGCAGAACACCTGGGGAAGGTCTTTCTAGAGGAATTGTCCTCATTGTTGATGTATCAGCCTGGTTGTGTATCAGAATCACATGGAAAAGCTTGTTTAAAAGTATGGAGCCTCTGCAGTTTCCAGTTCAAAACATTTAGCCCAGAGCCTGGGAATCTGTATTTTACCCAGCATTGCTTACCCATGGCTCTGGACTCACATTTAATATGTAGGATCTTACAGTAGATATGTCAAACCAGAGGAAGCATGCCCGTGGGCTCACAGACTCAAGTCTTCTGTAAATGATGCAGAGTTCCATCACCTGCTTAGAGTTGCATTAATGACTGTCCTGTGCAAAGTCACTGGTCACACATAATTTCCTGGATGTGATCATTACTATATCTTACCTCAGTTGACATTAGGACCATAAAAAGGGGCCTAATTGGAACTGTTTTCATCATTCTCTACAACCTTCAAATAAATGCTGGCTAGAAAAATCAGAGCAGGGATGCCCGAGTAGCTCAGTGTTTGAGCATATGCCTTAGGCTCAGGGTGTGATCCCAGGGTTGTGGGATCGAGTCTGCATCCGGCTCCTCTCTCTGCTTGCATCTCTGCCTCTCTCTGTGTGTGTCTCTCATGAATAAAATAAAAGCTTAAAAAAAGAAAAGAAAAATCAGAGCAGGTACCTAAGAGACCCTGATATTCTCAATGTTTACCATAAAGTAGCCCTTCAAGGCTGCTCATTTCTTAGCCCATCACTTTGAACTCAACAACCGAGTCCATCTTCTGTTCAGGTAATAACATCCTTGACGTCTCATGGCTTGCTTTAACCAACCCTTCAAAACTGGATGAGCTGAAAAGGAGTGTTCTAAGTTTTGGCTTGGCTTGCTCTATTTATCCTTCTTCCTAATAGGATCTGTTATCTTTGCTAATAGGCTTGACTTATCTGGGCCAATACCATGAGATCTTTGACATGAGTTATCCAGGTGGGTTGGGCTGATGTCACTGGGTCAACCTAGGAGAAGTGTGTTCTTCCCACATTGTTTTTGATGACAGCAAAACCATTAAGTGCACCTCCTCACAGTAGGGTTTTTCAGTGTGTGGCCCATAGACTCCTTTGCATTAGCATTCCCTAGGTATTTGCTAAAAAAACACTCTATTTTTTGGATCTCTATCCTGGCCCACTGAATCAGAATTTCTGCTGCTTTCTGGAGTCTGTATTTTTTAACAATCTTTTTGGGTAAGTCAAATATACAATAATGTTTTGGAACTAGGGCTCTAATTACGGAGTCACAGAATGAAGGAAACAACCATCTGCCACCTTTCACCGTGTCCGGCTCTGGAATAACACAGAGAAAGCCTTGGAAAGAAGTGTTCCGCTCAAGTGTGTAACTGTTAGTTTAAGGGTATTATTGCCAAGTCCTAAATCTGCCACACCTTCCAGCCCAGTAACCTCAGTAAAAGGTGCCACTACTCCTCACAGACATCCTTAACTCTCACTTGGACCCAACATCCAGCATTCACTCAGAAATCCTGCCAGTTTTACCACCTTCTCCGGCCTTGGCTTTTGCAATGGCCTCTGATGACCTTTCAAACAGTCAAAGTGTTTGTTTTAAAAGTACAAGTTAAGATATGTGGCAACTCTCCCCAAACATGTAGATGATTCCCAATCTCACTAAAGAATAAACTCTAAGATCCTTCCTGTGACCCCCAAGCTCCTATTTTGGGCCACATTGACCACTCAGCCCAAACCCCTGCCTTCCTCGCTATTCCTGAAGTGCATCAAGCATGCTCCCTTCAGGAGCTTTGCATTTGCTATACCCTTTGCTCTAATGCTTTGTCCCCAGATATCTTCCTGACTCAGTCTCTTGTTTCATTCAGGTCTCTGCTCAAATGGTATTGCATTGCCTCATCCCTGCTGGCCCATCGGGGGAACATAAAACCTCCTTTCTCCTTACCTTGCTTTGCTTTCATTCATACCAACTGCTCTGACATGTATTTTTATTTATCATCCTTTCCCTCACACTGGAGTGTAAAATCCATGGAAACAAGGTATTTTTCTATTTTTGTCATTGCTATTTCCTCCATGCCCTAAACAGTGACTGGCACAAATGATTGAGGAAATAAATAAATGAATGGGTGCTTGGACACCATGTTTTCAAATTGCATTCCTGGAGGACTTCACGAGGGAGGCACTGAGTGTGGCGGCTGTGCCTAGATCATCTTGCTAATGTGCAGTTCTGGTTACAGTCTCCACAGAGACAAAGTGATTATGACCAAATACTGCCCTTGAAATCTTCCCTCTCCCTTTTGCTTTGCTGATGTTCCTGGAGTGGTGTGTAACAGAGGTTGAGAGTTGAACCTGTCCACAGTACATCATACAGCAATGATCAAGGCCCACCCACCTGGACCACCTGGAGGCCTTGGCTCATCCTTCGCCAGCCTTATTTCCACCAACACCACAGATGGCATTTTTCAGCTTACTCCACTCCTAAGCTCATTTCCATGACTCCCTTTCTCACATGACTCATGCTTTCCACTTCCCACTCCGCATTCCTGACACTTTACACCTGTATCATGAGTTCCTTGGTCAAGGGCATCCATATTCCTTCTTCCCATACACTGGTCTCCTCTATCACTGGTCCTACTTCCCCACCTTTACAGCCATTTGCTGAAGCGATTCCCCCACTAACTTTCCAGGATCTGTTCTTTGCTAGGTGAGAGGTGCTCTGTGTCCACCTGCAGGGCCACCACTCATGAGCCATGAGCAGGAGCACTGGTTGTGGAGTATGTAGCTTTTCCAAAGGTTCACTTCTGGGACTGATTTTTAAATCCACTAATTTTAAGTTGCTTTGGGTGGCTTGGACATGTTTTCCCATTTCTAACTCAAGACTCTTTCTAGCACAGGTTTCTGTGCAGCCTTTACCAACACACTTCAGGATATTTAAATTGAATATTTTATTAAGTTATGTAATTTGAAAAAAAAATTAAGGAAAAAGTGTGAAGTGGCTTCCTATAGTTCCATCTGTTCTGATTTGCTAAGAAGGAGATAAGATCGGTTCCTTTTCCTCCTCTGTTCCTAGTGTTTGGCCTATGTTCGACATTCCCAACATGAAATGCACTCCGTTCTGCCTGTAGAAACCCAGAACCATGCCAAACAAGAAACACAAACGTGGTTGTGGTGCCCGAGGTCCTAGTCTGTGATCTTTCCCCACAGCTGGCATGTTCCCTCTGAGGCTCTGAGACATTCCTCATTAGCTCAGAATGGGGACTGAAAGGCATATCCAATTAAAGAGAAGGATAAAAGGCCCTCTCTTCTGCTGGTCTTCAAACCAAGTGCCAAAGAATAACCTTTGTACGGATCAGGATGGGAACTCCTGTCAGGAGTCAACCCCAAGTCTCCCTGGGGGCAACGCCTGCTGAGACCATGCACCTTACCTGTCCCCTCAGCAAAAGAGCATCTAGGTGGGCCTGCCCAGCATGGTGGCAGCACAAAGTCTGGAGCCAGAAGCACAGAGGAGCAGAAAATTCTAGGTGGGGCTAGCGGTCACTCCCTATCCCCACTTAGCTGCTATGCTTCAAGGTGCATGGGTAAATTTGCAATAGTGTGGCTGTGAATGCTTCTGGTGATTGTTAGTGGTGGTGGGAGCGGGAGTGCTGCTGCTGCAATTTCAATCTTTGTGATCTGACTCAGACTTAGCAGTGCAATGTTTAACTTTTGTTTGTGGGAGGACTGTAAAGGTACCAAACAAACATAAAGTCTATCTGACCTTTAAGAGTGAGGACTGTACTAGTACTCTTCATCTAACTCTACCTACATAGCGCCCATCCTTTGATTCAGCATGTCTGTGATGCATGTGTACATGTGTGTGCGTGCACGTGTGTATGTACATGCACACGTGTGTGTGTCCCTGTGCACCAGTGTGCCTATGTGCCCATAGGTGTCATCTGTTATGTAGCAGGACATGTTGCTGGAATCTCCTCTTGTCTATCAATACACAAAACACACATATATACAATACCCATATACATAATCCCCATCCACACAGATTTCTCCTGTCCATAAATCCCCATAAAAGAGAGTGTTTTGTTTTATGGCTTGTGTTCTATTCAAGTTATTTTTAAAAATGTGTAGCACATCTATAGTTTTTTAGTTTTATTTGTATTTTTAAAATTTATACTACGTGTCCCAGCAGGCACTACCACAACACACAGAAGCAAGTATCTTATGGTTTCTTGTGTTATGATATCCACTCACAGCTTGATCTGACCACAGGGAAAAGGAGTCAGCCACATTTTGGGTTATACACTGCTTTGACATCTACAAATATGACGTTTGACTGTCTCCATTATGTGATTCTTAGGGTCTGGCCTAGGACTTTAGAGTCAGTGAGAAGGGAGACCAACTTACTATTATTCTTTATTAACTCATTCTTTGCACAAATACTTATTGAGTGCCTAACACATGTCAGGTACTGTGCTTCCAGTAGGAAGCAAAAGCAAGAAGTTCCTGCTATTGTGATAACTAAATGCCCCTGCCTCCAGGTAGACTAAAGGAACCACTGTTGGGTTATGTATCCATACATAACCAATGAAATGCAAAACATGATCTGAAAATTTGGTTTTTATAATACCAAAGAGTTAAATATTGAGTCACATTTTCGTTTAGTTGTTTTTATTTTTACATCTTATATTGGTGGCTTTTCATTTCTTATCGAATCTTTCATTCAACAAATGTTTCTTGCACATTCACTATATGCTGAATCTACAGTAGTGAACAAGCCACATATATATCTTCTATCCTTTGGAGCTGTCCAAACCAATATTTAAATGTTAATATACCACAGAAGCAAAATCAAGGCAAGCACAAGAGCAAGTGTTGTCTATCTAGTGTTTAACCTTTAGATCAGATTATCTGAGTGGGGAATGGGGCATAAGATTGGGAAATACATAAGTGAAACAAGATACAGCACAAACCTTCAGAAAGGCTGAGTCTCAAAATGTATTAGGACAGAAAGATTAGGGAAAGATGGGGGGGGCGGAGTTATAGGGTGGAAAGAATCCTGATTTCTGTCAGGGAGCATCATCTTCTATTGGTCAAGGAGAAGAATTCCAAAGCACAGTAGAGGTTGAAAATCAATGTTGATAATGAATAGATTATAGTCCTCAGGAGGAAAAAAAGCTGGATTCAAAGGCAAAGGCTTCTCATTGACAAGGAAAGAGATCATTATTCCTTAAATATAGCAGAGAAGGATGGAGTCAGTAATGATAAAAATGATTTGAACTGGAAATAAGCAAAGTTGAGAAAGTTCAAAATAAAAAATAAAAAAATAAAATTTCAAACTTCCCAGAAATAATAAGCTTAAAAGGGGCTTAGAAATGGGGACCTGAGAAGAAGGAAAAATCTGGTCCATGGCAAACTTGTAAATTGATCTCATCAATTATCTGACAAAATAGTGGACATTTTTACATTTCACAAATTAAAATGTCCATGACTCTGAGCCATATCTAGCTGGCCTTGGGAAGAACTCACATGATAAAAAGACACACCTAGAACAATCTGCAGTAACAGATGCATATCATAGAAAAATGCACATCATAGCCAACACCCACACATGGTTTAGAAGAGCTGGATAAGCTTCAAGTCCCATTGGTAAGGAACCAGAAGCTCAGTGTAGTAGAATGGAAAGATCATGGACTTGGACTCACTCAGACTGGATGAGAACAAGTTCAGCCATTCACCAACTGAATGACACTGGGCAGAGGGCTTAGTAGCCACCCATCTCCTCAATGAATATTATAGTGCTTACCACATGGGCTTGTGGAAAGGGCTAATGTGGTGGTGGAGTTGAAGCATTCAGCACCAAAGAAGCACATTACATTACTTCTTTGTCTAGGATTTTTCAGATTTTGTTATAGGGCAGAAGATGGCCATCGGAAGATGGCTTTAAGTTCAGATTTGTCATTGTTCACAGTAGCCCTGTGCAGACAATGCCTTTACTAATAGTCTATGCTGTACATGTCTTAGATACAACCACTACAAGCTGCTCTGCCTACAACTTAAGTTTATTCAACGTGTCTATCTATCTATCTATCTATCTATCTATCTATCTATCTATCTATCATCTATCAATCATCTGTTATCTGTATGTGTCAGGGGTGCTTATTAATGGTTATTTCCCCGATTTGATTACTGTTACACTCTACCTTCTCCCTTCCTCTTAAAAAAAATAACCATTTTCTCCCCAGGTCTCAGTAATTATGTAAATGAATTATTAAAAGTATAGATAGTAAGCATGTGTTTATAAGCTTCCATGATTGCTGTATTACCCATAATTTACTTTATAATACTTGAGCACAAAGAGAGAAAGAGAGATGTAAAATTACGTGCCTGTTGCTTGGGTTGAGTTACAATTCAAGTACTCATGGTGCTCCCACCAAGGAGCCACACTTCCCTTCCATTAGAGAGGCAGCCAATCTCCAGAGACAGTGATAACAAAAGCTCCTTTTATTTACATTTCAAATACTATCTAAAGCTGGTTATTATAAAGTGTATTTTCAGTGAAATTTGTGGCCTGTTAGTAAGCTGATACACATTAAAAATGTGTTCGTATTTGGTGAAATTGAAGGTAATCAAGGTATGTAGATTGGCAAAATCTTGCAGAGGTGTACTCCTGCATAAACAGGGACATGCAACCAGAGGGCTGACAATTCTGAGGCTTGACCTTTTTTTGTTCTATATGCAACTAGGGATCCATAGGGTTCTGTCTGCCTGAAATCAGCCACATTATTAGCAAAAGCTTGTCTGTGAGACCTTGGAAGGCCACCTTACACAAACCTTCCAAATGAGGCTGTGGTCATATTATCTCAAGGACAGAGAGTGAGAAATTCATTGAGCAGCATAACAGCTTATAGGAGCTACTTCTGGGCTTGCCTGACAATAACTGTTTATTTTTAAAAGTCTGTATGTGGGTCAGAATTTTATCTGAAACTGATTTTCATTGTGGCTAGGAGCCAGGTTGTAGGAAGAGCCATCCACATCTAATTTTTTTGGAGGCTACCATTTTCCATCAAAAGACTCCTAACTTCTGCACAATAAAATCACCTAAGGTCAGCTGGCAATACTCATAAAGTTAAGTAATAATAACAAAAATAATCATGAAAATACCACTAATCCTATTCGGGTAAAAGTCCCCCTTGAATTTCAGATAGAAAGTTTCTCCCATAAGATCAACATTTTGGACAATGTACAAGATCCTTTCACATTCAGGTGTCCATGACCATCAGAAGATTTCAAATTGTTACCTTTATGGTTTATGTACATGCTACCTGAAATGTGCTTTTGCTTTTCCTTTCCTATCATCTTTCAATCTAGATGGGAACTGCCAGCTACATGAGAGCCCTGGTTTGTTTTAATATCTGACATTCTCCATCCAAATCCCTGCTGCAGAGATGCTGATTTGAGTTCTATGGGGGAAGACACAATGACTTTTTTGTTCATCCTTATATTCTCCATGTCCAACATGGTCAGATCCATAAATGATGCTCAGCAAATATAGGTCAAATGAATGAAAGAAACAGTAAATAAGTGAGTATTTTTCTTTCTCTCTCTTCATACTCTTGGGTGGTTGGCTAACTATCTGCTTCATGGGAGTCTGTAGGGGTGGGACCTGACAATTGGATGCTGCAGCCGAGTGCTACAGCAGGATATTGCAGGAACCCCATCTTGGGCAAGTCACTGTTAATGAGTCTTCTCTCTAGTTAGGTCTCCACAGGTTCTTGGACAAAATTTCCCTGAGACTTACCCAAGTCACAAATTTAATGACTTTAAAGAAAATGTGTAGTCTCTGGAAGTAATGATGTACTACTTTAAGGGGAAAAACTGAAATTATACAGATGAAGAGCTGCTTAAAATAAAAATAAATATAAGAAAATCCCTATTCCACTCAGTTTTGGAAGTCAAAGCTTTTGTTCATACTATACAAAGAACCAAGGTATGATTTTTCTTGTGGCTTCTTCAAGGAGGGCACAATTTGAAAGGCTCCTCAGGATGGCCCTATAAAATCCCTTGGAGAATACTGTCTCCTAAATCAGAGGTGGCAAATTTATGATGCTTGGCCAAACTCAGCCTGCTGCCTGCTTTTGTAAATAAAGTTTTATTGTCACACAACTACACCCATTCATTTACATTTTGTCTATGGCTGCTTTCCTGCTGCAATACATCATCAAATAGTTGCAACAGAGACTCTCTGGCAGGTGAAGCCTAAAATATTTACTACCTGGACCTTTAAAGAAGTTTGTTGATCTCATCCTAAATGTCTTCAAGACTTATCCTTTAGCCACAAGTAATAATGACCCTCTCTATATAATTAAAACAACCAAAATAATAGTAGAAGGCATATAATATGCCTTAGAAGTACTGGGATTAATTATTTAGTTATGAAAAGGATGAGATGTGTTATTGGTTTATTTAAACTTTGCCTTATCCTATAAAAGTTTGAGGTGGTTTATAAAAACATGCAATATGATCACAAAATTAAAGTCCTAAACAGAGAAGATATAAATTAAAATAGAAGGTGAAAATAAAGTAGAAGTTTTTCTCTGCTTGGGTTTTACCCTTTAATTCTGCACTATTTTATATTAATATTACATCCATTGCTTATTTCTATTTGCTGTTCTATCAGATCTTAGTTCTTTCCAAACCTTTTCAATTATTAAATATTTCAGAGTTTACTGATGAATATTACAAGCATCCATGCGCATATCACTCACATTTTTCAAAGGAGCTTTAAAAAAATGGTACCATATTTGCTTGGACAATCTTAAAATAAGACACACAGTGTTCATTGATACCATAACTCACTGGTATCCCATTGGCTTCTTTCACCAAAAAACTTCTATTCTGAAGGTGGTTCACATACCACTGATCTATATCTTAAAATTCACAATATATGTATGTTCCCATAAAGAATGTTTCATTTTTTAATTTATATGAATGAGGTATTATTTGTATATAATATTTCTGCAATTTGCTTTATTTCCCAACATTAGATTTTACAAAGTCATCTATGCTGAAATAAGTAGATGCAGTTTACCGATTTTAATAACTGTGTAGGAATTAAAATATACCTCTAGTTCATTGCCAATGAATGGACATTTAGATTATTTCATTTTTGAAACAAATGGCTGCTTCTGTTGAACCACTATGTTGTATACCTGAAAATAATGTAACATTGTGTGTCAACTATACTCAAATAAAAAACATCTAAGCAATCACCAAAAAATAAGAAATAAAAATAAAAAGTGCTTTCAATGAACATTCCTCCTTGCATGGGATGGGAATGTCTTTAGGGTTTACACCTGAAAGAGTAATAGGCAGATCATAGGGTATATAGTAAAGTTTAACTTTACTAGAAAATTGCTAGGACGCCTGGGTGGCTCAGTGGTTGAGTGTCTGCCTTTGGCTCACGGCATGATCCTGGAGTTCCAGGATCGAGTGCCGCATCGGGGTCCTCGCGTGGAGTCTGCTTCTGTCTCTGCCTCTGTGTGTATGTGTGTGTCTTTTATGAATAAATAAATATAATCTTTAAAAAAAATTTTTTTAGGGATCCCTGGGTGGCGCAGCGGTTTAGCTCCTGTCTTTGGCCCAGGGCGCGATCCTGCAGACCCGGGATGGAATCCCACGTCGGGCTCCCGGTGCATGGAGCCTGCTTCTCCCTCTGCCTGTGTCTCTGCCTATCTCTCTCTCTCTCTCTCTGTGACTATCATAAAAAAAATAAATAAATAAAAATAAAAATAATAAAAATAAATTTAAAAATTTTTTTTAAATTGCCAAATGTTCCTTTGAATTGCTAATATGATTTTATACTTCAACCATTAGAAGTATAACCATTGCTCTTTACCCTAAAGAGCAAATCCTCAAAAGGACACAGGAAGTAAACAGAAATAAAAAGCAAGAAATAAAAAAGGAAGATGCAGCTGGAAATGTGTAAGAAGCCCAACCATGGAAGGTTTTCTGATACTCCTGTAGAGTTCTAACTGTACTCCGTGAGGGATGGAAAGCCTTCAAAATCCCTGATATGTGCTCCAGCTCACAGGTGGATATTCTCTTTGCTTCTTTCTTGAATCTTAAACACATGCTAAAGCAAGAGCCTTGAAAATTGGCAGTAGTTTCAAATACTTATTGAATAAGATCTTAGAAATGCTGTCAGGTGTTTGTAGACTCTCTCTGGTCTCAGTTACCAGGAGATAATTTCCTGAATATTCTCTGGCCTTCAGCATCTCGTCAGAAATCCTATAAGAAATATTACACATCCCATAAAAAGACTATGTCCAGTACCTTCTTGATCCATGGAGAAGCCACTACAGTAGACTAAAATCTGTTTAAAATGATGAATGATTGTTTCACCTAGTTTGGGTGCAGATGAGTTTGTCTAGTCCAACACAATTCATTGATTGTTCTCTCTTATCATCATTTCTTCCATTTTATCCTAAAGATCTCTTGACGTGCTGTGCAAAGGCAGATCTAACCTGCTTCTGACATTTTTGTGCATCTGTCCTTATCTTCTGCCAGCCACCTAGAAGGGTGGCTATTTGAACAAGGATGAAATCACAACTCCTGGATGCCTGAGCTGGTTCACCTTCTTAGAGTGTTCTAGAGATGCTATAGGAAGAATGTTCAGCACCTTTATCTCAATAGGAAACCTCATTTGTTTCTTCCAGCCTTCCTGGGTCAAGCAGCCACAGATGGAAGCAGAGGCAGAGCAATCTAGATCCTGAGGGTGGAATAAACGGCAAATTATTATTCCAAGACCTCTGAGAAGGTGTGTGCCTACACACAGAGCAGGAATTCTTTCATTTTGGATTTCTACATTTGCAAATGAAAGAAAGACACTTTAAAATAGGAGAGGGGATAAAAGAACCCCAAACCTCAAGAAAGAAGTTGTAGAGTAGGGGCTGAAGTTGGCCCTAGAGGTGACCAAGGACTGGAACTGTCCACTGTCCTTGTTCTCTTTGCATGCTTGCCTCTTCATTCCTGGTTGGCTGTCAGAGGAAGCTGGAGTTAGGGCTTCTTCCAGAATGCTGGGACTTGTCTCCTTGCAATGCTGGGAACATGGAGGAACTAGGACCCTCCATATCAGTGCTAATTAAAAGAATTTTCATAGAAGACTCTGATTCGTTCAGCTTAGGTAGTCCAGCCCACCAGTGTCCAGGGTATCAAAGAGTCATGACTGATAATTTTAACAGAGCCAGTGATTGAATGGGAGAAATACATATTTCACCTGAAAGACAGACGCAATCATGGGTGACTTCTCCTCATGGTAATACATCTATAAAGATGCCACAAGGACTTTATGCCAAAACATTCCAAAACTTCCAGATTCAGATAGCTTTGCCTTGATCAATATGGCATAGAAAATAATTTTCTTCCATTATATTTTTGTCTTCTAATTCTAATGATCACTTTTTGGGGTCATTTCCAATAGCTCTGGATTTTCTTCTTACCTATGAGACTCCTTAAGCAAACATTTAATACAAATATCACCCAAAGCATTAAGGTCTTAGGGCTTTGCTGAGGCCACAGAGCCTTGTCCTCTCCTGTGGTCAGTGAAACCAATTTTCAAGTGCTCCCTTGCTCTATAGTAATGAGGGCCATGCTGCATGGTTCATACCGAAACAAGATGGGGGGAAATACTGTAGGGACACTCTTAGGCCATGCCCACAAGAGGACATGCTTTCCATGGCGAATACTACTTTAAACCTGAATTGACAGCTGAATTCATCCTATGTGGGTTTCACTGGCTACTTTCCTAGGACAGGTTTGGATTTTATGTTATTTTTTGGAGGAGAAAGAGAAGACCTCATCTTGGAAATATCTCTCATTTTACAAATGAGAAAACCGTGGCCCAGAGATATCACATAACATGGACAGAACCATGCAGCCCACAAAGAGTGACCCAAGATCCCTTGAGGAATTTCATTATAGGAACATCTATTAGACCCCTGCTGTGTACATCACTTGGGCCTTTGGGTAGGGGAAGTGATATAAAGGAGGCTAAAGCATGATCCCCTTTTTCTGTGAACCTCCAGATTAGGGTCCCCAACCACATAGATGAAAACTCTGAGAATGCAGATACACAATTGACATTTTTTCCCTAATGGAGGATCTTATGATTAGTTAAATGAATCTCAACATGCAAATTATCACAACTGTTTATCCTATATGTAGATTCTACCACACAGATTAAATAAATTCTTTGCAACACAGAGATCCCTCATGATACTTCTCACATATTACCTATCGTGCTTTGGGCATGGCTCTGCACATAGAACATCAAATAAATGTTGCTGACTGCCTGACCATCAGTCCCTCCTGGCCACAGATGGTGTCAGGGTTGGTAGCTGTGGTCTCCTAAGGGTTAACTGAGAAAGGAGTGTGGGATTCCAGGGCCTGCAGTTGATTTCCAAGAGTCCCTCCTAGCAGGGCGAATGCCAGCACAACATCTGGTGTGCACCTGAATAAATCCAAGTAGTTTCCTTTTCAATATTGTATAAATTCTGCACCTTGACTCATGGCTATTAAACCCAATGTGGTAAGATATCCAGCAAGCATGGCAGTATTTCATTCATGAGGGAGGACCACTCCAAGAAGAGCAGCATGAAGCCATCTCCACCCACCCTGCACCCCAAAGCCTCTGGAGAAAGCTGTCGTCTAGGCTCCTTCTGCTCATAATTCTATTTAGCTCATTCAGTTTTTAAGGCAGGTTTTCCATTTGAAGATATACTCTCTCTTACTCTCTCCTGCCCCCAGGTTCCTTCTTTTCCTCCTCCAGACTCAGTTTCCCCCCCTCCAAAGTCACAGCCATCAACAGCCTGTCTACCTCTTCTTGTGTATTCTGATCAACTGAGACTTATCACCAATGTGGCTTAAATTAAAAGCAGGCCCTTTGGAGGGATGCTGGCTGTCTGCCCTCCCTCTTTCTCCTTTGCTTCTACTTCGTGCTGCTAAACACAATTCTTTGAAGGGCTCCTGGCAGAGTCAGTAGTCCACAATCCTGGCCTCTGTCACTTTCCCCGAGTGAGAGCTCAAGCTGGAATTACAAAATATACTAGGGATCAACAGGTTCTAGAAGGCTATTTGGCCCTGTACCCCCACTGTGCAGAGGAAATAAATGAAGCCTCCAATAGGATCTTGTTGCTCCTCAGGTCTACAAGGGTCCTCATGCCTTATGGCCTTGCATCCTCTCCCCTCTATTTCTGCATACCCCTCTCATCTTTGCAACTGTGTGGTGAACTCCAACTCATCATGTCTCACTAAGCTGTAAAGGTACCACATCTGAGAAATTTACTTTGCACTCCCTGCCCCCCACCTCATCACTCTGCCCTGGAAATTGTTATTCTCTCTTTGGGCTTCCTAGTTTTGCATAACACAACCATTACAGCTTCTCACAGTGCATGACAGATGCTGCTTACTTCCTCACCTCACCCTTCCCCCATTAAAACAGGCTGTGAAACAAAGATTCTAATGCTTAACACTTAACCTGGGACAGAACCTGGGGAGCCACCAGTGGGAGATGGGAAGAAAGGAGGAACATGGAAAGGTGAGCACTACTCAGTTTCTGCCTGTGGATAGTGGGGCTCATTGTAAGGACACACCTCAGAGAATTATCCCACTAAAGAGCAAGGAAGCTGGTCCATTAATCTACTGAACAATGAACTAGGTGCCTCATTTTTAGGAGGTTGCTTCTGAAACATGAACTCCCTGGCATGTCTCGCCCCCTTCAAGCTTCAGGCAAAGCACACTCTCAGCCAGAGGAAGTTCTTAGGCAGAAAGACCTGGAACTAACCACTGGGGACCTCCAGCATGGGCCAAGGGTGTTTTCTAGGGCACCCGCTTGTCTGTGCCCAGAGAAGCAGAACCTGGATGATACTCTCTCAGCATCGCCAAGATATGGCCCATAAGAGGCATACTCCTTATTTTAGTTGAACTCAAAAATGAATTTATAACCTTACAAAACTAAGGGACAGATGTAAACTTGAAGCTGGGCTCTTGGCTCAATACTTTTCCAGAGAACTTTTTAGAATTTTCACTCAAATATCCATCTTCTAACGTCAGAGGATTTGGATGTATAATATTCTCTAGAGTCTTGAGCATTTAGTCTGGAGTAGCCTGCTACCACCAGAGCACTTCTTTGGTGCTTATTTTTTAAATTTCTACAGATTACATTCTATTCCATAGCACATCCACATTTCCTTTTGTATTATTTAAACATTTCAATTACCAGGTAAATTATTACCTGTTGCTTGTGCGCTTTTGGTGAGAGATTAATGTTCCAGGGTACTTTTCTTGGGCTTCATGTATATCCCAGCTCATGCCACCCCCCCACCCCCCACCTCCCAGTGAGGGTCACAGTTCCTCTTTCATGGGGCAACTACATGTGATGATTGCCCTGAACTCTGCCACCTAGGACATTACATGGGACATTTCTAGGCCTCCTGCCCTCAGCCCTGGGCTCCATGCATGTATGCATGTACATATGTGCATATGTATTATATAAATAAGACCTGTAGAGAGGAAGCTCATGGAGCTCATTCTCTGCTTTATGTGCCTGCATTTTCTCATCTTCAAAACCTTCAGTGACCGTTCTTCCCTCAATTCTGATGTCACCACCTCCAGGAGGTCTTCTTTGGAACTCCCTGTAAGTGGAATTCACTGTTGCCTCTTTGTGCTTTCGGTATTTCCTTGGTGCCTGCATAATGGTATAGTAGAGGTAGATGCCATCTCAGATTGAATTCTCCCAAAAAAGAGATCATGAAATAAGGATTCCAGTGCAAGTAGTTTATTTGACAGTGAGTGATCCCAGGAAGTTTACTCAACACTTTCATACATACTGCTCTGTTGCTTTAGTCCCTCTGAGAAACAGACCCTAGCACAGCTGTTCTACCCTCCAGTGTTTTGCTGCCCACAGGCCACTTAATCCAGGCTCATTGCCTCTACCTTTGAGGTTACTCTGGGGTGCTACAGGGAAAATTTGCTTTGTAACTATTCTCCCTTGCCTGTATAGGACTGCAAGTCACTTGGTTCTGTGGATTTCTCTCAATATAGTCCTATCTTCTCTTCATCTTTCAGAATTGTCTCAGTCCTGGTATGCCCAAAGCCCCATCCCTGCATTGCAGAGCCAAAGGGGATTTTGTTGAGTAGACACTCCCTATGAGTCAGGTGGGGAATCCACTGAATTGGGGGAAAGAAAGGTGTCAGGAATAGAAAAAAATATGCCAAGATAGTAAATTTAGACAAAAGCATGCAGGTAAAGCAGACTTTGGGGATAATAGTCACTATTTAGAGAGTTGGCTGGTAGACTTATCAATGATTTCACCTTCCTACAACCCTTAGTATTAAGAGAGCCCAGTATCCAGTATTTTACTGAGTAGAGTATAAAGTTTTGTTAAATACAAGCTTCACTGACTACCGCCCTGGTTACTCTGATACTCTGTCCCTGTATTATAATTAGAAGAAACCAAACATGTAAATAGAGTTAAGAGTCCCTGGTGGCAGGACAAAACTTGTTCTTGCTTTAAAAGAAAGTTCAGAGATT